>NW_017728931.1:69108550-69160635 GCF_001723895.1 Crocodylus porosus | reverse complement strand
GCCTGGTGGCGGGAGGCAGGGGAGAGCCAGGGCTGCACTCCAAGTGGCTCCGTGAGCCCCATGGAGCTCAGCCTGGTAGGAGATGGCAGGAAAGCCAGTGGCAGAGCCACTGTGAGCACAGCTCCAAGTGCAGCCCTGGTGAGCACAGCCTAGTGGCGGGAGGCAGCAGAGAGCCAGTGGTGGAGCCGCTCTGAGTGCAGCCCTGACCAGTGGCTCTTGGCCACCTCCCACCCCCAGGCTCAGCTCTGTGGGGCTGTGGAGCCTCCCACCGCCAGGCTGTGCTCACCAGGCCTGTGCTCCAAGCAGCTCCACCACTGGCTCTCCGGCCACCTCCTGCCACTGGGCTGAGCTTCGTGGGGTTGGCAGAGCCACTTGGAATACAGCCCTGGAACCAAGTGCAGCCTTGGCAAGCAGAGACCAGTGGCTGGAGGCACCGCAGCCCCAGGGAACTGAGCCTAGCGGCAGGAGGCAGCATGAGATGGCAGAGAGGCACTGGCATGCTCCAAGTGCAGCCTGGCAGCAGGAGGAGGGGAGAGCCAGGGCTGTGCTCCAACCTGCCCTCCCAGCACTGCTACTGAGTGCTGAGAAGAATGAAATGCCAAAGTTATAGGCATTTTCATGATTCCCCATTATAGCCTATGGGCAAAATGTCAAAACACATCAAAACAGCGAAACAGTTTTGATGAAATTAAATAGAACAGTACTTCAAAACAAAATGAAACAAAATGACATGAAACACTGTCCCTTTGAAATGGCAAATGGAAGGCAAACTGAAACAGTGCTGTTTTGCACAGCCCTATTTCTAATCTCTATGTTTTAAATATTAGGAGAGTTATATTTTGGTTTCAATGCTTAGGATAAAAACCTTTTAAAAGAAATTATTGTTTAAAAAAATAGAAATTGGGTACTACCTATCAATTAATTTCCTGAAGATTTCTGGGGGAAGAACATCAAGGCCAGGGATCTTACCATTACTCAGTAGGGATATATATTCTTACTTGAGATGCAGAGATAAGGTAGTGTTCTACTTGTGATACATGATAGATAACATTTCTTTCAGGAAGTAGCCAACTCTCACTGGGTTTCAGTAGGTTGTTAAAAATTTTCAAGGATATTCTTGTTAGGGATTAAGTTAATTAATGCTCTGCCAAAAGTGTCAATTATCTTTATTTTTCTCTGTGTCTATCAGTTCCTTCCACAGCCTCATTTAATATTTTCTCCTTCTTATCTATTACTTGTTTATACTTGAATCTTCTTACTCTCTTGAAAGAAGAGATCTACAATCAACTAACAAAAACAATCTTTTCCATTCAACCCAGTACCTTCCCCACTAACAGTCCAATGATACAGTCCAGTAAATGGGCACTGTAAGCTGATGATGGGGTATATGAAGTTGATAGATTCACTCTATTAATTATATCTTTTTTACAAATTGATAGATACTTTTTCTTCCCTCTGACTCCTATCCATTTATCAATCTCACACTATTTATGTTACTACTTATTTTGTGGTTTATCTTGGATGTGATATGTATTCAAGATAGAAAAGCCAAAATACACAATGTTACATAGATGAATCACTTCTACAGTTAGTCTCCAGAAGTTTAAATGAAATTATGGTATAAGGTGATCATCAGGTTTATGCTGTGTGTCCTGAGGGTTTTACCAAGATTAAAAGAAAAGCAACAGACAAACACCAGAAAAATGTGTGAGATTATATTAGGTATGTATCTTTATCATTTTAAAGCAAGTTTATAAAAGCTTTCCTGTTTGATCAAATAACCTTGTTGTCTTTTTTTTTTGTCCCAAAGATCCTTTCCTCTCAAATACTTTCTTCTAACACCTAGATTCACTGTAAGAGAAAGAAAACAGCTAACCTGTTAGTGGCCTTGTTAGATAAAGAGTCTAAATTAGTTCCACTGGCTCCCTGGGGACAGAGAACAGCATGACCTCCCTGCTCCAGACAGCATTTTAAGAAGTCAGACAAAATTTTCTTTTTGCTTCAACATCAACCTTGAGGGTTCCATCCTAATTGTTTCTTGTTTGACTCAACTACTTAATTGGTTCACCCTGCATTAACAGCTGCATCTGAAAAATATAGAGATATGGCAAACTGTTCTGTAGTATTTTTTTCCCTTTGTGTAACATGCTCTTGATCAGATAAGCTTTTCTTAATCTTCTTTAAAAGATTTTATTCTTAATACAAATGAACTGTTTTGGATTTAGTTCTTTGAATCTGAGGAAAAGCTGGCTCTCCTTGTATTACCCACTTGGTTATATTACTGTACATGGAGTACTTTCCTATTCCTTTCTTTGAATCTTGGAGCATTATTTGTGAACTCCTTACAAGGCCTGTGCGAGTAGGCAGGTATTCAATCCAGCTTCATATCTGGCTGCTTTGGAGCTGTCTCTGTCTTGGGGCAGTTGATTGTCTGTACTAATTATTTCCTCTCCTTAGTCTGTCGTTTTGTAGGTGTTAATTATTGCTAATTAACCAATTATCTAGTAGCTACTGTGTGCTGAGCTGGTGCTGGGAGTGAATCATGATTGATTGGTAATTGGTAACACAGTAGTTTAGCAGCCAGGCTTGCAGTAGTTCCCCCCCACACACACACACACACACACCATGTGCCCCAAGACAGACACAGTTGCACAAGCACCCATGTCATGAATTTTGCCTGTTCACAGCTAGGGATGCAGGGCCCCAGAACCCAGAAGCCCTGCACTTATCTCCTTGACAGCTGGCTGGCGTCATAGCTGCAGCAGGGGCCACCATCCCTGTGTCAGCAGCTATGTCATGAGTTTAGCTTGTCTGCAGCTTGAGGTGCAGTTCCCCCCAAACCCCTGTACCTATCACCTTGAAACTTTGTGGCCTCAGCAGGGGCTACCCCTGTGGTGTAACACATACATGTGACATGAGTTTTGCTTACAAGTTTTGGGGCACAGTTCTCCCCAAACCCCTGCACCAGTCTTCTTGAAACTTGGAAGGTTTCATGCACGCAGTGGAGGCTACCGTCCCTGCAGGTTTCATCCAAATTGGACAAAAAGCAACAAAGTTATAGATATTTCATTGATTCTCCTTTATGCCCTATGGCTGGATCTCTGAAGCGGCTCTGAAGCTTTTCTGAAGCAGTTTGGAAGCTCTGAACTGCTTTGGAAAGCCTAAAGAAGCCAGTGCTTCAGTCCAGACATGCTGCTTCAGACGCCAAAGCATCTGAAGCTTCTCTGGATCTGAAGCACGGTCCGAAGCCTCGCACAGCCCTACTCCTTACATGCTCATCTCATTTACCCCAGTTTTTAATGCTGTGAAACTGTAGGATGGAAAAAATCATGAAAGGGAACAGTTACCAACTCTTATGTAATCTCCCTGTGGCCGTAATTCGGTAAAGTAGTGACATACCTATATATCATGACAGTCTATGGGCGTCACTGGTATGCGCTGTAGAGCTTGGGTCCCCTCTTGCCTGACACCCTAATAATAGGCAATGACAGGGTGGGTCCTTGTGGGTGTCACCTGGTTATTTAGGTTGCCATTCCTTCTTGCCTGCCACAACTTGATCTTATCTTTTGGGAGACAGTTCACCACAGGTGACTCTCTGGACCTTCACATCCTGGCTTCTTCGTGGGGCTCCAACGTCCCCTTTACCCTGTCCTTACCACATCCATAGATGATTCCTTTTTCCTCTGTCTGTCAAGCTGTTTTTGGTATGGGCCCATACTGGAGGCCATCTCTTGCTAATTCAAATCCACAACAATAGAACTAACCTCTCTCAGCTTGAGATACTAACTTTACCATAAATGTGCATAAATAAGGACTATAATAGGAAAAGATCAGCATCTACTGTCATAGGCCTTGAGGCATTTCCCCAGGCCGTTTGCCTCTGGCTTGGTGCCTCTTGTATTTTCTTATAAGTTTTTCCTTTTTCTTCATTGATTTGGGGTCAGTAGGCACTACAGCTCTTCACTGTTTTCCCACAGTATTGTCTGGGCACTTCCTAGCAAGTTGCTACCCTGCACACCTTGGGCCCCTCTGACCTGTGTGTCTCTCAGCTCTTTGAGGTAACTCCCTCTGGCACTTCAGTCGCCCATCCCGGTGCCTTGAGCCTGCTTCTCTTGGGGCATGACCCCTCTGCTGCTGCCACTCTGCACCACTGGGCCAGCAGCCCTGCAGCAGCTCCTTACTGGTTCCTCTCCTGGAGCCTCTGCCATGCGTCTCCACCATGGCTCTCTGCCCTCTCTCTAGAGTCTCCATGCCATGTGCTGCTTCATCACAAGGCTCAGGTGTGGCCTCCTGCCCTGTCTCTGAAGCCTCTCCCCAGCATGCCTCCGCTGTGGCTCTCCACCCCTTCTCCAGAGCCTCTGTGCCACAGGCCACCCTGCCACATGGCTTGACTGGGGCTTGACTGCGGCCCTCCACCCCAACTCTGGGTTTTTTTTCTCCTTGTACCTCTGCCACAGCTTTCTGCCCTATCCCTGGGGTCTCTGTATCTCTTGCTGCTCCACCACATGCCTCCACTGCTGCTCTCTGCCCCATCTCTGGAGCTCCATCCCCATGTGCTGCTGCACCACACAGCTCTGCTGCCACACACACTCCCCAGACTCTTGGGCTTCTCTGCCCCCTGCCGTGCTGCAACACTGCTCTTCCCAGTGCTGCTCTATTGGCAGGTCCTGCCCCTTCTCTCCACCAAGCTTCAGGGCCACACTACTCCTGAAAAAGCAAGCTGGAGCCTATTCACTGTAGGTGACAGGGGAGACTGTGGCAGGCTGCCTCCTTCCCTTTCACATTGGGCATTAAGTAATGTACTTAAGTATGAGTCAAGGGCTCAGCCCTGAGATTGCAGTAACTGGTGGGATTAATTTGCTTCCATTGTATGATGGGTAAATGCTGGTAGATACATATATAAACAGGCACTCCTACAACAACTTTCTATTAAAGCCTTCCTTATAGATAGCTCATCCATCCCCAAGTACTACAACGTGCTCTGCACCCCTGAATGAGTTTAATTCCTTGATTAATTTTCACATTGTCATTTTTTTCCTGTTGTATTATATAAGACTTTTCTGTTACCTACTTTTGACATAGTCAGGCAGTTAAAAATGCTTTGTATTATATTCTGTTTCAGTGTGGCATTAAATAAGATTTACAGAAATCATATAATTCCCTATCTTTAAATATCCTAAAATTAGAGTATCACTGTTTAAATCAAAAATGCAACTTTTTCATTGAACTACCAGAGAACAAATAAAATATTGAAAAAGTAGATGATCTAACAAAATTGTTGTGAAAATCTGGTCTTTGCTACGTTTATGAACAGAATGATCAGAAGTTGCTTTACAGTGACTAAAATTAATAAACTGGGAGATTTTCATGTTTATTTGATAGATTGTTTCTTTTAAATCTGCATAATTTAAATGCCATCTGCCATTTAATGGATTTATTTTTAGCTTCAAAGAAAGATATTTCTAGCTGATATACAGTACAGACTGGGTACATTGACATGTGTGATTTACTGTGGAGTAGACTAATTATTTCCTCAGTAAAGTCACAGTCTAGACATGTGCTGGTATTAGGGAACAGTAAATTAACTCCACTGTAGGATAGTACTGTTGGGAACAGTACTATCATATGGAGATACCTTACTACACTGAATTGCACATGTAGATGGTGACTGGGGGCATGAACAATGCTTGCCCCTAGTGGCTGAGGGGGGCACAGCTGCAGTGGGAGCATGGCAGCTGCAGCAGGTGTGGGGCAGTGGGGGCAGGGGAGGTGGCAAGCTCAAGCCAGGGGTTGGCGACCACCCGCAGACACCACCAGCAGTGGTGGCAATGGCCAGCAATGATCACTGACCACCTGCAACTGTAGCCAGTAGTGTCGGCAGCAGGGGCAGAGGCTGGCAAGTGGGAACCACTTGCAAGTGCTGCTGACATTGTTGGGAGTGCCTTTTCATTGGGGGTACACCTCCAAGCTCAGGGGGTGCATGTGCACCCGGGTGCACCTTCTACACATTGCCACTGACTCAGGGAGTAAATTACACCTGGTCAGCACAGCAACTGACACATAGTGGCCACGTCTGCATGAGATGATGACCTCATATTTGCACCCCCAGCATCCTGGTGATGCTGACTGCACAGTAGCTTGTTACTACTACTGTGCAGTAGAGTTGCATCATGATTCATGCCCTGTGACACTACTGCACATTACTAATGAACTGCTGCACAGTAGGCCTGTGTGAAGCAGCAAGCATTCAATTTGGATTCAGATTGGGCTGATACGAGGGACAGTGATTTGATTTGGTAATTCAAGTCACTGTCCCTATTTGATTGCCAATTCAGATATTTGGCCATTGAATCAGCTACCAAAACTTTGGACAGCCCTAACAGATAGGGTTATGTTCCCAGGTGGTGAAGGAGGGAGGGAGTGAGGCTGGGATTAGGGAAGGGATGGGGGGGGGAGGGGTGCCGTTCCTGTGGCTACACCATGCTCCACCTGTCCCCCCATGCCTGGACTCCTCCTGTCCCCGCTCATCCCAGCTCGTGGGTGTTGGGTATCACTGCCCCCTGTGGACCTAACAGACGCCACCTGCCAGTTGCCTAGGGTGTCCTCTCCTATAATTGGGGTCTTACATGCATACGTTTCGCCTGCCACGACCTGATATTAACAGAGTGGTTCAGGTGTCTTCAGCATGTAGTCCAATTATGAGTCTCCCCGGTGTCTTGCGAGGTCCCGAGTTTCTGAGGGCTCCTCCTCCCCTACACCCTCGCCTGTTCCACCGGGTGGTGGCCAACCAGTTGGTCCGGCCACATATCCTCAGTCCCTCTTACAGGGACTACGGTACCCAACGTTACTAGTGCCCCTCTATTAGGGCTTTTACGGTACCCTTCTCAAGCCGGGCTCAGCCGCTCCGGCCAGTAAACAAACAGTTCTACACCCCGCAGGGGCCAGTAAACTGGGCTCCAAAAGCCCACTGGGGTTTTGCTCTCTGCCAGAGGCTCCTACCAGCGTTCCACATGGCTTTCAGCGTTCCCTGCAGTCTGCTCCGGCGTGCTCCACCTCCTCCTCCTCCTCTTTCCAGTTTTGCTTTGCTGCCTCTTTCCAGTCCCAGCCTCTCCTTTATAGCGGCGTGGGAAATGTCGGCCCTCCCTTCCCAACACACCGGGGTAAGGGGAATTTCTGCCAGGCTCCTTGGGGCCGCGGACCTGTGGCCGCTGACCCTCCACTTAGCCCGGGAGCCTTGGAGCCTGCTGGCTCCTTCTCTCTCTCACACTGGGCTGCACCATGCCATGGTGCAGACAGCTGGTGTTGGCTGTTCCTGGGGTGCTGCAGCAGGGGTTGGGGGGGGAGTAGCAGCAAGCAGAATCCTGTGTGGCATGGGATGTGACACAGCTTGTCTGCACTTACCCTATCCCCCACTGCAGTGGCCCCAGGACCGACCAGCACCAGCTACAATGACAACTGTCAGTGGGTGTGGGGGCAGGGGGCAGGTTGTGCCTCTTGCTGCTTTGCATCCCTGAGGAGGGTTGCAGGATGGGGGATTGTGTTGGACTCTTCCCAGGAGGCGTGTGCCTCTGGATCTGCATGCAGGATGACAGATGGCTGCCACTGCAGGCTGGAGGCGGCACCAACTGACACTTCCCAGTGCTCAGTATGCCTACCCTGAGTGCTGGGAACAACACAGTGCCACCACTAGCCCCAGCCTGCAGCAACAGCTTGCTGTTATCTCACATCCAGATCTGGGGGCACTGGGCTGTTCCCAGTGCTCAGTATGTCTGCCCCAAGTGCTGAGAAGAATTCCCTGGTGCCTTTGCTGGCCCTAGTCTGCAGCAGCAGCCTGCTGTCATCCTCCACAGAGATCCAGGAGCACGTACCCCAGGAAGAATCAGACACAGCTCCTCAGCCACAGCCCTCCTGGGGGACATGTAGCAGCAAGAGGCATGCCCTGCCCCCCAACCCACAGTACTCGTTATAGTTGGCACCAATCACTCCTGGGGCCACTGCAGCGGGGGCTAGAGTGAGTTTGAACTAGCTGTGCCACATCCCGTGCCACTCCGGGCTCCGCTTGCCGCCACTCCCCCCAGTCCCTCCTGCAGCAGTCCCAGGAACAGCCAACAGCAGCTACCTGGGCCATAGCATGGTGCAGCCCAGGAGTTGGGGTGAGTGGGGACAGGCAGAGCCCAGGAGCGGGGGGATAGGGGAAGCATGGTACAGCCATGGGAAAGCCACATCTCCCCCACTTGCTTCCTTAATCCCAGCCTCACTCCATCCCTCCCTCACTGCCTGGGTCGAAGCAAATCGTTGTTCCACAAACTGGCCAAATCTGAATTGAATACTTGTTGCTTCACACAGGCCTACTGTGCAGTAGTAACAAGCTACTGCATTTTAAGTGTCTCATGTAGATGCTGCCAGTGTAAAGGACTGTAATTAAATTTATATTAAATTTAAGAGTTTAAATAGATTCTAGCCTGAATCTGTGCCTGATGGACAAGAGAAGAGACTATGTAAGATAGAGCTTATCAAGAAATGGAAATATTCAGCAGTAACTTTAACATCTTACACTGAATTCACCAAACTCAGTTAAAAAAAAGAGCTCTAGAAAGACATGGATGATAAAATGGTTGAAAAATTACTCATTTTCATAAACCTGCATCAGATCCATAGAGAAAACAGGTAGCTGAGTGTTTTTGCACATATATATATGAAAAAGAAGGCAGTGCATTCATATTTTTCTGGAGCATATAGAAGGCCTGTGGGTTTAAAAATATTATTCTCATGATAATTTCATAGGTGAGAAGAGGGTAGAACCTTCTGAAAAAAAATGAAATAGCATGCTGGTTTTATATAATTTGTTTGATAAGCCACTGGTAATAGAAAACTGCATGCATACTTCTCAGACTTCTTTTACATTCAGCCACAGACCCTCATACAGTTAGTGGCTCAGTTTCTTCCAGGAATACAAAATACTTCTCTACTAGTACATATAATTAGCACTAGAAGCACTATTTTTTTCTTTTTCTTGAAGGAGGAATACCCTATAATTCAAGCAGAAGCAGCTTTGGAAAGAGAAGCAGGAAAGAAAATCAATGCTGAAGCTTCTCATTTTAAGAGCTGGAAAGCCTTAATCAGAGTAGGTGAGTACCAAGGTGAGGGCGAGCACACCTGCTGGGAGACTGAAGGAAGCTTCCAGTAATGAAATCCAGGTAAATTTTGTAGAAATGCTCACATCAAAGACAGATACTAAGAGCAGCAATCTAGAGGTCTTCCAGTAAAGTCCAGGGCAATATTTAGATGTACATGCCCACAAAAGTAGATTATCCTGAAGAATCAAATAGCATATCTCATACTAAAAGCCGGAGTAAAAATGTACCAGCTACAGTAGTATCACACAGAAGATAAAATGACATAACGGTAAGTAATAGCAAAGGTAATCTCACTGTATTAGCAACTGACTGAATTTATTAGCCACTTATTTAACACCCCCACCCCCTGCCCCCAAACAACACAGAATACAATAGTTTGTGATTCCACAGTCATGGTTGAAAATATTGTGCTATCAGCCATATCTTGGTCTGCTGTGTTTCTTCATAGATAACGGTGTAGGACCCAAGTCAGTGAAATGTTTCACTATGTACCTAAGTCCAGTTCAAGTACTTAAATTTATGCATGGTCTCATATGCCTTGCTGAATAGAGATTAATGTATTCATACAATTCAAGTTCATTTTTGAATCAGGGCCTAAAAAAGTTTTTCTGTACTGACTGAAGGGACTTTTTGCAGACAAATTGCTGCTGATATGTTTTCCAACTTACTTCCTTATTTTTCCCAGCTGCCTTTGAAAACCAATGAAAATCTATGAAACAAGAACTATACCAAACAGATATAGTTCTCCAAAAGAAGTGAAAAAAACTTTGTCTGCTCCTTCTATGATCTCATTTCCTGGTCTACTGACTCCAGAGTCAAAACACCTAAAAATGTTTTGAAAGATAAGGACTGTGTCAAAGGGTGCAGTTATGTTCCAGTCCTGTGTTCCTTTCTCAAAAAAACTTCAGTTACATCTGAGGAGGGAAGATTAGGCTCAGATATATTGTTGAAAATGTGGTAAATGGTAATGACCTTTTCCTGAAATGCATTGTTAAAAATTAACACTTTAAACCTGATAAACAGGACAGCAAAACAGAATTAAAGAATGTTTCTTTAAACACTTGTCTGAACTGTATGGCAAGAGAAAATAAATAAATAGCTGTAGTGATATTTGATTCTGCAGTTAGCCCAAGAACTTTTAGAAGTAGGCTAGGACTATTATCCAACAAGCAAAGTTTGTACTTTATCTTTCAAATACACAATGTCCCTAAATTATTCTTGGCCTCGGGACCTCAAATAACTTTAAATGTTTCTTTGTAATAGTATCTTTTGAGAGAGAGAGAGAGAGAGAAGAAGAAGAAGCAGCAGCAAGTGAGAAAGCAAGCACATGTATATTCTATTTCTCGGAAAGACATACTTAAAAACTACAGATCTGCCACCTCAAAGGGAATGTTTTCTTTCAAACAAAGCTTATTTTGCTTCCTCAGAAATATATAAAAGTGGATTAACTAACAGATAAAAAATAGTTGGGTCTATTTCAAAACTACCATATTCTTAGGTCCAAAAATATTTTTTATTAATATATTGAAGGATATTCTAGTTCCAAGGGTAACATCCTTTATTTTTTATATCGAATTGGCTTTATGATATTCCCACCCAATATAAATCTAATCTCTGGCTCTGCTTCTGCTGCCACTTACAACAGTGCAACTAAGAAGGACTCTGAAAACACTTGAATCTGAAAGCAAAATCAGGCTTTGTAACCATCTAGAAACAACATTTTTAAATGCCTAGCACGATAATAGTTCTGAAGTTAAGAAGGATTTTTTTAAAATGATATGGTTGAAAAACACTTGTATTTCTAATTATATAATGGTGACATCATAATTACACAACTTACTATAAAAAGTAGTTTTAAGAATACTATAGGCAAATAGTATGCGTGCCCCTCCCTCCAAGCCCAGCTGCCCAGCAGGGAATGTTTATCACCCTTAACTCAGTGTTTATCTACTCATTAAGAAAACAGCCTCTCTCCATTAACTAATTGAGCTCTTCTTAAACAGCTCTTCCAAGAAAGGACATTAAATGACCCATTGATTAGCTCCAAAAAGCCTGTCTGCCTCTGTCCTCTCCCAGGGCAAGGACCTTAGCCAATGTATGGTCTGCTAGTTAACGCTGAGGTGTCTGTGTAAGGCAGAGGGGAGGGAAGAATAATCCCTGCTTAGCAGGCAGCTACTCTGTGCCTGCAGATCTATGCTGAGCTCCAGCCAGGGAGTAGAGAGGAGGGGCCAGCCCTGCTGTGGAGCAGAAAACCCAGTCAGTCCAGAGAGCATGCTGGGATGCTGGGGATTTATCTTAAACCAGCAAGGGGTCTGGGACAGACATTTCATAAACTGGTTAGACCTAAATCAGTTAAGTCTGATTCAACCAGGTTTCTCTCAAACCATTGGTGACGCGCAGGGTGTGCACCTGGGTGCACATTCACACCCTGGGATTGGTGGTGGACCACCTGAGAGAAGTGCCACTGACAATGCCATTCCCCCTCTCGCTGATGACACCGCCAGCAGCGTCTGCGGGCAGTCGCCAATCACTGCTGGCCACTGCTGATGCTGCTGGTAGCGTGTGCGAGTAGTTGCTGATCACTGGTTGGTGTTCATCACACTCCCACCGCTGCCGCTGCCACTGCTGCCTGCGGGCAGTTGCCATGCCCTGCCCCCTCCAGCCTCTGGGGGCTTGCGTTGTTCATGTCTCAGACTGGTTTCAGCCATTCTCAAACCAATTTATGTACACTGAATATCTGTTCTGTTATAGGTTTAAACCAGTTTCTGATTACTTAAACCTGTTTATGTGTAATGTCTGTCCCTAGCCCAAGCCTCTGGTGGCAAGTCACAGATGTGTAGGTGAAGGACAGCAGCAGTTTGTTTGCCTTGCTTTCTGGCTGCTCCACTAAGCCAAACATCACTAAGCAAATTAACATCTGTTTGGCTTACTGTGTAAGGTCTAGCAAGGCTCTGAGAGAAAGAATACAAAAAATTGGACTGAGGTTCAGCAGTTAGAGAGATAATCACATGGAAGGTATTGTGATGACAGGAAAAAAGGAGAACAAGATGAAAAGAAAATCATGGTGAAAAAAAATCTTATTTCATCTAGACAACTTCCCACCTATGCATGATTATTGCTTACAGTACATATGGTCTAGTGTATTTTAAATGTCCCAAGTGAAGAGAGTTCTGCCACTTTCCTTAACCCTACATAGTCTAGTGCATCTCACAATGTCATGAAGTGTTTCCTGATATCTTGATATGGGCTGTATCTTTAACTTACCTCATTTAAAATATCTCAGTCCTATGGACAGGAGGAGATGATTCACTTATTGAAAATCAGGAACTTCTTTTGGATGTCAGCATCCCCTTTATTATTTATGCCATGGAGAAGTATTGTTATTTGAATAGATTTTCTTCTTTAGGGAGTGGTGTAGCACACCTAATCTGAGAAAGATATGATGTTTCAAATATGTTATATGTGCCTGATAGATGTATATGAAACTCATTTTTTATACTTTGTCACTTCGATCAAAATGGATCTCATTTCTGTCTAGCAATGTTGGATTTGATTTTTCTTAATGAGAAAATTGTCCCACTTTTTTGAAGCTGACACATATCAGTTGGGGACTCTTTGTAGATATAGAAAGCACACAAAATACATCTATAATAAAGTGAATATGGTAAGAAATTCCAGTGGTTAAGCATTATTTAGCAGAAGTTTTCAAATTAATTCGAACAGTTAGAATAACTGCTAGACAGGTTACTTTCATTATCATTCGCCTGAGATGACATAGGAAACAAACTTTGACAATATGGGAGTTATATAACTTGTTGCATACAAAAATGAAAAAAATGCTAATTAGATAAAAATGTAAATTGAATAAGAAAGAACAATAAAAATTATCAGGATGTTGAGATACATATTACAAAAAATATGAAAAAATAATACAAAAAATTAATTTTAACAATCATTACACAAGAAAAAATGGAGAAATAAATATATGATTACATCAAAATAAGAAGTAGTAAAAAGGAGGTCACTCCATCATAAACATCTTTCTAATTTATTCAGCATAATGAAGATAGTCACTTTAATAATGAAATAAAATTGACAAGAAACCAACCTGATAAGTAGATCATGTAGAATGGAATCAAAGAATCATAAAAACATAGGGCTGGAGAAGACCTCAGGAGGTCCTCTAGGCCAAATCCGTGCTCAGAAGAGAACCATCCTCAGCTAAATCATCCCAGCTAAGGCTTAATCTACTCAGCTCTTAAAAACCTCCAAGGACGGAAATTCCACCACCTCTCTGTGTAACTTGTTCCAGTGCTTTTATACCCTCCTAGAGCGCATCCAGACAAGTGTGCATATGCCTCTTGCAGCATCTCAAGCCCTTTGAGATGCTGAAAGAGGCACATGGAGGAAAAAATACTTTTCCCATATGACAAATTTGCAGCCTGTGGGCAAAATTAGACCCATGAATATCCAGGAGTCAAAATGTACCCCAGGCAAAAAGGAGACAGCCAGAGCATCTCTATGGCTGGCCCTCACCCCAGTGCTGAACCATGCTGCCTGCCTGTGCAAGGCAGGTATCGTGCCAGCTGCAGGAAGCTGAACCCAGGCTTTGTGCCAGTAAATGCGGGGGAGGCTGGACGAGTGGGGAGGATACCATGGGGGGGACACCTGCTAGCCCCTCCACCCACTCCCTACCACCCCCAATGACTTCCCCACCCAGCCCCAGCCGCAGCCCCTGTCTTCCCCCTCAGCTCCCAAAGCAATTTTTTAAAAAAGCCCCACTCTCATTGGCAGTAGAAGCATCTGTTGGGATCACTGGGGCCTCCTGGCAGAGCACCTCTGCACAGCACGAGGCTGTGAATGGCAGTGAGGACTGGCCCCGGCCACCTGGCACCCGCTCTGCCACTGCCCCATCATGCGGGTGTGGCCCGGGTCAGCAGGGATCCATGGAGCTCTGCATGCTGTCTGGCAGCAGGGGCCACTCAGGCTGAGTGGTACTGGGTCCCAGGTGACAGCCACAGTGGTCCCAGCTGCTGGACAGCATGTGGATCTGCACAGTGCCCTACCAACCTGGGCATGATGGGGAAATGGCAGTGTTGCTGCCAGGTGGCTGGGGCCAGTCCCTGCTGCCCCCTGCTGCCATGTGCTGTGCAGGGGAAAACTGCCAGGAGGCCCCAGTGACCCTAATGGCCACTGCTACTGCCAGTGAGTGTGGGCTTTTTTTTTTTAAGTGCTGGGAGGCTGTGGCTGGGTGGAGTAACCATCGGGGGCCTGGGGGTGCAAGCAGGGGCTGGGGCTGGGTGGGACAGCCATCGGTGGTCTGGTGCTTTAGGCAGGGGATGAGGCCAGGTGGGGCAGCCATTGGGGGGGGCTACAGGAGCTGGTGGGGAACAGGGCCAGGTGGGGCAGCCATCCAGGGCCCTGGGGGAGCAAGTGGGGGTGGGGCTTGTGGGCCCTGCAAGGGGAAGTGGTAGCCTTTGTGGGGGCCATGTGGCCCCTGTTGGGCAGGCTATAGCCCCTGTTGCAGGGCTGTGGCCCCTGTGGGGGCGCTGTAGCCCTCTGGGGGAGAAATCTGAGCTGTGCAAGGAGGCGGCACACTGTTGGGGGCAGAGGACCCACCCCTCCTGAGCAGCACCCCCAACAATCCTTCCACAATCCATCCACACCTATCCACCCACCCCATGCCCCCCCACATCCCTCCACAGCCACCCACATCCCCCCACCCCACTTCTGCAAACACCACATGCCAATTAGGATGAGACCTGCTGGTAGAAGCTGTGGCTGCAGGGGCAGCTGTCCCCACATCCTGGTTAGTGAAGGGATCTGGGCTCTAACTGCTCTATGGTAAGAGAACGAAAGGCAAATGGCAAACCATATTGGTGTTTAGAATTCATTTTATTATGACGATAGGGACAATGTTAGTTTTCCAAACTGCTTTAACACTGTAGATAAACATTGCCATATTGATCACTGTCTCTCTGTCTCTATCTATATATAGTGGTCTTTTGTTTTAATTGTGGAGCAACGTGGATTTTGAGGTATTTTACAGAGTGACTTCAGGATTTTTTATCAGGGATTTTTCAGTTTTCAAATAGGGAACACCAGAATTCCTACTAGGGAGACAAGTGGCAGGACCCAGGAAGAGGAGCCTGCTCAAAGCTGGCACATTGGACCCAGCTGGAGGTGGCTGACCTCTGGCTAATTGGGGTCAGGAGGACATGCTTTGACAGTTCAAAGCAGGCACTACACTGGGAAAATCTTCTGGGTGATAGTTGCCCAGATGCCAGGCAGGGGGCACACATGGCAGTCGTGCCACACAAAGGCCAACTCTGCAGCCCCAGTGCACTGACAGCTGGCCCAAAGGGTCAGATGCCTCTACTGTCTCTACTGTGCAGTCCCCATCCAGGTCTGGCAGGTGCACATACACACTCGTGGTAACAGCTCTATGGAGGAGCCACCAGCTGAGGTCCCCAGTGGCTCGTGGGATGAGAGTGGAGTACAGATTCACCTACTGGAGTGCCCCAGCCACACTCTCACTGAGCAGGTCCCACCACTTGGTGCCTGGGTGGGACACGAGGGTGGCATGATGGATTGTGTGGCACGTGAGTGTGTAGAGGTGGTGGCAATGGATGGTGGAAAGGCAGACTGGTCTGGTGTCCTCTAGCCAGCTTAGGTGGTAGAGCAGGGAGCACTGTGAAGTTGGGCAAGGTGCTGGCCCCACAACAAAGTCCAGTAGGCTGGAGGACATGGCGGGCAGGGACCACCACTGCGCAAGACCTGATCAACAAATGGAAGGGTGTCAGGAGGTAGGGCAGATTTCACCTCCTGCACCAGATGGCAGGTGTCATGGGTAGACCAATGTATCAGGCCAGTGCAGCGGGGTCAACCTACTCCTGCCTATCGTAGTCCAGGAGGTCTCTGATATGGGTGACAGCAGCCAGGATCAACCTCTGTCGCAACTAGGGCACCTTCCCAGAAGCTCCTGAGAGTGAGTAGCCCCGAGCTACTTGCCAGGGCAGCCTTTTGTATTGATGGGGCTAAGACAGGGCAGGTTTTTACACTGCTGGGGACAGCACAGGTGCTGGCCCCAGGTTGTAGCTATAGCTCCCCATGGCTGCAGATCCAGGAGGAGCCAGAGTTATTTTGCCCCAAGTGGCACAACTTGCACCACACCAAAGTGCATATCCAGGCCTGTGTACTGAGGCAAAAAGCCCCAACTCAAATTTGCACTGCTTCTATTTGAGCTGCTGCCAGCACTCATGGCTGCATGTGTGGACATACCCCTTGTGAGCAAGTTTTTCCTAATATCCAACCTAAACTGCCCTTGCTGCAACTTGAGACCATTGCTCCTTGTTCTGTCATCTGCCACCACTGAGAACAGTATAGCTCCATCCTCTTTGGAACCACCCTTCAGGTAGTTGAAGGCTGCTATTAACATCCCCCCTCAGTCTTCACTTCTCCAGGCTAAATAAGCCCAGTTCCCTCAGCCTCTTCTCACAAGTCATGCATCCTAGCTCACCAGCCATTTTCATTGCCCTCCACTGGACTTTCTCTAATTTGTCCATACTAGATAGATTTCAATTGTAGAAAGAACAGCATCCAATCTGGATACCACTGATGAGTACCAACATAAGACACATGGATCCAAGAAGTGATAGGACACAGTTACTTTTTATTACTTTTGTAGTCTGACTGTCTCTACAGCACACAGTAATATTATAATAGTAATAATATTTTTTTTATTTATAAAGATCCTGTCTGCAACAGCAGGCATTTAATTAAAAAAGCCCAGATCCAATAAAATAACAGATGGAAAAAACAATAAAACAAACAGTAAATAATGCAGTCTTTAAGTCGTCAGTTAAAAGCCAGTTCAAAGCCATGAAGCCAGATTGTATAAAATGTGTTTGTGATTTGTTTCCAATGTTAGTATACTAACATTCACATCACAGAAACAAATCAATCAACTCCTATACCCAAATATCTACTTTCAATATCAGTATTAAGCTTAGTATACATAATTTTGCATGTGTTATATGAGAAACTAAAGCTGAGGGGGAGTACTTAATAAGCCTGTGTCAGACTTTTTACACACCTGTGCCTATGTAAAATCCATCAAAGTAGGTTGGCTCTGTGTGGGCAGAAGACACAAGCATATGAATCCAAATACAAGTGTATCCTATTTGTTAAGGTGGATTTCATATCTCCCTCTGTTCTTAATATTCAGAGAATTTGTCCATTATAGCTAAAGTGTGCAGCTACACATGTGCTTTACACATGCACAGTAAAGCATGATGATCTACACATGTGCCCATATTAGGGCACAGCAAATTGATTAACTCCACTGCAGGATAGTATTGTCTGGGACAAGTACTATCCTACAGCAGAGTAGTTACATGAAACAAAACACACATGAAGACAGTGACTGGGGCTGGCTGGAGCTTGATGGTGCTTCAATGTGGGGGCTTCCTGCTGGCTAACCCCACACAGTAGCACCCCTGTCCCCAGCCAGCTCCTCTACATCACACTAAGCCAGAGAAGAGCAGCCCCAGACTGGCAGGATGGTCCCCTTCCCTTCCTCCCCCTGGGTCTCCTGCTTCACCCTAGCTCAATGTGCTATGGTCCTAGGTGCATGTGTAAATGCTGCACTCCAAAGAAATAAACTCTGGAATGAACTGCACTGGAGTTTACTGCTAAATGCTAATTGCACATGTAGATGCACCCAGAAAAACTGGTTCAAGCTGTAGAGAGTTGGGGCTATACCCCATAAAGAACTTGGTCTCCCAAGCGGAATTCAGAACTCTGACTCAAGCATCTAGACTCCCTATACTGGAGAAAGTTAAGGATCTTGAATGGGATCAAGAAAGCCAGCATACTGAGCAGGGAGATGCCTCCAGTAAGCATATCCAGGATGTAGTAATCAAGGGCTCATAAAAATATAAGAGATGGGTCTTGAATTCCAATCCCCAGTGCTTAACTCACAACTGTCTTCTCATTTGAAACTGCATCAAGAAAGGGATGCAGTGATGGTGGCAGGGGCTTTGTTCCTTCTATTAAGGGTTATCTGAGAAGACAGATAACCTTTAATAGAAGGGTTGTCCCCTCTGCTTGGGTTAAGACTATAAAAATGGATCATAAGTGCTTAATCATAAGTGCTTTACACTGGCTGCATCTACAAGTGAGCTTTACTGCAAAGTAGATGAATTAGCTGTGGGGTAAAGCATCACTAGGTGTGTCTACATGAGACACTTTACTGTGCAGTAGAGCTAATTTACTGCACAGTAAGGTGTCTGCCATCTGTATCTACATGTGTAGATGCTTACTGCACAGTAATTGGTGTTAATCATGAGTAAATTTGCTACCTGAAAATGCAAGCAGCAAATTTACTCAAGATTAGTAACTGCACAGTAGTGCAATTGTAGCCCTCTGACTGGGAGCAAATGTGCTCCTGTTCAGTCAGGTTGCAGGGGGCAACAGGAGGTAGGAGAGTGCTTCCTGCCTCTGGGAGCTGCCTGCTGCCAGGGACTGGGGACAATGTCTTCCTGCCCCAGCAGGAAGGCACTCCCAGCCCCTGCTTGATGATCACAGGACTGGGTTGGGGAGATCCTTATCTCTCAGCATCAGCTCTGCAGTCACAAGGCTAGTGCTGGGACATCCTTATCTCTTGGCTCAAGCCCTACAGTTGTAGGTCATGGGTTAGAAGATCCTTATCTCCCAGTGCCAGCTCCATTGTCATGGTGCCACCACTGAGAGATAAGGATCTCCTATCCTGGGCTCCATGACTGCGGGAGTCAGGTTGGGAGATAAAGATCTCCCAGCACTGGCCCCATGACTGCTGGTGCTGGGAGATAAGGAGCTGCCTCTTCCCTGCAGCTTTTTCCAAGTCTCCTGCCCCCAACTGGAGAACTGGGACCTTGCTCCTTGCTGCCAGAGCAGGGGGACATTCTCACCACCCCAGCAATAGGAGCCCTCCAGGAACATGGAGTAACATGGGTGACTGGTGCCTCCTGAGTCTGGGGGGGGCACCAGTGAGGCACAACCGGGGGTGGGCATGTCCCCCAGCAGCCAGCCAGAATCCGTTTCAGAGAGGGCACAAGCATTCTCCATCCCCCGCTACCAACTGGAGTGTTTGCTGTCATGGGGAACATCAGCGCTCTCGGGGGGGGGGGCATATACCCCCCTGTGCCCCTTCCATGCATCACCTATGGGGATCAATGTTCTAGCCCCCACCATGCACCCTGCCATGCTCCCTTCCAGCCCTTGTTTTAGCACCCAGGGGGAGCCTAGATCTCCCCTTGGCTGCTGCAGGGGCCTGGTGCAGGGACAACAGGGGTAGGAGCAGATTGCTTCCATGAGCAGAAAACTTGCTCCTGAGATCCACAGGCACATGTAGATGCCTACCCAGGAGCATTTGCTATGACAGCATATGCAACCAAATGCAAGTGTAGATACAGCAACTGTCTATATGTGTGATGGTATTAAGCTGCAGTAAACTAATTAACATCACCGTAAAATAAGTACTGTTGGAGATTAAATGCATGTGTAGGTGCTGACTGCTGGCATAAATTGCAACTGGTCAGCACAGGCACCAGGGGGCAGACTCCTGCCTATTGCCTAGCCATATGGTTCCTCATTTTCAGAACCCTCATGCCCCAGCCAACCCCTCCACTGCTTGATGCTGCCATCCAGAGCCTGAAGCAGAGCAGGGCAGGAGTGGCTATGGCATAAATTGCTTCACCCTGGTTCAAATTGCTCTTGTCCTGGGAGCACGGGTAGATGCTGCACCCAGGAGTAGTTTACTCTGGCCCAAACTGCTCCATAGTTTATTGCTTCAAATTAATTGCATGTGTAGACCCACCCTCTGAAAATGAATGTAAGACCAGATCCAATAAAGGACTTACAATACCTAACTTTTAGGCATTTTAAATGTGTGGGTGGAATCCAAAACCTAGTTCAGCACCTACATTTCCAATATAGTTCTTGGGGAGAGTTAGGTTTACAAGGGCAAAACAATCCTGTGTTAAACAAAGATTCACCTAGAACTAACCAATAGAGCATACTAAACACCAGGCACATTTGAAGTGTTTTATTAGAACTGTGCTATTTGAGTCAAAACTTGAAGTAACGTGTTCCTTTCCACTTGGGATCCAGAATCTGGATTCTGCCCTAAGTAGAGGGTAGGGAGGGGGGGCCAGGTTATTGCACAGGTGGATAACCTCACCTTTTATTTTGAAGAGCTGAGAGGAACTTTCTGATTTTCTTTTTAAAACATAGTTTATTGTGGCACTGCTGCTACCAGTCTTTTATATGATAGTGGCATGTGATATGCATTTTATATGATATCCAGTGAATAGAGTATTTGACCATGAATTTCAGACTTCAGTTGTAGGTTTAAAGTAATTGTAGGATTAAAGCCCATATCCCATAACAATGTCCTGACCATAAGGCTGAAGACCAAGGTATATCTCCCCGCTAAGATATATCTGTGAGGATGTGTATATGCCCCTCTTTTTGCTTGCTTGAAGCTGGGCTGTTTTGTAGCAAATAATTAAAGACCGATAGGATAGGGAGACAAAATAAGGGTGAGCCTAACTGTAACCTACCACTAGGTTAGGGCACTTGGGATGGAAACAGTGCTGAGCTTTGGGCCCCAGACTGTCCTGTCCTCCTGGTGCTGTGCATGCCTTTTCCATTAAACTGCTGTTGAATAAAGTAACAGAAATACTCTCAGGAGAGGTGAAACAGGAAAACTTCTGTATTATAAAGAGTATAGTTTGGAATTCAAAGTGCCAAAGCCTTACATTTAAGTGAGAAAGTTACTTCAAGCAGAAAGAGCTCTGCATAAAACTATGTTGAAGAAACTGTGGACTTTGAAGCTGTTAAACTATTGTTAGTTCTCAGCATAATACCATGTTTGGGGAAAACTTGGGGCTATCTTTACTTGCTTGCATTTCTTCAGAGTTTATACTCTTCTTCCATGTTTATATTCTTAACTTAGCCTGTTGATGGTTTGGGTCATAATTTGTAGGATCCTTGTTTGCTGGTAATGCTAATTCTCTGTTTATCCCTTAAGCTCTCTGTTGGGTACAATTTATTAGAAAAGTTCACACAGGGAAGTTCCAAAACCTATCTCCCTCACTAAAAACTACCAAGGTTGTATTTCTTGTGTCAGATAAATGGAATCTCTATCAGCATCTAAGCTCATTGAACAGCTGACAATTACTTCTTAAAAAAAGGTAAAAAATGACTAATTTGAAGCCAATTAATTACAGCACTGAGCACTGTCTAAATCTTTCAGCTGTTACTAATTCAGTGAAAGTCTAAACAAATGTGGAATTTTAGTGTACAATAAATTCTCGCTTAGTAAAACAGACAATTCAGAATGCAGAAGGACACAAACTTTTTCATTTATATTCTGAAAAAAAAAAACATCACCTCATTTGTTAGCATGGGGAGAGCTTGTTTTACCATCTTTAAAATAGCTTCAAAAATCCAAGGCCAAGTCTGTTGGCTGCAGTGGGAGTATGCCCTTTTTGCAGTGCTGAGTCTGTCTCACGGTTTCCAGATTTAGAACAAACGTAACCATTTTGAGATTGAGCCTTTGTTTGGTGCTGACAAATTGCATGTCTTGGGTGCTTCATTTTGTTTGAAATTGTTTTCACATGGTTGCTCTAGGAGCAGAGTAACAACCACTTTTAAACAAGTCTCTATTGTTTGCATAGTACTGATTTCCATTTTTAAAAAATACAGTTTTAAATTAACTGTCTCTTGAAAATTTCTGGTTTATGTTAAAGGAAAATGCTCTTGAAAGTTTCTGAAAATGTTTCTGTTCCATCAAAACTGTTTAATAAAACAAACAGTTACTGTGCACTCCAGCCCTACAGTTAAATAGTGTTTTATAAAAAGTTAATTTGTTAATTGTTTTATTAGGGAGTGGAATTGCTAAAAGGAGTGGATATAGGGAACCATTTTCAAAAAAATGCTGTATTATATTTGGAGGAGGGAAGCAGTGTGCTCTAAACCTAATTTATTAAGGTGTTTCTGAATATGACACTTGCAAATCTTCTTGTGAGCTAATGTTTTTATTTCTCATTTATGAAGCTAGTATTGGCAGCAGGAATGCATTTTGTCTTATTTGTTTTCACATAGATTGAGACCTTGTATCATAGACTGAATCAATACCTTAATTCTAAAGACATCTTTGTTTTTTTACTTTATGCATTAATATAATGAGTTCCATTCAGATACTTGCATAAAGAACATTATCTCATAAAAGAGAACTCATAAAAGAGAACGTACTATTAAAAGAGTATATCTCCATTGTCATCTTTTCAAATGGGTCTGGTAAGTAAAAAAATAATGTTTTATATATCTATTTAGCTGATTATAATGGACCATGGCTTGGGAATATGTTAAATACAATAGCATAGGTCTGCTGTTTATTTTCCGTTATGAACTTCAGTTCCTTTATGAACTTTCCTTTATGAACTTCAATTGTAGTCAACACCTTCTATCTATCTATCTATCTATCTATCAAGGTGCAGGATTGTGGAACAGGTTTAGATGAGTTTGGGAAGAGAGGGGAAGGAAACCGAGTGGGAAAGGACAGGGTACATGTCAGGGACTGAACTTTTTCTCTTGGAGAGTTTTTTAAACCAAGCAGGATTTGTAGAATTATATAATGCATTATAGATATATAACAAGTGCACAATAATTATAATAATCTATGGCATTTTTAATCAGGTCTTCTGGGGAAACTCTTATTTCAATGTGCTTTTCCACTATAAGGGAGAATTGTACTGTGCTTCCTTTCCTTGTTTGTGTCTGTGTGACAAAGTATTTAGCAAAACTTGCAGATTCACTGGAATCTGACAGGCCACACCATGAGCACTTCTGCTATGGGCTTGAACATGCAACCTTTGGGTTGTCAATGGTGCAGCTTAGCACCTGCCTCAGCCCAACCCCTACTGTATTGTGCTGACAAGATGAAAATAGGGATCTCAAAGGGATTATTTTTTGAACCTTCTCAGATGTTTTTAATCTCAAATACTCCATCTGAAATCCTAAGAAGGAAAAAATATTGGTCATTTCAGTTCTTAGGGATGAACGAATAGAGGTTTTTCATAATTTAATCATAAGTAGGGGTATAAGCAAATCAAAGTGCGTTTAGTGCATCATTGCCATGTTTCAGACTAATCCTTTGTATTTATCCTCTCTATCTTGCAGTAAGTTGAAGTAGAGTCACAGTAATTTGGAAGTAAATTCATCCTTGTGTAAATTACCCATGTTTAGCTTCAATTACTACAGAATGGGAAAGCACTCACAAAAAATCACAATAGATCTATCGATGTGATCTCACGGATAGTAACATTTCCTGATCCTTTTAAAGAAATATAAATGTTTGGTCTATCCACAGCCTACCTAATGGTAATTAACACGTTCTTTTCATGTAGCATGGCTAAGGTATTTAACCAATTTAGTATTCTAGTGTAATTTTCATCATACAAAACTTGCTTATCTCAGATGTTGTCATTTCTCAAATTTATTTTAAGGAATATGTTTTACACCAACAGATCCAAAGACTTTCTTTTGCTTGTTTGTATTGTCAACATAAAAAGTTATCCAGAGCTGGCAGTATTCCAAGGCCTATATCTAACATTGACTCAGAGTTTTTCTACAGCATCTATTTACATATGCAAACCTACAATTCAACATTTAATGGAGGAAATGGATGTCTCTAGTGCCTCAGAGTGAATTGAAGAAGCTCTGGAGTACCAGAATAATGAAAAACTGCTGCACTTGATAAGAGGACAACAACAAAAGATCACATATCTTTGTTAGTTATAACAATTCTACTTTGCCTAGATTGGCCAGTCCACCCCCTTAGTTATGTACTAACTAATGGAAAACAAAAAGCAGATAAAATCATTAGGAAATACAGAAGATTATTAATCTTATATCAAGGATTTCAGAGGGTATGATGAACAGCACTTTAAAATACATTTAAGAGTACTCAATATACTGCAACAAGTGTCATGTTGATAAATGTTTCATCCAAATTAAGAACTTACAAGGATCATTCTTTGTTTTCTGAGATGCATACAAATTGCTTTCTTTAATATTTGCTTGATTCACATGTGATTAATGCAATATTTTTCTTTTTCCAAAAGTGTCATAAGAAAAAATAAATTCACAAATGGATGATTACAATAGTAGGCCAGGTACCGACATTAAAAAGCTTGAAAGGGAAGCAATCTAAGTTATGTGCTTTAGGTGCACTAGGTTAGTTCCACAGCAAACAGAACACACATTCACCCCTTGGTGGGTGGCATGGAGACTATCTTCACTGGGCAAAGGCAGCAGGTTGGGAGTGCCCCCACATACCTCCCAGTGAACTCCCCAGGCTGATCACAACTCAGCACAGCCAACTGGCTGAGCTGCCCCTGACTGGCTGCCAGGCATGGCCAAGCAGCCTTCCTCCCCTCTCCCCCAGCCATGTCAGCCACAGGTATGACAGCTGCTATCACACAGCAAAGGCAACACTGCTCACCTATATCCAGCAGCCTGGTTCTGTTCTCTGGGGTTGTACCCACTTGTGAAGATATGGGTGTCCCTGGGTGGTCTGCCATAAATCCACTCAGGGATCCCCATGCCTCTGTGAGATGGCATAGCCCCAGAGAGTAGGATCAAGCTTCTAGGCACAGCTGTGCACCCCTCCTCCCCACTCTCCTGGCAGCATCAGCCACTGTACTGACTCGGCTCTGTAAGAACCTGGGGCCAGAACTGGGTGTGCCCTTAGCCTGAGCGGCTGAGTGTAGACCAGCTGCTGGCAAACCTCCCTGCAAGAAGTTGGGGGGGGGGCTTCAAAGGTGCCTGGGATGCTTGAGAACAGTGCTCTAACTTGAGTCAACAGGGGATCTCATACAGAAATTCAATAGACCAGTCTAACCTAAATCATTTCAGCCTGTTATCACACAGATCCAGATCTATCTTAGGTGGGGTTCTGCCATTTTTAAACCAGTTCATGTACATTGTTCTGTTACACATATAGACTGGTTTCTGATCACTTATACTGGAATATAGGACAAAATGCTAGGTCACTTATCTAACTGATAGTAAGAAGAATTTCTACTATAAGCTGGAAGCTTATAAACTGCACATGACAAAGGAGGAGAAAGACTTGTATCCACTAGGCAATATTATGAAGGCAGTTAAGGTGATCAGTAGAGGATGCTTACAGAAGTTACAGAAGGACACCTCGACTATGCTGTAACTTTTTGCGCTTTACACAAAATGCTTAAAGTTAGAATGTCATTAAAACTAAAAGATGTTTAGTTTTTGATGGTGGGGGCTGGGTGCCTCCATGCCCTGGTGGAGACCAGGAGCTAGGGGATGCTGTAGTCCTCTGTGGAAGCTGACCAGCCCAATCACTGCCCAGCTTCTCCTTCTCCCCTCCTGTTTGGAAAGAACCAGCTGGCTAGAAAGAGACAACCGGCATTCACTTCCCCATTGTGGGGGGAGGTACAGTATGTAGACAGCTTGGAAACTGTTTCCCCTCCCCACTGGTGCCATGGGGCACCAGAGACATTGTCCTGCTGGGGGGAAGGTCTCTCGCAGGTCACCCTCACCCCGGTCACTGCCCAGCTCCTCCCCCTCTCCAACAGGGACACCCCGCCACTGCTGGAAAGTATCTCCAGTGTCCCATGGCATCAGTGGGGAAAGGCCACAGTCCCTGAGCCCCCTCCACTGCTTCCCCACACAGAGGAATGAGTGCCAGCCAGCTCTCCAAGCTGACTGTTTCTGCATAGGCAGGGAAGTAAACACGCTCTTCCCCTCCCTTCCTTCCTGCACAGGGAAGAGACAATCTGCCTCCTCCCTATGGCAGGCCAGAGGCATGGCACTTAACACTCTCAGGGAACTGTACAGAAGTTTTCTAAGGCAGTATAGTTTCAAGCACCTTCATTTACTACCTGAGCAGTAAATTCACGATTTTAAAAGTGCTCTGTAGTCATGCATGTATATTATGACATGGCTGTAGAGCTTTTTCAGGAGCCAGATCACATGAAAAATATAACTTGTTCCTGTACCCAGAATGGAAAGAATCTCTGAAAAGAGACAGAATATGTGCATTCTGGCTGGAAGGTTTCTAAGTACACCCCAAACCAGAAATATGCTGATGAGACCTCTGTTGAACTTCTTGAAACCTTCGTCTCTACCATGCTTCAGAGACGCCCCTGAGAACAATTGTCAAATAATGTCATCAGAATATTTCTGAGTCTGTACTGCACAAGCAGAAGTTGGTAGGTGGGCTGGTAGACAAACCCCACCTAGGATTTTCTGTCACTGTGGTATAGATGAAACCTAAAAGAGACTGGCTTGTTTGTGGTAGCAAAATGAATACTAATAGGGGCTTTGACTGCTCTTTATAAACAGGACAAGGGGATAAAAATGGGAGAGGGAGCATTGCTATTTAATGATGTCATAAAATGGTGGATACAAATTCACTTTGAATAAATTAATCCTGGAAATTAGAAGGTTTCTAAACTTCAGTTTGGGCAAAAAGGCTAACAAGTTTTAGAATGGAGCATTATAAGTTTCTTAAAATGATGTTCTGGAATAGATTTTATGGATCCAGGGGGTATCATCTTATAGTATATTTTATATTCCTTTACAGTTCTTGCAGTACCCACCAAATATGCATGCAATAATCTTTATATATTTGTCTGAGAATGACTGACTGCAAAATCCTTCCAAATCAAATCTGCTTTATGAATTTGGGACAGTATTTCCTAATGGTTCTTTCAACATTTTCAGGAAATAGTTGAGAAGTGCTCATAGAATGATTGTGACAATGACTTGGCTGCGCCAACTGTCCTATGAATTGGCTACACTTACAACCTCTACTAGATATATACATCTGGGTATTTCATTTCCCCAGAGGCTGATGATTCAGAGAATGAAGAAAGCTTGATCTACACCCTGTACTGGAGGTACTGAAAGGTTTGGATATAATTATATTCATGTTGATCATTCAGCAAGTCCCGCTTGCTTCAAAAAACTCTGTAAGAGGAAAAGTTCAGTCTCTGACTCTCACCCTGTAATCTCCCACTCACTCTCTTTCCCCTCCCTTCTCAAAATCATCTGAACCACTTCCATAATAGTTAAAGTACATTATCCATCCCAAGAAAAGCTCTACGCTACTCACTTTACAACTTAGATCCTAGTTCATTGATAAAACTGTAGAGGAAATGTAGACTTCAGCCTTCAAGCAATGAATGCAAATTTTAACACTTTTAAGATGTTGAGAAGCTTTCAAAATATGAGTTTGGAATGAAGAAAGAGAAGGGGCTTTTTGTAATGGTGATTAAAACTCCCATTCCACATAGCCAAGTCTACAATAGCATTGCAGTGGTTTCCAGTAAAGTAATAAAAATGAATTATCTGGAAAACCACATTTAGACCATAGCATTGATATATTCCTGAGGAGAAGCAGGTTAGCGAGCTCTGACTACTTGTGGATTGATGGATGCCAGACTTGCAGGGAATGAATGTGTTTGATAATCATACAGAGTTGTAAAGCAATTGCTGGGAGGCCTCATGAATAGTTTTCAAACAAGAAGATACAGTAGTTACAGCTGAATAGCATGACAATCTAGCATAGAATCTTGTCAAAAGTTCAGATAGCATAGGAGACTTTTCAAAGTTACATGATT
Organism: Crocodylus porosus; assembly: GCF_001723895.1. Lineage (NCBI taxonomy): Eukaryota > Metazoa > Chordata > Crocodylia > Crocodylidae > Crocodylus > Crocodylus porosus. The sequence goes on along the minus strand of NW_017728931.1, from coordinate 69,132,785 downwards.
TCCATTTTCCCCAACTTTACTATTGCTATTGATTTGTCCTGGGAAATGCTCAGCTTAATGAATCAGTGGCAGTGGAATTAAAAACCCCAAAATAAATTAAAATATTTATTCAAACGAGCTGTTAGAAACATTTCAGTTTGTGGGACTAAAAACAAAATGTTTAGTTTACTAGCTTGCCACAGCTGTTCCTGAGTAACTACAGTGCATTAATGAATGTGTACACACACCCAGTAAGAAGTATGTTGAATTTTATTTTTTATTATAGCTCAATAATTTGTGCATCCAAAAGTCCATACCTGTGTAGTAATAACAGATAACTTTTAGTAGTATTTTACTCTGCAATATTCCCCCAAAACACTGAAATTTCTAAGGAAGAATAAAAAACTAATATTGTTCAAGTTTCTTCAATATTTAACACATCAAGATATTCTGAATGAAAATGAGTAAGAAATGTGTATTCCTGTTACTGAATGATGTACAAGTAGGTATTTATTACTCAATTCTGGCACCTCAGGTTGTTTCTACTACTTTCTTTAGAAATATAATGTAGTAAAATAAAAAATGAAAATAAGTGTTAGAATCCATTAAAAACAGCATTTTAAACATAATTTCTTTTAGAGGAAAATGTTATTATTGTTATTATTATTATCATGATTTAATTTTATGATTCAGAATGAAACCAGATTTTGAAATCTCGAAATCCTTCATAAAACAAAGTTGTCTCCCTGTGTGCAGCATTAATGTATAAAAATGCATTGATTGAATCAATCTGAATATTCTAACATTTTAAAACAAAGTTGTTTGTGTATGACTGATGCAACAACTAGGGCAATGCATGATTGAATTCCATATATCACTGAAAAACTACAGCCAAGGAATTTCAAATGTGGATGCCCATGTGCCTTATAGGAAAGTGGATCACATTTAAGTTTAAAAGGATTATTGTGACTGTGTCATTGCCCAAGAAAAACTTGGTATAAACACATTGGAATGAAACTTTCCAGGATCAAGACCCATACATACAAAGTCCTCAAGACTCTCCACATTCAATTCATTATTACATATTATTAAATACATGTTACCTACATGGTACAGTACTGAATTCAGACATGAAGCCTATAAGCATAAACTCTAGATTTGATGCAACGTGACTAATATGGTTTATATTTTTATTTGGGGTTATTATAGATGTGTTTTCTTCTATTCAAATATTTAAGAAAGGTAAAGATAATAAAAAACAAACAGGCAAACGAACAAAAAAACTCACACAATGAACTCCATTCTATAATGTTTCTTTGTTGTAGCTGCAATTTCCCAGCCCTCAGAGCTCTGGCAAACAGCCTGGTGTGATTGCAGGAATTGCACCAGGTGCCTGCTGCTGCCCTCCCATCCTCATGCCAAACATTCCATGGTGTCCTGATCTGGAAGCCTAGGGCTGAGTGCAGGGAAGGGGATTGCAGTGACAGCAGGTAGTTGGAGGCATGTGCCTGACAGCCAATCAGGTATGGCCCCTGCTTAGCTGTGAACAGCTGCCCTCAGTAATCTCCGATTGGCTGCGTGTCCTTTCCACTCCCCGCTACCAAAAGGCAAACTTTTTCTGTTCACTCCCAATCCAATCTATTTAGTTTAGAGAAATCTGTGTAGATCAGATCGATTCTGCCTCAGGCTGTTTGAATATTTGTATTAAGCCTTGGAGTGGACTTTACACTTCTGTGGGTGGATTCGGGATTTTAAAAAGTGGGGTCTAGGTGGTATGGTGCATCATCACAAGTAACTCAACATATGTTTTCCCCTAGTTAAAGAGAAATTGTAAGTTTTACTAATATGGTAGGGGCCCACCGCTATATTATTCAGTTTAAGATCAAATCAAAAACAAATATAACTTTATAGGAATGGGCACTACTTTGCTAGATAATATATAAAGTTTTCAAAAACGCAACAAACTAGGCAAAATAGTTTAAAGAAATGGTTTTATTAGTCCTGTAGTCATTGTAGTTTAATATATATATATCTTATTTAGATTTGTAAAACAATAGTTAGCCTTCTTGAACATCTTGACAGTACATTTAACACTTTACAGTCAGTCAGTTCCACACCTGAGTTAATGTTCTCAGTTACCCCTGGGAACTCAATTATCGTATCTCAGTTCCATATCTGAGATAATATAATCACACCTGAGATAAGGTTTTTAGACAGAGATAAAAACAGTCTGTAGGGCTGTGAAATAGAAAGAGATTACTAAGAATGGTTAACAGATAGCCAAATTGCAGAAGAAAGGATAGCTTGATCAATGGGATATTGAGACCCTTGTTAACACCCATAGAAATATGCAAGATTAGTAGGGGTTGGGTAGACTGTAATGAGCCATGAAGTCAATTGACTCCTCCAGAGTTGCCTGAAAAAAAAATGCTGCTGCCACCTCCAGGTAGTTGGTTTAAAGTTTGAGTGAAACAGGAAGCAAAGGGGGTTGCAAATGCCCCACTGCACCTCCTTGGATCTATCCCTGCAGGCTATCCATAATATTCAGCTCATTTTTTAAAATTTTCCCCTTCATCTGTTCTGTAAGGAGTATAGAATGGACCCAAAGGAAACTTTGGCATGCAAAGACTTCACATTGCCACTTCCCCATAGGTACAAAAGCCACCAGGCAAATCCCAGATCTTGGTTATCTCTGGGAACTGGCCATTTGCTTTTTAGCCACTGGACACTGTATTCAATCTGTAGTAGAATATACGTACACAGAAAGTACTGGTTAGTTTCTTGGCCCTACATTTATTCATCTAAGTATACCACAATGTTGTGCGGAAGGTGAAAAGATGGACCAGGTCTTTGCCAATTTTGGCCAAATAGGGAAAAAAATGTCTTTTCTACCCTCACCCATGACTTGCTAAAACTACAACATTCTAATAGCACTGTTCATCTGTTATGATTTTTCAACATCGTGCTAATGATCAATGGGAACAAATATATGGCCACCATGAACTAAAGTAATACCTCAAGTTTGGTACCCTAGAAGTCCTGAGTGAGTTAAAAAATACATTTGAATTCAAGGTTTACTGTACTGTGTGGACTACATATGTTTGAGTTAGAAAATAGATCTAGTAAAATATTATGTGTAATTTTTTGAGACCGATCCTGATATTTGGTATATTAATATAACTCTTGAGCAGTTGGCTCAAGAGAACTATTTCAAATTTACTCTGCTGTAGTTGATATTAGCTCTATTTCCTTTTGACTATGGACCAGTTTTCATGCTGTGAACCCAATATTAATTGGTGGAAAGGGGAATGCAGAAATAATACGCAGGGAAAACTACAACATAGGAATATAGGGAAAGTGAAGGTGTGATCAAACTTGATGAAAAGGTTACTTTTCATGCAGAGGAGCCACAGAGGATAACAGGGGAATGCAGTCAGTTTATAGAGAGGTGATAATCAAATGAATAGTGGAAGTGAGACTGAAGGAAATTGAATGGAAAAAGTGGATAATGTGCATTATTGCAATAGAATACAAATAGGCATAAAGCATCTTTTGGAGAAAAATCTAAAAAGCTTTTCTAAAGGCAGCAGAACAAGAAGTAACAGCTGTTATATGAGCAAGAAACTAGATTTTGAAGTGAAGAATTATAGTAAAATCTGTAGGTTTATGCAATTATGTATGAAGGTGTACACAGACAAGGGATCTTGTATTTAGCTACCTTGGGTGTAGACATGGAAATGTTTAAAATCCTGCCCTTATTTGAATCACTTCTACTTTAGAGCATGCTATTACCATAGAAACATTGAAATCCCTCTCAGCTAAAGTGCCTAAAAATACACCAGCGCTGGTACTGTTGTGATACTCCAGCATTAGGGGACTGGTGAATGAGGATCTCAGCATGCCTTTCTGTCATCACTCCCTAATAACAGCTAGGTGGGAACAGCAAAACCTTTTGAGTAGTTGACCCTGAGGCTCCTATTTGATCCCTCCTGACATTGCAAAGGGGAATGTTGTAGTTTTAGCAAGTCATGGGTGAGGGTAGAAAAAACGAGCATATGACACCATCAGTGTCATATGCATATTCCCAGTCCTTGCCTGCAAGGTACTGACTCTGTTCTCCAGCTCAGTGTGGACAGTTGTCGCTGTTCTCTTCTAACATGCCTACCAGCGGGTGTATAGCAGCATAACAACTTCGATCTCCTTGATGTTGGTATTCAGGTATCTCTGTAAGCTGTTCTACATATAACTCATGTCCAAGAGTACCATGCCTGATGACTAAAGGGATCTGGGTTTTCTGTTCACCACAGAAAAACATGGTAAAACCCAGATTTTCTGATTTTAAGGAGAAAAATCCAGGAAAGAGTGGGTTTCCCTTTGCAGACTGACAGAGTTCCAGCTTGCAAGGGGGTGGGGGGAGCAAAAGGAGGACAGTCAGGTGGGGGTATGAATGTGTGTGCATATACATGCACATGGCAGCCGGGCAGCATGAGAGCAGCTCCCCACAGGTAAGCTGGTGGGGGGGGCATTGAGGCCCCCACGGTGTGGGCGGAAGCGAGGCTGGGGGTGGGGGGAGGCAGGAAGGGAGTTGGGCAGAGCTGGGGCTGGGGTTGCTGTCCAGTTGGGGTGGTGTGCGGGGCTTGGGGCCCAGGATCAGAATGTGCAGCCTCAGGGCCCAGGTGGGGAGTGGGATGAGGCCACAGGTAGCTCATCTGTGGGGGTCTGGATCCCCACCCCTGCATGCACTCTAGGGGGGAGGGGGCCATGGGGAGCACATGTCCCCCAGAATTGTGAGCAGAGTGGGAGCAGATGTGAGCTGGTGGCTGGGAGGGGAAACTTGCCTACCACCACTCCTTCTGTTCTGGCTTGAGCGAGAACAAGAGCTCCCCACACCCCCAGGACAGTGGGGATGTTGGCGGCAACTTGGATGGGAGCTGGGAATGGAAGAGGAGGGGACAGAGAGTGGAGCCACTTTAATTAATGTGCCCTCTCCCCCTCCCCCGCCACCTTCTGGAGCATGTGTATAAATGCCCCTAAATGCTAAACAAAAGATTGTGATTTACATGCCATCGAATATCCTAGGCTAGTGGATGTATCTTTTGGCCCTTTTGCCTGCCAAATACTGCTCCTGCATTGCTGTTACTCACCATGTATTGACAATTCAGAATCTTCACCACCATTATTAAAATATAGGTACATACCTTTTCTCATGTACTCCTAGGGGGTATGCATAACCCAGTTTGAAAACTACTGTCCTAGACTAAACTGATACAAGGGTTAATAATATATATATTATAAATTTTATAGTTGAAGTATAGTTGAAGTAGCTATCCAGGTCGGTTTCTATGAAAATGAATAGATTTGGCTTCATTGGAACAAAAGACTGCTTTCTGAGAAACAGGTAACTCTAAACACCTTATGCGAATTATCTTGTCGGCTGCATTCTGTCAGACTCCTCATAAAGTTTTGTAAATGAGTATATGAATCAATAATCCTGAAAAAAATCCAAGATAGGAATTATTGAGGGGCTCTATTGTTAGATGACACATATAGGGAAGCAATATACTTGAACAAAGTGTGAGATACTTTTGGAATGAACCAATAAACATTTTTTCATAATCTGTTTGGCAACTATCAAAAGATTTTATTTTTAACTGGGTGCATGTACACAAGACACTTTACTGCAAACTAGTATAATTTACTGCATAGTAAGCACGCACATCTGCACATGTACATGCTTACTGAACAGTTTGCTACCTGCAGATGCAAGTATCAGATTTACTTGTGAGTAGTTACTGTGCAGTAATGCATGAGTAGATGCTGACTAGGAGCAGATTTGCTCCCAGTCAGCCCTGCCATTAGGGGGCCAGCCTGAGCTGAGGCCCAGGGCACCAGGTCTGGGAGCCTCTCCTGACCCAGGGCTAGGCTGGCTCTATGGCAGCCCTAGCCACAGGCCATTTAAAAGCCTGCAGGCATTTTGAATGCTGGGACACTACAGCAGGGAGCCTGGGAGGACTCTTGGCTTCTACTGCCCCTGGACAGGGTGCAGACTACCTGTTGCAGCCTGCTTGAACCCCAGCACCAATGCCTGGCACCACAATGCCACGCAGCTGCCAGACCCAGGCCATGAGGATGCTGCAGGCTGCTGCCAGCACCTGGGCCCAGCTGCAGCCAGCTCCTGGTCACTGGGGTCAGTGCCAGCTGCCCAGTAGCCTTCCTGGACCCTGTAGGTGCTACAGGTCTTCACCTTGCAGACACCCACAGTCAGGGCCCTGCAGATGCACCAGCTCTGCAAGAGAAGGATCCAGGGTTGGACCCTCCTCCCAGACTGGCTTTTTTGCTGGGGAGGGAAGGGAAGAGAGATCTGTTTGTTGTGAAGGCAATAAAAGATTTTTTGAGAAATGTCCATGGTGAGAATGGTGCTGGGGATGTGTGGTGGGGCTGGGGCCTATGAGTGGCAGTCCAGGTGGACTATAGTAGGGAGTGCAGGAGGAGGTGGTTGGCCACTGCCTCTTGCATCCAGTGCCCTGGCCCCCACTGGAGTGTGTGAGGCTCACCTGGGACCTCAGCGGGGGGCAGGCACCGCTGTTGCCACGTGTCCACAGGGAGAGGCTGCTGCATGGTGATGTCCTGCCACTTCCAGGTGTAGGCAGTGATGCTCCAGCTAGTCCAGAAAGGTGGCTTGGGTCATGCGGAACACCTCCAGCCACTGCTTATTGTCCCATGTGTACTGGACATTGTGCATCCACCAGTCCTGGCTGGCTTATCGGACCAGGAGGTGGCGGGGCTGGAAGCCTAGGAGGGTGTGCACAGCCCAGGCAGTGACATCCAGGGTCCAGGGAGCAGCTTCACAGTGGCAGCAGCCCTGGGATGGTGTTATGCAGCCAGGCAGACTGTCACTGCATGTGGGGGAGCTGGTAGGGCCCAGACACCTGTAGACCAGCTGGTGATCAGTACAGCAGGCCAGCAGGGCCAGCATGGTGGTCAACAAGAGCCCAGGACACTAGGCATCGTAGCCAGGGGCTGGGGTTAGAGTAGCCATAGGGAAGACAGAGGCTGTGGCAAGAGAGTTGTTGCATGTTGCCCCCATGCTCTGTACACTGCTCCTGGCTAGGAAAACAGCTGGCCAGGGAGGGGGGTGGTCTTCAGTCACAGGCAGCTGCAGCCAGAGCCTGCAGCTCACCCTGGTAGGGGTAGTGGCCCATAGCAGGCCCCAGGAAGCTGCCATGAGCAGCAAATCTGCTTACATTTCCCTGCACGAGTAGATGCCTGCCTGGGAGTGTTTACTTGTGAGTAGTTTACTTGTGAGTAAACCGCTCCTATGTCAAATGTATGCATAGACACATTCACTGTGAGATACATTTTTACACAATGTCTAAGTTTTTCCTAGTGGCTTAAGATGACCTAAATACTGTTCTCATGACCATGATGGCAACAGGACCCATCACCTCCAGGAAATTTCCAGCTGGATTACAATAAAGAATTCTTTATTACTAAAAAAATTCATTTGACTGAGACACAGAAGGTAGGACCTTATGTTAAAAAGCATTGTTATTGCTCATTATCAAGACTTTCGGTTCACACTTTTCTTACTTGTGTTGGTCTCTGTATATGTGATTTAACTTAGAAAACAGAACACAGCACATAACAGCATTGATTAATTTTCTTTTGGCTGTGAAGCACAAGGTAAACCTCTGCAATTTGCTTGATTGGTGATGGGCAAAATAGTTTGGATGGGTCTTACCTCACTCTTTCCACAGAACCAGGGTTTGAATTATGAGGGGCTTGTAAGTGCTTCCCCCTCCCCCTGATTGTTGCTGGGCGCTTTTTGCTGCAGCCACCTGGAGCCCATGCCTGGCCCCTGTGGCTTCTTTCTGCTGCTACTGCTGCCACCACCACTTCTCCCACCACTGCTGCCTCACCTACAACCGCCACAAGAGTCAAAGTATAATTTGAACCCTGCCCAGAACTGAATCAGACCCAAAGCATACTGAACTATAAAGAGTTAGAAAGCCCCCAATCAATTGCTAGTTACAGAGCAGAACTAGATTTAAATTTCTGAAATTGGTTCAAGGTCCCTGGATCTCACTGACATAGAGTGTTTTGTTTAAAACTTCTTGGATGGACAGAGCATATAATCCAAAATGAGAGTAATTTTATATGAACTACATTTTTTGTGCAAAAAAAAATCTGGGTCACAACAAATAATTCAAACAAATAATCCCAGGCAATATTTACAAAAATATTTAAGGTTGTAACAAAAGCCATAGATCATTTCATTTGTGTGTTGAACCCTACTTTATGTCATGTTACTGTTTATCAAAGAGCTCCATTTCAAAATGTAGCAGTATGGGCTATATAATTTTTTGCCATGTTTCACACATGTCTGTGAAATTATAAGGTGACACACTAAAGGTGTGTTTTTGACATGGCAACTAGACTTATTTAACAAAATTGCTCCAATTTGGTGATAGTAACAGCTAGGTAGCACAGGACAGTTCACTTTGGATTTGTCCTTTTCCAGTCATAGATTTGTGCCAAATGGCTTAAAGATAGTAGGAAATGATCAAACTGTTGGTGATATTTGTCAAAATATTCAGTTCCCTCATACGCTGTTCACATACCATCATCCCCATTTGGCTCCTCACTGAGGTGTGAATGTTTAGGTTATGATGTATAGCCACTTTCGTCTAGTAACTGAGTTGTTTTTATACCGAAGTGAGAGTAATGCACGGACATTTCCAAGTGCAAGTGTAAGGAATAGAAACATATCCCTATAGTGTAGCAAGAGAGATATGGAAGATGGATTACATCATTCCTAAAATCTCCAGGAAGTAAGTGTCTACAATCAGAAACGTAGTTTTGATTGCCAGCATTTGCTTTGTGATTTTAAAATTGGCAGAGCTACAGTAAATCTTAATGTATGTTTCAGACCTAGTAAAAATGAAAAACTAGACCTTTCTGATGCCTTTGAGACAAATCAGTTGCCAGCAAAGGCCACTGCAGTATTTAAGGCTGTCTAAATACATTTTGCTACCAACTAATAAAATGTCATTATAGAGAAATAAAAAACCTTGTCACATCTTCATGGCACTTTAAGCCCTGATCTACACGAAATACCCTATTTGAGGACCAGGTATCCAGCATTTCTTCAACTGCAGAACATATTAATTATTGTAAATAAATACCTTCCAACATCACATAGTGAGCCAGTCATCTATATTTGGGGATTGAAGAACTGAAATTATCTGGCAAGGCATATCCCTTCCAGGAGATCAGGTGGGGCCAACTTAGATGCTTTAGCACAATAAACACTACGTAAATTCTTATATGTCAAAGGAATAAATATGGAAAATATTCACTTGTGCACTGCAACAGAGATATGTCTGGTTCTTATCTCAGATCCACTACACATGTCTCACGGGAAGATGTAGGGCTCTCTGTTCAGTTTATTTAATTGCTTGACTGACATGGATTTTGCTGTTGCCCTGGGTTTATCTCCATTACCTTTACTTATATAAAATATAATAAATAAATACAATAAATAAATAAAACACTGAAAGCTGAGCTGTCTACTGAGAGAGTTTAGTTTTCAATTTAAGAGATAATTGTAGTAATTTCTGATGTTTCTATCCAAAAAGAAATATTAGCAAGTCACTAAGGACTGAAAGGCAAGAAAGGCAGGTGTAGTGATTTATATTCTGTTCAGTTCAGTTACTCTGTCTGGGGTTACTGTTTATATTCTAATGCAGAGCTTTTTTTGTATAGTTGAAAGTTCATAATGCTCAGATGATGGAACAAGTGAAATGTCATAACTGGGTTTTTTTGTTCCTTTACTGTGAAGATTTCACTTATGAAATTCCCATTACATTCTCTAAATTCACAATGGGCATGTCCACATGCTACACACTACGTTGTGACGTAGTGATTGTCTGGGTCTACATGTGATTGGCAGCTAAATCACCGTAGTGTCATGCTCCCTCTGTATAACGTGCCACTACGGCAACATAGCAGTGAAATCTAATTGCGTGCCATGCACATGGTGCAGTAATTGCCCTTACTGTGCCATGCTTTAGTACTTCCAAAATTACTATAGCAGTATCACCATACAGTGACATGTAGGCACACCCAATAAGTAAATCTTTAAAATGGCTCAGGTAAAACAGCTCACCAAAATTTTCTCTGCTACTGAAGGGGACCTGAATTTCTTGAGATGGAATATTGGTTTAGTTAGCATACTTTTCATTACCACTTTTTTCCCTGTTCCCTGACAAACACCCTCCTTATTACCATGTCATGCCTCCGGCACACTTGTTACTTTAACAAATAATCATAGGACTGTATGAGTTTGAGACTTTATTACCTTAGCTTTGGATTTGTTACACTCTAATATTTAGTTCCCCATATTCTATGACTGGCCAAGGAACCAAAAATGCAAATGTGAGTGCATCTGTAGAGCCTAGCACAGATTCAGCTGCACCCTCCACCCCCAGCTTATCTGCTATGATAGGAAAGTAAAGGAGGAGTCATGGAATTGGAGGATCTTTGTAGCTTCTCCTTCAAATCTCTGCTATCACTAGTATCTAAATGATAAGGAGTCTTGCTGTTTTCTCCAAAAAATTGGCAGATGAGGAATAAGGCATAGTGTTTGATATACTTCCTATAAGTGTGGTTGTAAATAGAAGTGTATGGGCAACCAAGAGTACAAGAGGAATTAAGGGGATGAGGGTCACAGATAAAAGGCCATCAATATGTTCCATTAGTTTGGATAAATTTGGCATAAGTATCATACTAACCATCAAATCCTCACTGGGTGTATCTACACATACAATTAATTTGAAGCATTAAACTCCAGGGCACATTGCACCAGCATTTATTGCTCCCAGGCACCCTGTTTGAATATGCACCTGGGACTGCAGCAAGTTGAGCCAGGCCAAAGCAGCCCTGGCTGGCAGGGGGACCAGGGGGTCAGGCTGCCCATCCGTGGCTGCTCTGACCCACCTCAGTTTGTTGTGGAGGGGCTGGCTGGGGCACAAGAGCAGGCAGTCCCTGCATTGAAGTACCCTTGTGCCCCAGAAAGATGCACCGGCATCTACACATGCAGTGCTGTGGAGTAGAAATCTCTGCAGCAGGATAGTACTTGTAAATAACTTAGGGTTTTGTTCCTTTTGTAAATACAAGTACTATCCTGCTATGGAGTTTATTAGATTACTCCAGTGTAATACTCCTGCAGCTATAGATGGGAGATGTTTACTGTGGAGCTAATTAATCTACTCTGCAGTAACCATCTCACGTAGATGCACCCACTAGCTACTACCTATAAAAATTTTGGCTAATATGGGGACTGACAAATAAGATCTTCAGTCAGATACACTTGATATATCTGGTTCAATTTATTTTTTAAATAAATTTGTTTACTATTTTTAAAAAGGTCTGACATCCTGGTATGTCTGATATGCTTTGCTTTTATATAATTGACCTCAGGGTCATAATTTTCTTGATGTATTTAAAGCCAACTGCTAAGAAATAAGAAAAAATACATCTAGGCTCTTAAGTTTGTACTTTCATGTGTATTCTGCATAAAGCAAACTTTTGCACGGGCAATAATTTTTGTGTTGTCAAAACAGCAGATGGAAAATAGGTTTTAACTTCTAGTTTCCTTCCTTTTGTCAGTTTGTGTCAAAATGGTTGTGTGGGTAAGAATAGTTTATGATTCGAAATTTATGATAGTGGCACCAGATAATGGGACTATAATTAAGGTCTTTTTGGCATTTTCATTTTCAGGAGTTGGTAACTCAATAATAATAATTCACTCAAGGCTGAAAGTTGATATGCAATGTGGTAGTTCAGGAATATGTTTTTTTAAAACTCAGATTACATTTTATGGTTCCATGTTAAAGTGGTATACACAAAAAGTGCTTCTGCTTTTAAAGATCAAAGACTAGAATCTTACAACTCAAACATATTTTAGATTAGAAAAATTGGCAGCTCATTAATGGGAACTGGTGCCCTGTCTTTGATTTGTATGAAATACAGATAAGCAGTGAATTGTAAAGCTTTTGATTTTAAAAATCTAAATGTGGGATTCCTTGCTTATGAGAGGTGAGATCATATTACTAACAACTCCAAGGTTTTAGAGCTGCACTCTGGACATTGCCATAGGTGTTAGTGATATCAACAAGCATTGCAGGAAAAATGCAGGGCTTCATTCCTCTGTTTTGGCAGAAATGAGCCACAGAGGAAATGAGGTTCAAGTCTGCTGTTTGAAAATATATTATTTATCATTCAAAAAAAAAGATTGCTGAGGAAGATAGTTTCGTTGTTAGACTATTTTTATATACTTTCATTATTTAATATTTTACCAGTATAAAGGCTGATATTATAGAAGCGCTGGAATTAATAAAAGCTGTTGCACATCCATCAAGCATCTTGAAACTATCAGCTATTGATTAGATGCAGTGCTCCCTTCTGGTTCATAATCTTAAATACTTCACAGACTATAGCTTCTGGAGATCAGCTAATAGGCCCCCAGCTATTATTCCATTTCACTTTAACTAATTCCTCTGTCTTTCTAATCTTTATTTCCTGAATTTTAATTTAATGAAAAACAAACACGTAGTAAACACAGTCTGTCCTCTTAAATTCCTCTCTTAGAACCAATTTAAAGAAATACCAAAACAAAGGAGAAAAGAAAATAGATCAGAAGCTCAAATGGAGAGGAGGAGCTGCTTCCATGGCTTCTTGCTGCGGCAAGGAAGTATACTAGTGATGATACACTGTATGGTTATATTTAGTAAATATAGTTATTTAACACCAAAATCACATTCATGGGGTGTGAAACTGGGCATTTTTATTGTTTTTGGTGAAAAGAGAATATGCCAAAAATGTGTTTGTAGTCATCTTGGAAACCATTTCTTAAGAAGAATTAAGATATAATTTGCCAAATAGTTTGAGGTGGAATTTTTTTTTTGTCCAGGGCTAGATTACCATACTACTAGAGCAGAGTGGTCATCATATCCCTTTCACCCAGTCATCCACTGCTTAGAACAATGGTTCGCAACCTTTTTTGTGCCAGGACATTTGTAAACATCGATGGCTACTCCCCACCCACAGCCCCCTGGCTTTGTTGGTGACCTTTATTCTCAAGCCACAGCCCCCTGGCCCTGCAGGCATTCCCCTCTAGGTCCAGCAAGTGTGTTGTAAGCAGAACTCATGGCATTGCTAAGGAAATGCCACTAGGTCTGTCCAGTTGCCACTGCTTCCCTCTACGTAAATTATATTAAACATTTACTGCAGCCAAATGGAACCCATGTGTGCCAGTTCATGGATGAGTGTCCTAAATATGAGGGTCTATTATTGGTCCTCATCTTCTGCCTTTTGCTGTGTGAATATTTAAAATTTTTATTCAACAGTTCCAGCTGGCAGGACTGAGAGAGATCCATTTCAGAGCACCCAGTAGTCTAATGGTTTTCACCTTCACCTGAGGGATAAAATGCTACATTACAGTCCCTCCTCCAGTGAATGTTTTATTATTTAAGCAAGAATAGACAAGCCTCCATCTCAGGAAAGCTTGAATACCTTATAATGTGGTCTTATGGTACTGCCATGTGAGGTATGGGCTGTAGATGCAAATCCTCTCCTATAGACGGAAGAATTATACCTCGCTCTTCTACATGTGATAGAGTGCCTAACCACTGGACTTCTACCCATACTAGCTTATCTCTAGTATCTTTTTCTGCTTCAGCATTAGAGTACAAAGGATTTAGTGCAGATATCCTTGGCGTCAACCCAGTCTCTTACAATATACTTAGGATTCTAGGGCTGTGTCCAGACATGAAGGCATGTATGGTTTGTGGTGCCACAAATGGCACACCCAGAATGTTAAAATGTGCCCCATGCCGCAAATTTGCAGTGTGGGGGCAAAATTCGTTACTGGGATTTCCCATCAGCAAAAAACAAAAAAATTAAAAAGTCAAGAATAAAATATTATGGAGAACATTACAGTAGCATGCACCAGAACAAATGGAGGCCCTGTCCTCCAGGGAGATGCTCTAGCTGCTGGCCAGAGCATCTCCACTATTTAATTTGTACCCCAGTTGCTCCAGCACCCCGGGAGCTGATTGAAGTGGGTAAAGGGTAGTTTGCCCAAAGCAGGACAATTTGTCTCTCACCAAAGCACATGTGGAGGGGCATGTGCTATGGCACAAATTTGTGCCACTATTTATTTGTTCCACTGGAAGCACATACTCCTTCACATCTGGACATGGCCTAGGAGTCAGTCCCCACTGTCAGGCAGGCAAATATCCATTTTATCTTCCTTCCAAGAAGAGGAAAATTCCACAAGGGGAAATACTACAGGGCAAACCTCGAGTGATTTTCTTCTACACTGTGGATTACTAATGGGGAGGGCAACATCATGTTCAACCTAGTTTTTAACCTCTCCATTTGCTGCAGTTCAGATTACAGTATTGTCTCTCTGCTGCTTTACAAATACAGGTCCCAATTCATCTTTGAGTTTCTCCTGTCTCATAAATCTGGTTAGATAAATGGAGTTACACAAGTAAAAGTTGAGAATCATGGTTCTGAATTAGCCTCACAAACTGAAGGAACTCTGAGAGACTCATAATCTAAAAGGATTTAATATGCAAACCAGAAGATTTTATCAGATTCTCTTGATGCATTTCTGATTTATGAGATTCAACTACGGGAAAATGAGTTTTGACTGAACTTAGGGATTTTTTTTTCTGAGTTTCAGGGTCTGTGAACTATTTCCCAAAGAAAAATTAATGAATCTCTTTTCAAATTGGATTTGAAAGCATTCTTCAACATCTAATTTTTCTTTATATTTTGTTTAAGGATGAGAGAAAGGGAGGGGAAAGGCATAATAAAAAGTTGTCTTTCAAAAGGGAATGAGTTTATGCAACATGCATACAAGTACAGTTGAAATGCACACAACTAAATTGAAAACTATAGCTTGACTGATTTTTTAAACATGGCTTATCGCCAAAAGTCAAGCCAATTGCATCCTTAAGGGCATATCCTGTAGGAAAGCCCCCTGATTCAAGTGGTTAACTCAGCATAACAGCCTCTCAACGGATCAAACTAGCTTGATTCAGATGGTATGTATAGACAAATGGAAGCTGGGTTTGTTTCAAGCTTTCTTTTATTTTAAGAAAAATAAGCTCTACTTCAAGCAAATGGAGCAGTAATTTCAAAAGGTTTATCAAGTGACTTGTTTGTTATCTACTCTGAGTTACAAGTGCAAGCATCTGGAGTGTATTATACAAGAGAAATGCTGGGCTTTATACTCTGCTGCCTCCTCTCCTCTCCTCTCCTCTCCTCCCCTGTAGCCTTTCATAATGTCACAACAACTCATACCTATATAAACAGATAAGAACATTTTGGCTATATTTTACTGCCTGAATAAGATCCAAAACCATATGAAGGGATGATGCAGCACTAGCTTGCTTCTGTTAAACTGCTTGCTTTGCCCAGGCAAAAACAACCCTTCAAAATAAAACAAAGCTCTGGTTATCTGTTTAGGGATTTGTCTGGCTGAGGAAATATTTAAGTACAATTGTTTTCCTATTAAAATATTATTTCCAGAATTCCTGTTTGATTGCCATTTACATTAAAGGCAGGGTAGAGATGCACCTTATAGACAAAAAAAAGTCAGAAATGCATAAGCTTTTGTGGGCCTGACATAACTTCTTCATCAAAAAATCTGATGAAGGTACATATCTAACTTGCCTTACTTCAGAATAGCACAGATAACTACCTCTCTCATTTATATTAAAGTCATATTGCTCTGCTAGGACTGTAAAAAGAAACTCAGAGTGTACATTAAGGGTATGTTAAGGGGCTTTGGCCCTGAGAAGCCCTACCACCACTGCCTGAGCTCTAAACCCCTGCAGGGCAGTTTTTGCACAATTTGGCGCACAGAAGCTGGTCCCCACAACCTCCCTGCAACTGGGAGAAATAGGGGACAAAGCTTCCAACCTCTTTTACATACCACGCAGTTCCTGGCCTGTGGAAGAGATGGGAAGCATTACCAAACTGGTCCTGTGGTGCACCTTGACTTGGATTATACCTTGGGGAGTGGCAGCAGAAGTTTCCCTAGCTTGAGTCATAGAATCATAGAAAATGAGGGTTGGACGGGACCTCAGGTGGTCATCTAGTCTAAACCCTGTTCAAAGCAGGACCATCCCCAACTAGATCACCCCAGCCAGGACTTTGTCAAGCTGGGCCTTAAAAAATTCCAAGGTTGCAGATTCCACGACCTTTCTAGGTAACCTGTTCCAGTGCTTCATCACACTCCTACTGAGAAAGTTTTTCCTAATATCCAACCTAAACCTCCCTTACTGCAAGTTGAGACCATTGCACATTGCTTTGTCATCTGTCATTACTTAGCTCCATTTGCTTTGTAACCATCCTGCAGGTGGTTAAAGGCTGCTGTTAAATCCCCCCTCAGTCTTCTCTTCTGCAGACTAAATATACCCAGTTTTCTCAGCCTTTCCTTGTAAGTCGTGTTCCCCAGCCCTCCTAGTCATTTCTTTTTTTTGTCCTTCGCTAGACTGAGGATTTTCTATTTTCAAAAAGACTTTTTCTTTACCAACATGTAATACGCTTTTGAATGGCCATGCAGGTTCAATTTACTACCTGAGAACAAGTAGCAGCATTACACTGAACATAACCTTCAGTCTAGCTTCCTGTTCAGAACTGAGAAATATTGATGATTTACATCAGAAAGTCATTTAAAGTAAATGTAACACACCATAAATGACGTTGCATGTTATTAAAATTCATAAAATGCTAAAAAAAAAATTTTTAACCCACTTTTGTTTTAGGAAGTACTGATTCAATGTCAGCCTTACATGAGCCACGGACTGGCCATTCTGGCACCAGCTTCCTTGAATTAATGGGAATACCTCACAAACCTACATCATTTGACAGTTTTGTCGGGTCCAACAAGTCTCCAAAATAAGAAGAAGAGTCTGATAAAAGAAAAGCTGTTTTTATGGTCTGAAAGGTCCCATAATCATAGCCAACCCAAAACTTTTAAAAATGGCTGTAATTATAATTTTATACATGTCTGTATAACTTTAGTTATACATGAAAACTATCATGCTAAAAAACCATATGGTTTAATCATATTTTCATCCACATTTATGCCATAACATAGAGGCAATTGTATAACACTGCTTTCTATCTCCAACTGTTTTACAAGAGATTAACTAATCAGTCCTATTAATGCTTTAGAAGTCAGTTAACTGTAATTATCTTGTTTTATAGATATCAAAAGGAAAGATTTAGTGATGTGGGCAAGGTCACGGAGAATTATTATCTTTTTAACTAGAATGTCATTATGGACTAATAGGATCAATTTAAAGGCAAGGGAAATGGAAAAAAATAAATGGTCAGGAGATTTTAGAAATGGCTGACTGCTATAATTTGAGAGGGAGGTGTTTACTATGGGGCACAGAAGAAAAAAGAGAAAGAATAAGAAAATCTTTAAGGTAACTTTCAAAATGTTTTACTACATGTGAACACTTCCTCATACTGAGTTTTAAACAGGCAAGTAACCTTACTGAGATCATGTGCATAAACTAAAAACGGCCTAAAAGGATTTAAACAAAGGATCTTGCATTAGTTTCTATTTTGTTCTTGTCTGTGTATCTCAGTGTTTCTCCCCAAACATTGTCTTAATTTCTCCCAGGTATTTCTTTTGGGGAGAACAACCTTTTTGTTCCATATAAATCATATAGGCCTGTTTTTAATCTCAGATATTTAGATGTAGCAGGCTCGCCTTTTGGAGCTTGGGTTGAGTCCCATGTTTGAAATCTTGCTGTTTTGATTAATGGAGCCCATCCACCAATCAGGAGGCAGCCAGAGGAGTTAAGTCATGCCCTTTTCCTGAGGGGAGAGGGACTGGAGTTCCCTCCCTCCCCCAAACCTGGTTCATGACTGCAACACTCAGGTCCAGAAGACTTCAGGGCAGAGCCCTGGGGCATATAAAAGGACCCTGGGAGCTGCGTAAGGTCTCTCGGGTCTGCAACCTCTGGCGTGCGGCCAGAGACACGGTGCATAGGCTGGTGCACAGAGTAGGACCTTTGGAGCGCTTGGGCAGCTCAGGTCCTCACCCCCCAGAATGAGGCTGAAAACTCGATGCAGGAGGTGCTGCCCAGAGGATCTGGGAGCGGACTGAGCTTGACGTAGCACAAGGCAGCCCAGGCCTCCGACCCATAGGAAAAGGTTGTGTCCAGGAAGCCATACAGTGCTTGGGCTACTGAGCCAGCAGACAGGGCTGGGCCATAGGCCCCAGAAGCCCTGTGTAGCTGAGCCGTGTTCCAGGGCACAGCGATCCCCTCCCCCACCCGAAGCCCACTGCAGGTGAGAGAGCAACTTGGCACAGAGGACAAGGGTCACCTTCCAGGCCTAGGAGTTGTTAGTTGCAGGGAAAAGAGGAGTCCCCCCAGTTAGTTAAGGGCTCCTGAAAGTGGAGGTCCATACTGGGAGGGCCCGCCTAAAGTTACCAGCTTCCTTGTAGGGCTTGGGAAAAGTCCAAGGGCATTGGGGTTTCCCCTTGGGATTAAGGTTATCTTTGGGGTTCTTGCACAATAAGTGGTGTGATGGCATTCCTTATATTATGTGAACTCTCATGTGTTTAAATTAGCAGATAAGTAGAGTCTTAGGGCTCTGCTGGGACCCCCTGTTGCTATCATTTCACCTATTATTTTCTTGTATTTATTTGTGACTTATTTATTGTTCAGCCATACTTATCTATAGTTTATCTGTTGGGTATCTATGTTTATTTTCGTATTTATCTGTTTCTGATCAGATACTTACCTGTGACTTACCTGTATCTGGAGCACTGATATATGGTTTTATGTCATTTACCCAGAGGGTATTGTTTATGTTGCTTGTTTAGGTAACTTATATATATGTACATATATTGTACATATGTTTATATCCATGTTCCTTTCCCTTGTGACAAGTTATATACATTTGTATATAGTTAAGTCCCCTGACTGCCGTGGCCTGATTCTATAGGGATGGATGGAAACTGAATGGTGTGCAGTTCCCCACACAGCATACCTGCCAGCTAACAATCCCCTTCAGTTGGAGAAGGGAAGTATATACCCAAGTCACCTAGGCTACATAAAGATAACTTTCAAGACTTTTGTAGGAAACCTTCTTCATACAAGATAAGAGAAGACTGACTAACAGATAAGTTGGCATAAAGATGGACATTTCCCTCTTAGTTACCTGTAGAGAAGCAAAAGTTATTGCAGTCACAAAGTACCTGCAGGTGGTTAAATGCTGCTGTTAAATCCCCTCTCAGTCTTCTCTTCTGGAGACTAAATATACCCAATTCTCTCAGCCTTTCCTCATATGTCATGTTCCCCAGCCCTCCTACCTGGATCCATTCATTTTTTGGGACCTTCACTGGACCCAGGATTTCCTGTTTTCAAAAAGACGTTTTCTTTATCAACATGTAATATGCTTTTGATGGCCATGAATGTTCAATTTACTACCTGAGACAAACTTCTCATGGCATTATATGAAATAAGTACCTTGTAAACTTTCATTTATCTTATATCTCTGTGTGTAAATCCTGTCAGCTGCATATTCCATGGGGCCGTGGAGAGTGGCCAAGTTTTCTGGTCCCTTGTCTGACAAGGGGAGTGTTTGACCTCTGGATATCCAGGGGTGGAAAAAACCCACAGAAAAGAAAAGTGGAGTAGCACATGCACAGGCACCATGTGCCACTCAAAAGCAGAGCCAGGCTGTCCGGAGCTGGCACAGGCATTCCCTGGAGAAAAATAGCTGCAGTGCAAGGTGCACTGCTGCTACTTGTCCTCAGGAAACCAAATTTCCACACTTGCCTGGACGCAGCTTATTGGTCTAGAGTTAGACCTTATCACATAAGGTTTAACTTTGCACTGTGCTAGCCATTTTTAACTAAGCCTTGTGAACTAAGCCTTGTGAACACTTGTACACCAAGAATTTCTACAGGCCCAGAAAGGATCTTTTGAGCTAAATGCAATGCTTGTATGTACCCTAAGGCTTCTGGGTGCTGTGTGAATTATTTAAAGGAGATTTAGAGGAACTGTGTATCTGTGTTTTTATTTTTCCTTTCCAAAAGATATTGCTCTATTTTCTCACACTTTAAATTACATTAAAAAAACAAGCTAAATGAAAGTTTGCAAGGTACTTGTTTCATATAATGTTGTGAGAAGTTTGTCTCAAGTTGCAAATAGAATCTGCATGAAAATTCAAATCTTATTACATGTTGATAAAGACAAAGTCTTTTTGAAAACAGAAAATCCTCAGTATTGTAAGGTGCCAAATTATTTATTCAAAGCACATAGCCTGGTGCTACTGCACTAGGGTAATTCATTAGTAATTCCACTGAAGTCATTGGAGTTACAAAATATCAGTACTGAGGAAAATCAAGACTAATGGTGTATGAGAATTCTAAGTGAGATGATGATCTGGTTCATCATAAGATGATAACATCAAACTATGCTGCTGTATGCCTGAGAGTACAAGAAACTGCACATAACAACTACTGACAACATTTTTTGATTAAGAACTAACGGCTTGATTCTCCTCTCACAATAGAATAAGTTGGGCAAAACTTATTAAAGTCAGTAAAGTTATATTCCTTCCCATGTCCTTGTGACAAGGTATTTGGAAGAATTCATGAGTCTGTTGGAGTCTGACAGGGCTGCACCATAAGCACTTCTTCTATGGCTTTGAACTTGTGATCTCTAGGCTGTCAACCATTTTCCAACCATTGGGAGCACACAACCCCAGCCCACAATAAAGTTGTTCTTACATAAAATCAGAGTACCTGAGAAGAGAATGAGGCCCTAGATGATCAGTTATGAGTTAGAAAATGAGGAAAAGGGAAATCATCCCCACCATCACAGCATCCACGAGCCTTGTAGGTATGCAGAAGAAACATTTAAAGCTGTGTCTATATCCAAATCACCAAATCTTTCCAAATCTCTCCAAATTGATTTGGAGGGTTCTGTTCTGATTTGGAAAGATTAAGGGGTCTCCTGATTCAATTCAAATTTGCAGATTTGGTCATCAAATTGGACTGAATCTCTGCCGAATAGAATCAGGGACCACAACTTTGCACAGCCCTAGTTATCAGCTCCCTGCTGGCTTGCTTGCCTGTCAGTTTGATGAAAACAGTATAAAGAAGCAGGGAGAGGGAGATTGAAAAGCTCTGCATCATCAGCAGATGCGTGCAATGCATACCACCCCCTTGGTCTCAGCTAGCTGGGCGCTGGGGGCTGGCAACACTCCCACCCCTTGAGCAGCCAGCAGGAAAAAGCTTGGGATGGTGCAATCAGACCTCCGTAATCAGAACATTCTGATGGGCCTGGCCGCACCCCCCCTCAGCTCAGCGCTGTTGAAGGGAAGGGAGGGCTGCTGTAGTGTCCCCTAGCTTCTACCTGAGCAAGCATGTGCCTGAATTTCCTCAGCCCAGAGAGAATATCTGTCTGGTTACCAACTGGTTTAGCCTAGCCAGGTTAGGCTAACCTGCAAAGATTGAATTAATTCAGGCTCAGGCTTTTTGAATGTCTGTCCCTAGCCAAATGTCAAATGTGCAGAAACATGGGAAACTTGGCATAGCAGTTAGACTTTTCCTTAGGGGCAACAACAGGCCCAAAATTGCCATCACAATAAGAGATGGCCAAGACCTCTGAGAAATTCAGTGTAGTACTCTCTCCTGAAGCATCTGATGATAGAATCTTGTTTGCTATTTTAATGGAAATTAATGCTACTTCCCAAAACAACTAGGCTTTATTGATATAAAAATAGTCTTGATATTTATCTTCACAACATGTATAGTGTTGTCCTAATGTTTGTTTATACATTTAATTTTCTATGCTGCATTGTGGGTAAATATGTTGATTTAAAAATTATCAGGTTGCAATATAAAAGCACTGAAAACCTTTAAGCATAGAACAATTAAATACTGCCAAATGTAGATAAATATTGACTTGTGTTTTATGCTCCCAAGGAACAATTTACAGCTGAAGAAGGAAGAAGTTTTTTGGGCTCATGGCAAATTGCTGAGTAGGATATTTGGAAGTACCTTGTGTTCTGTAATTTCTTAGACTTATGTTATATCTGATTCTCGAATTCCTCAATCCTCTTTTTAGAAAACCTTCCATTTTTTCATCTAAAACTTCCAGTTAATAAAACTGCTTTCACCAGCTCACATTTTCATGCATCCAAGCATTCATGGGAGGATCCAAAGGGAAGAGGGATCATAGGGGTCAGGGACAGAGAGTTGCAGCTATAACTCCCTTTGGCTGTGTGGTTTGTGTGCAACGAAGCTTTGAGTTCACTAACTTGTCCGTGTGGGCATCTGCCAGAGCCACAGCTTTAGTGCTGTTGTTTTTTAATATTTGGCATTTCAAAGAAAAGATTGCTATTTGGTCTGCATTATTTTTCTGAGGGCATGTCCTGATGAGCATGCATGTGCACATGTTCACTGAACTGCTAATTTACAGTGTGGCAGATATATTTGACACTGGGAATTCCTGGAGCTAAAACTACCACTAAAAAAGTCATGCAGCACAAGCAGCAGCAGCATGCAATGCCAGAAATAGAGCCTGGCCTGCCACAGCCAAGCTGTGGCTGCTGGCCAGGCTCTGAGCAGCCAGCTCAACACCACTTCTGCCCCAGGAGGCCCCCAGAACCCCAGGTAAGGCTGCTGGGACCAGCCCAGGTGCTGGCTCCAGCCTCCCCTACCCCACCTGGGGCAATTGGCCGCACACTAGAGTGTGGGTGCAAGGACATGCCTGAGGACAAACAGCAGCAGCACAAATATATGCCACTGCTATTTGTCCCATAGGAAATGCTCACTCCTGTATCTTCATGCTCATGAGGACACACCTCTAGTGTCATCAAAAATATTGACAAAGATTAAAATAACTATGAAAGCTACTGATTAAATTGTTACCATGCAAATCAACAACTTCCTAAACAATGTCTTATAGCTCAACCTTGCTTTGTTGAAAGTCAGTGAAAATTTTACCATCAAAAACAGACCTATTCCTATATAAGTATATGGAAAAAAAAGTCACACCAGTATCAGCAATGCCACCTTTAGTGCCCATTTCACAGAAGTATTTTGGCACCTAGGTCTTAAAACCTTTGTGGCTCTCTTTCCCCTAAGGAAAAAGACAATTGAAATCAACACTACTTTAGGGCAGATAAAGACTTTTACAGCAGACCATTAATATTTTATTCAGGTCTGAGAACTGGCAGAATAATGTCAAAGCTACTGGCTATACAAAATGCCTGTGAAATTTGGGCTCTCAGGATGTACTAAAATGAATAACCTTGGGCATCAAAATCTCTCAGACATGCTTTGAAGTCTTCAGCAATTTGTTTAAAGGAAACAGAATAAATAGGAATGTTGGGCTGGGCACATTGATATTTTCCCCCCATATCTTGAACAATATATATACTTCTAACAGAATTCAACTAAATAAGAATACTACTGAGTGGAAGTTATCCAAAGAAAACATCAATATTGACATGGAAAAGTATTTGTTTAACAGTATGCTCTCAGCATTCCCTCCCTACCAGCTCCCACTGGCAAAAGGGGAAAAAAAAAAAAAAGAAAATCCAGTCTGAAAAAAAAAATCTCATTAGAAACAAAAAGAATCAACATCAGTGTATGACACTGCCTGTTTCTCTAGATCTGTTAGGAATGTCTCATTTCCTTTGGTTTCTGAGAGGAAAATAATATAAGGCGTGTGATTGTATACCCTCTGGTACTAGGTGAAACACTGCGAAAAACCAAATCTGTAATTCTCTGGCTTGCTCAGCGTGAACTAAACATGACCTTCAGGATTGCTAGCTTCCTGTTCAGAAATGAGAAATATTGATGATTTACATCAGAAAGTCATTTACAGTCAATGTAACACACCATAAATGAATGACGTTGCATGTTGTTAAAATTCATAAAATGCTAAAAAAAAAACAAACTTTTTTTTTAACCCACTTTTGTTTTAGGAGGTACTGATTCAGTGTAAGCCTTACGTGAGCCACGGACTGGCCATTCTGGCACCAGCTTCCTTGAATTAATGGGAATACCTCACAAACCTACATCATTTGACAGTTTTGTTGGGTCCAACAAGTCTCCAAAATAAGAAGAAGAGTCTGATAAAAGAAAAGCTGTTTTTATGGTCTGAAAGGTCCCATAATCATAGCCAACCCAAAA
>NW_017728931.1:69095417-69108450 GCF_001723895.1 Crocodylus porosus | reverse complement strand
GCCCATCCACCAATCAGGAGGCAGCCAGAGGAGTTAAGTCATGCCCTTTTCCTGAGGGGAGAGGGACTGGAGTTCCCTCCCTCCCCCAAACCTGGTTCATGACTGCAACACTCAGGTCCAGAAGACTTCAGGGCAGAGCCCTGGGGCATATAAAAGGAGCTGTGTGCCCAGCATGAGGAGAGCACCTCCGGGACAGAGAAGGGAGAAGAGCAGGGCTTAGAAGAGCTGAGGAGAGCTGCTCAGCAGGACAAAGCAGTAGCCCAGAAGCGCCCCTGAAGACTTCCATTAGCTGGGGAACACCAGACAGCTCCAGCAGCTAAGCTCTCGGTGTGCAGCACAGCATCCAGACCCTGAGAACTGTGTAAGGTGGCTTGGGTCTGTAACCTCTGGCATGTGGCCAGAGACACGGTGCACAGAGTAGGACCTTTGGAGCGCTTGGGCAGCTCAGGTCTTCAACCCCCAGAGTGAGGCTGAGAGCTTGGTGTAGGAGGTGCTGCCCAGAGCATCTGGGAGTGGACTGAGCTTGACGTAGCACAAGGCAGCCCAGGCCTCTGACCCATAGAAAAGGTTGTGTCCAGGGAGCCATACAGTGTTTGGGCTACTGAGCCATAGGACCCAGAAGCCCTGCGTAGCGGAGCCGTGTCCCAGGGCAAAGTGACCCCCCTGAAGCCCACTGCAGGTGAGAGAGCAGCTTGGCACAGAGGACAAGGGCCACCTTCCAGGCCTGGGAGCTGTGAGTTGCAGGAAAAAGAGGATTCCCACAGGGGATGGGGAGTCTCCTGGTTAGTTAAGGGCTCCTGAAAGTGGAGGTCACACTGGAAGGGCCTACCTAAAGTTACCAGCTTCCTTGTAGGGCTTGGGAAAAGCCCCACACTCTAGCTACTGGCCAGGTTCCCAGCTGCAGGAACACTGCAGCCACAGCTTCCCTGAACCCCAGATAAGGCTTCTGGGGACATGCTGGCCTCAGCCTCTCCTACCCCACCGAGGGTAACCTGCTACATACCAGAGCACACATAGCACAGGGATTTCCCAGAGGCAAGTAGTAGCAACACAAGGTATGCTGCTGCTACTTGTTCCTGGGGAACTGAATGTCTGTGCTCTTCTGGACGTGGCCTTTTTGTCAAATTGGATTAGAAGTGAAGCAGATGGAGGTGACAAAATAATGGGCTCTCCCAAGGAAGTATACTTGCACCACTATACAAATGATCAAGTAATCAATCTGGAAACAAAACATATCATCTCTGCAGATGGGCATAACAGCCCAAAAGACTGCCTTTGACCACGGTGAAAAATCCCTAAAGGAGACACTAATTGGCCTAACGTGATAATACCTTGAAAACCAATTACCCACCAACCCAGGAAAAAACAAGTATGTGCCTTCCATCTAAAAACCCATAAGGCCAACCACAAGTTCAATATTATATGGTCTGGGACCACGCTATTCCACTGTTCAGTTGTAACAACATTTTATTTTAGCTGCCCAACTCGAAATGGGGAGCTGCCCTACAACCATCTAAACCACTGCTTTGCCTATCAGCTTCTCCTTTGATGAGTATGCATGTCCTGTAAGGGAGAGATCTGTACATCCTGAGTGCCTTGGCTCCATTTTGAATTATAGTTGCTGATGAACAGCAGGGTAGTGGAAGCCTACCAGCCTAAGCAGTACCTACTAGCTGGCATACTCTGCCCAACATCCAAAGAGCAGTGGCCAGCAGGATAGAATGACTGAGACAAACTGAAGATGAGAGACACCCACTGCATGACCATTCCACAGCACACAAATGATTGAAGTAGGTCAAGAGCTTCCTCACCAGCACTCAACCTCTCAATGCCACACCAAGGAGACATGACTACTCGTGGAATCAGAGGCTGAGAAAATACCTGACAGTGAAAAAATTGACATTCTAGTAGCTGAGCCCTTACCACCAGGGGCTGATGAACCATGGCTCAGGTGGTGATGTCTCAACCAGAGTTGGACACTCCAAGGAACTAATGAAGAAATGGGGCTATGCTATTGGTTCAACCACCTGTGACTGCAGCACAGAGCCTCAGACTATGCAACACATGCTGCAGTGCCTGCTGCTTGAAAGCAAATGAAAGCAAACAATAAAAGAATTCACAAAAAGTACAATATACAAGCACGAGCAAGTGTAATAATATGGTCAAATACTACAGAGGTATGTTAACACTTTTTCATAAAGAATTTATCCCAAATTGCTTTTGTGTATCTGCTATGTATTTAACGGGGGGGAGGGGGGGTTGTTTTTGTTTTAAAAAATCTTTTAGTTTACAGTTTTCCTAAGTAGATATAAAACTCCTTCCATTTCTCCATAAAGACTGAAACTGCTATGTACATTACTCAGCATGCTCCACTGAAACCAGCCCAGACTATGAGGAATATTTACCTATGCTTTTATGCATGCCTAAACATAATGTGCATTTGCCTAATGAACATTAAGGCAATTTAGGCACGTGTCTACATGTCCTTGTGTTAAGGTGCAGTAACGCTGTGTGTGGACTGACTTAGGACTAAAGTTAGTCCCAAGTCAGTTGACATTCATAACGTTAATATGCCTTATGTCTACATGTACATTAAGGTGCTTTAGCTATTTGTGCCTAAATTTGTTACCTGCTTTTGCTTTAGCATGATTAGCCTAAATTTGCCATTTTTAAGGTGCACTAAGGGCATGCACATGTACGCCCATGCCCCTAATGCAACTTAAAAATGGCTAAAGCACCTTAAATTGGCATGTGTATATGTACCCACAGTGACATATTAGGCTGGGGCCATCCAGCTGGGAGAATATGGTTTGCATATAGCCTGCAAGGGGTTAATATGTGGCCTCTGACCTGCCACATGAACACCACTGCTCTCATCATTTTGGCTGCAGCAGTCGCTACAGTCTCAGAGTGCTTCCTTCCTTCCCTGGCATCTGCTACCTGAGTAGCTCCAGAGGGCAGGCCAGCACAGTATGACCCTGCCCATGGAGCTAAGAAAGCCAGCAGCTTGGAATACTTGTGCATTGTGGTGCCACAAGGAAGCCCACAGGGAGGTACAGGGGAGGCAGTATCTTACTCCCATATTCCAGCACACACCCAGTACAGCAGGGTGAGAAAATGCCGACCTGTGCCCATGCTTGGTACAGTGGGATGGGGCCATAGGTTATATGGCTCCCAGTTGCTTAGAAGTTAGACAGCCCTGTGCTAGGCAATCTAAGAAATAGGAGCAGAATATCCAGATTGAAAAATACTATGCAGGTGCTTATATTTATTGCCTTATTTCAACTAGAAGATGATATCTGTGCATCCAGTAAATCCCGTAAGCAAATGATTCTTTTTATTTTATTATGTTTAAGCAAACTGACAGAAGAAAAACATACTAAAGGTATTTAAACCTTGTTCTTTCATAAAAATGAGCTATCTAGATGATAACATCTACCATAAATATAACAAAAATAATTATTACATTTAAAAAGAGTAATAGTGTTTCTAATCTAGGGAGTAAAATCTTAATGGCTTCTTGTACTGGTCAACCACACGGATAACTGAAAGTAAAACTTTTTGCATCCTACCATAAAAAACATAAAAAGTAAGAAGTTATAGGGAGAAAATAATTGTTTTCAGACTCCCTAGTAGTGGAGATATAATAATGCTCTGGCTTTAATAAAATAAAGCAATAAAACATGACAGATAATGGATTTATAGGGCAAAATGACATGTATTAGATTGTGAAGCCTGAGGTTGAAGGCCACATGAACTTTAACTGCTTTGATTATTGCAGTTTAATCATCAGAACTATGTTGGCTTCTGTATCTCCTTGCAATTACAAACTTAAAATGGGGAAAAGGTCATATCTGTGTCTTAAGTGTAAATTCACACTTTTCATTTTTCCCTATCATTTTTTTCCCTTTGGGTGTGCGAAGGAGAGATGGGAGTAGATTTTTAAAAGCTTTTTTTCTTATTTTCTTTAAAAATAGATGAATGACAAAGTGTGAATTTAGTTCACCTCTTCTACTCATAAAATTAAATAAATCTCATGAAGTGATCACATCAACTTACTTAGACCCTCAACATGTCTTTCTTAGAAGCCTAGACAAACTGATAGTCATCATGTACTGGTGAAAATATAGGACTTGAGAAAAATCATTGAGAAAATGAATTCCAGAATCAACAGTCCTTTACTAAATATATATTTTACCAGAACACTGATGGTTAAACTGTTGTTTCAAAAACTGGAAGCAATATAATCAAAGAGAAAAATCACTGTTTGGGGTAACCAACCATTTAAAGATTTATATATTAAAACTCCAGTATACTGAATCACACTGGGAAATGAGGTGGTTTGCAAACCTAATATACTCAATAAGAACACGCGTGTTGCATTCTTCATATTCTCTGAAATATCTTCAAATGCAGGGCAGAATTCAGTATCACCCACTTCATGTGTAAGTACTACTTATCCACTATTTAGCCAGGTAATTTTCTTTGTAAGAATCTATTAAATTGAATATTCTAGAATCACCCCTTAGATGTGAATGCTCCAGGGAGATCCAAGCTACCCCTATAGCCACGCAGAGGTCATTTACATCTCAGTACAATTTGGACTTGTACCTGAAGCCATCTCACCTCTGCTTAAGGGCCCAAGTAACCAGATTAAGTTAATCGTGGCTGGACCATGATTAGCAGGATTTAGTTGCTGCTGCAAAATTGCTTAATTTCAATTTGTGTGTGGATTATACTCAACTCCCATGTAAGGACCCCTGAGACCTCAGGTAGCTTCAAGGTGAATGTCAGGTGAAGCAAACATGAGCCATATGGGGTGAGATAACCAAGTGAGGAGGACTTCTGAAAGAATAGAGACTTGGGTATAGAGAAAGCAGGATAGCTGCAGGGACTTGAGGTAAGAATAGGTAGTGAAGGGGACCTTAGTGGGACCATGGAAAAGGTTAGAGACAGCTGGCGCAGGAATCCAAGGAAGAACTGGATACAGCTAACCAGACAAGACTGGGAGGAATATGATGCTGTATTAGTTTGAGGAAATACTGTGGAAAAACATTATTTGAAGCTAAGGAAGGCACTAGAAAGAGCTTGCAGAGCAGGGTTGAAACTAAACAAACAAAAATGTAAATTCAGGGTCAAAGAAATAATGTGCCTGGGAGAAAAGCTCTCTGAGAAAGGGGTGCAAATCAATCCTGCAAGGGTTAACACCATTACAAACATGCTACCCCCTACAGATAAGGACGAAGTGCAAAAATTACTGGGATGTTCAATTTTGTAAGGAAATATTTACCTAACTTAGCAGAACAGAATAAACACATTAGATCATTCCTACAGAAGAATGCTCAATGGATATGGGAACATGAATGGGAAGGTGAATTTAAAAACTTGGAGGAAAAAATAATGAAAGCTCTGGTATTAAAATACTATGACCCTAAAAGACCCACTAAATTGTCAATAGGTGCTTCTAAAGAAGGTATTGGAGCAGCTTTACTTTAAACACATGGGGATAGTGGGGACCAGAAACATATACATCTAGGGCAATTTGTCCATATAGACATCAGAGTGTCTATATGCACAAATTGAGAAAGGAAATTTAGCTCTGGTATATAGCTGTTACAGATGTCATATACTCATCTATGGGAAGCCTGTGACAGCTGAAATTGATTATAAACCTTTGGTAACTATAGCAAAGAAAGGGTCAGTAGACATACCATCCAGATTACAGAGACTTTTCTTTCAACTACAAATATATGATCTAGACATACAGTACATACCAGGAAAACCTCTGCTTACTGCAGATACACTGGCCACAGCATATACCACAATGGAAATGACAGAATTCTGGGTGTAGACATAGCACATGTTAATCTAATTAAAAGAGTGATTCCTATCACAGATGAAATGTGTGCACTAATTACAGAAGCTACTGGTCAGGACACCACATTGCCAAAAATGATAACAGCTATTTGTGCTGGTTGGCCTGGAAAACACATCTCAGCTTGCTACTCTCAGTTCAAGAAAGAGCTGTCAGTACTGGATGCATTTGGTTTAAAGGCTCATGACTTGTTGTTTCAGAAGTGCTAAAGAAGGACATGTTTGTGAAAGAGAGAGAAAGAACCCACCCTGATGCTCCCCAATACTCACCGAAGGGGCAGCAGCTGGGACTGCACACTGAAGCAGCTGACTCAGGTGTGCCTGTTCAGAAGCTGCCCAAACCTGCAAATCAGGAGTGAGAGGAGGTGGGGCAAGGAGCAGAAGTGAGTTGCTGAAAAGGAGGCTGGAGAAACAGCTGCGGGTGGCATGGAAAAATCAAACCCTGGGAGTGGAGGGATGCTGGAGGATGCCACTGGGGAGAAGCAGTGTGTCAAAATGCCAGCATGGGCAGCCAGGACTGTGGGCAGGGGGCCGGGAAGTGCCATGGAGGGTGGCACAGAGGAGGCACCAGCACTCTCAGCCAGTACAGCAGGTAGCGGGTTGTGGGGCACCATGGAGCGTGATGTGAGAAAGACTCTGACACCCTCACGAGACTCTCCAGAGAGACGCCAGAGGCACAGCAAAGCACAGTAAGGGAGAGGCAGGTGGTACCATGGCTGAGAGGAGCTAGTTTCCCATTAAGTAGCTCCTAGATCCTATAAAGTAGTGGGGAAGACCCAAGGAGGGGCAAAAGCCAGAAACGTCCCCAGGCAACAAGCCATGAGGCTACAGCAGCTCAGGACCTGAGCTGAGAAGGGAGCCAGCTTGAGCTAACCAAGCAAGCAATGGGTGCACTGGCTGGTGTGACCGACAGGACCCAACCTCAGGTCAGACCAAGGTGGGAAGGGGTGAGGACCCAGAGGAGGGTCCCACAGGAGGCCTGCCAGGAGCATGGCAGGGAGCTGCCATACCTCCCAGGTAACTCCTAGGAAAGGGGAGCCAAGAGATCCCAAACAGAGCCTATGGGGCTGGGAGACAAGATCCCATGGACCCATCAGCAGATGCTGACCTTTTCTGTTCATTGTATTCCTATGTTTGCTGTTATCCCAAAAGCGGGGCATGTTTAGTTGTGAAGGCCACTGTCCGTAAACAAAGGATGGCCTCCGGAGAACTGACGGCCAGAAGGTTGCTGACTCTGGGAAGTGGGACAGTATGGATGAGACAGGATAATCTCTGAGCAGAACCTGTGGAAAGTGGAGTCCTTCTTGGCTGTGGATGTGGTAAAGGTGGGGTAAAGGGGAAGGTAGAGCTCCATGAAGAAACCCAGGTGTGAGATTCCATGGTCCACCTATGGGGAACCATCTCCCAAGAGGAACATCAAAGTCATGGCAGGTAAGCAAGAACAGCAATTGGAGAATGCAGGTGCTGCCAACTAGGAGTTTCACCCTGACATTGCTGGTGGGCAAGGTACCAGTCAAGCAGGGGCCTAAGCTCTACAACACCTACCAGCAACAATGTTAAACAGAATACTTGAGGGGCATTTAGGCATTGAAAAATGCAAAAGTAAAGCAAAGGGTGTTCTGTATTGCCCCAACATAAATAATGACATGGTAGATGCTGTAAAGACTTGTACAACATGCCTAAAGTACAGATCAACACAAAGAAAAGAACCCATGATGGTCATGGAGGAGCCCGTAGCTCCTTGGTATCAAGTGGGCATTGGCTTACTCATGTACTTAGGAAAAAACTATGTATTAGTGCTGGATTATTATTCTCACTATTCTGAAATTGCATTGCTCGAAAGCACAACAGCAAACTATGTCATAACTCACATCAAATTGATTTTTACTAGACATGGTATTCCACAAATTATGAGAACAGACAATGACCTCAATTCAACTGTCTTGAGATTAAAGAGTTTGCAAACAAATACGGATTCCATCACAATTCTTCAAGTCCTAAATATTCACAATCCAATGGTCTGGTTGAAAATGGAGTACAAATAGTGAAGAAATTGTTGAAAAAAAGCTAGAGGAACCCCAGTGTTTATCTGTCACTCTTAAATTACAGGGCAACACCCATGAAACATGGATTTTTCCCAGCAGAAATGCTGTTTAACAGGAAACTCAAAACCAGGCTGCCAAATTTTGTGGATTATGCTCATTAGAATGAAAAGCAAGACATGAAAATATTTTTTAAAATTGACAAGCTGAAACAAAAATGGTACTATAACAGGAGTTCCAGGGAGTTACCACAACTGCACAACAAAGATATGTTGCTTATTTCAGATGGACAAACCTGGAAACAAAAAGCACTAGTTTCCCATCAAGTAGCTCCCAGATCCTAAAGTAGTCACACTGGAAGGACAGATATTAAGAAAGAACAAATGACGCTTGCAGCTCGTAAAAGGGAGAAAAGAAGCAGCATCATGAGATTCACCAAAGGAAAGTTACCATCAAAGCATCAAGAAATGACAGAGAAGATTGAAAATGACATGAGAGTAGAGACATCTGAACAAGGCAACCAAACAAGAACTAAACCATTAAGGAATGAGAATGCAGATAAACTAAAATCACTTAGAGCTAAAAAGCCAACACAAAGACTAATACAGACCTTCACCTGTAAAAAGCCAACACAAAGACT
This sequence comes from Crocodylus porosus, assembly GCF_001723895.1. Taxonomy (NCBI): domain Eukaryota; kingdom Metazoa; phylum Chordata; order Crocodylia; family Crocodylidae; genus Crocodylus; species Crocodylus porosus. The sequence continues at coordinate 69,099,894 of NW_017728931.1, read as the reverse complement.
AATACAGACCTGTTAAAATGTGCTTTAACTATGGGTTGAGCTAAATTGCCAATATTAGTATTATAAGGAGATATATTACGTGTAAAGAGGAAGGTGTGTAGATACCTTTAAGAGTGTTATATAGAAATTGTTACATTTGCCTGGGGATTACAGGAGGAAAGAGCAAAACTTTAGGCTGAATAAACAAGCATTATCATTCTATAGCTTAACTCCTTGGTTTTTTGAGGACAACACAGCCTGGATAATGTTTTCATTTCTGATTGTCTTATGACTTTGCTCAAGGTGATTGAGGCCATCCCTCCAGCCAAGGCTCCTCACTTGCTTTGTGCATCCCAAGAGTTATGCAAAGCTGCAGTACAATTGTGCTCAGAAGCCTACCAGATCTGTTGTGCAGAGAGCTGGTCAAGATGTGTGGCAGATGAGTTCACCCATTTAGTGCCACAATACATTACAGCCTCCATGGGTAAGCAGAGTTTCGTGGCATATTGAATTCTGAACAACATAGTCACACAACACGAACAGTGTTCTTCATTTTCAGTTGTTATTTAAAAAAATAAATAAATCTGGGAACTTTTCAGGGTTTATTTTCCAAACATAAAAACAGGTTAAAATGGGATAAGAGGAAGAAAAGAAAAAAAATGGTTGAAATTCAGGAAAATAATAATAATATGTTCCCCCAGTGGTGAGGGAGGAGAAACTAGGGCTGGGACTAGGTAGGGAAGGGGCGGGAGAGGCGCAGGGCAGCCCATTGGCTGCTCCTGGGGCAGCAGCAGGGAGCAAAGTGGAGGCAACTGTTAGTGGATGTGGGGCAGGGGGCGCGGCTCTTGCTGTTATGTGCACCCCAGGAGGGCTGTGGGTTGGGGGACTGTGCCAGGCTATTCCCAGGTAGTGTGTGCCCTGGATCTGCATTCAGGACAAGAGTAGGCTTTTCCCAGTGCTCGGACAGGCAGCAACCTGCTGTTGTCCAGTGCACAGATCTGAGGGCCTGCGCCCCCCGGGAAGAGCCCAACACAGCCCCCTCAGCCCGCAGCCCTCCCAGAGCACATAGCAGCAAGGGCTATGCCCCCCCACCCTGACCCCGTACCCACTGACTTACAATTCCCTCTGCAGCTGACATCAGCCATTCCCAGGGCTGCTGCAGCGAAGGCTGGGGTGAGGGGGAACAAGCGAAGCTTGTGGCGCAGCTTGTCCCCACTCACCCCAGCCCCTGCTGCAGCGGCCTCAGGAATGGTGCTGCACCCCCAAACTCCTGGAGCTCTGCTTGGCCCCATTCAGAGAGGAGGTAGCAGTAGTAAAAAATGGCAGTACAAAACTAGCCTGAATGAAAAGGACCAACAGGCACAGAGGCTATACTACTCAGGTAGCAATGGCAGATAGGGCACCTCCAAGTGATTGAGAACATGCGTTCCCTAGGGACAACTAGCGGTGGGACATATTTGCAGCACCTGGGATGGTCCCAGAAGACTTACCTGGGGCCCTGGGGGCCTCCTGGCGCTCCAGAAGCAACAAACAGGGTTCACAGAGCCGGGGTGGCAGCCAGACCATAGCTCTGGACAGCCAGGCTCTGGTTTCAGGTAGTAGACATTGCCACCAAGTGTGCCACACCCCTTTTTTTCTGGCAGTTTTTTTTTTGGCACCAGAACCTCCCGGTGTCAAAAACACCTGCAACGTTGCAAATTAGAAGCGTGGTGAATGCCTGCATGTGCGGTGTGTGCAGTTTGCAGCATCACAGATGGGTCAGAGGTGCTGCAAGCTACATGTATGCACTTGTCTGGATGTACCCACAGGTTTCATTTGCAGGAACAGCACAGGGGGGCTATACCTTTCATGATATTTGACTCTGTTATTAGAAGATTGCTCAGTGCAGATTTAGGAGTACAGTAAATAAGATGAAAATAGCTCCTTTCTGGAGTGCAGCATGCATGTTATTTATTTAGAGTCTATTTTCTTGAATACTGCTACTTCAAAACTGAACTGTTCCATAAAAATCACACACTTTTAAGGGGATGTTAACACTGCTATCCAGATGTGATTAGCCATACATTTTACAGAGAATTCCAGGGAGCCTGCAAAAAGGGTTGCAAATGTCACAAAATTTAATTTACAATCACATTTTGTTATGGGAAAGAAAGTAGTGGCTGGGGAAATGAAACTGCTTGTAGACTATGCATTGTTATTCCCAGAGTAGTGAAGGAAAAGGAGAGAAGCAATGAAATCAGCAACATCTTTTGTGAGCATGATCTGATCCATAGTATCAGGAAAGGAAAGCATCAACAAGGGATGGGTAAACTGTTCTGAATATAATAAAATTCAAACCAAATCAAATCAAACCATATCAAATTTATATAGACCATAAACGAACTAAACTTAACCATTTTTCATGGTTTATAAAAGTGTAGTTAATGTTGTTGTTATTGGTCTATTTTCTAAACACCCCCATAATTTCTGGCTTCTGCTAGGATCAGAATTACTTAAATGCTTTTAAAAAAGATTGTTTTGTTTTTGCCTTTGGTTTAGCCCTAGAAACCATGAAAAGGGCTCAATCTTATGAAAATTGCAGAATACTTTCAAGACCAAGTAAATTCAGCTGGGTTTGAGGCATATTTATTTGAGTGGAATTTCAGGTTTGCTCTTTGTTAGCGGGTTTACATTTTATTCAATCATCCCAAAATATTACACACGTAAATATAGAAACAAAATGAACAGTTTCCCAAGAGTTAGCATAGCTAGAAGATGTCAGGAAGATGCTGAAAAACAACCCTCTTACGATGTCAGGAAATAATACTGTTTTTGACCTTAGTCCTTTTTTTGAAGTCTAAAACAGCACTGCTACGGGAAACCCACAATAAAAAGGTATACTTTTCTTAACCTGTCTGCCTTAAATATCTTCTTAATTAATAGAAAAAATCTTATGCATTTTATCATTTCCCTTTTCAAATGTATTATTAAAAAAATGATTCCCTGGGAGAGATGGCAGGTATATTTTCTTTATTGTCTGTAGTTGAAAAAGATATTGGAAGGGATGATAACATTTTAACAGAAAAAAATATATTATAGTTGAATGGTGAGTTAAAATATAAGAGTTCTTCCTTATGAAATGTGCAATTATCACAAGATATAAAAAAATAAATCAGTAATATAGCGTGCATCTACACGTGCATTTAAGCGCGACTGAATTTAATGTGCTTTAAGTTAATGCTCATTAAGAGATTTTTGGCAGGTATTGACAAATGCAGGGACCTGGCACTGAAGTTAATCCCAAATCCCTACAGCCCCACCATGTGGTTCTGTGGCCACCGTGGGGAGCTCTAGGCCCTGGCTACGGGGCTACCAACACTTTGCAGCTAAGTTGAAGCCAGAGCCAGCTGCCATTTCAGAAACTCTGATCCCTGGACAGCCATTTTCCTGCCCAGGATCTGCATGCTCAGAGCAGGGGCAGCATGCAGTAGCTCCCTCTTTGCCAACTACAAGGGCTGATCCAGCACCTGCCCCTGCCAGCCATACCCAGTGCCCTGCCTCTTCAGTCTGGCCCCAGCCAGGAATGACTAGCACCCTATGCTCCTGCTAGCCAAGGTACTAGATCAGCTACCGATGGAGGCCAGGGCACTGGCTGTGGGAGGCCCTGCCCAACCCCCTCCTCCTGCACGCCCTGCTCCAGCCTGCCTGCTGTGCCACCCATGCATCCCCTACCCCCTGCCCACCTCCCAGCACCACTCTCAGGTCATGCACATGGATGAAAGAAAAAACCTTATTATCCTCACAATACTCCCCCCCATCCCTCCCCCCTCCCCTGTCAATAAACAGATCCACCTCTCCCCTCAAACAACAGAGACCCTCCCTGCCCACCAACGATTAAAACCCACTTATAAGTGGGAAACTATATACAAGGGGAAAACTATTTACAATATTTTGGGTCTTCAAGCTCAGAGTAGGGGGCCAAGCGTAGGTGTGGCTAGGGGGCAAGGCTGGCTATTCCCTGGAACTGGGCTTAGGCTGGCCTCCTAGTGGCAGGGCAGACCCAGCACTAAAGTTAGTGCTGGAACGCATCTACATGTGTGTTAATGCAAATTAACTAACTGTGCTGAAATTTGATACCTGCATTTGCAGGTATCAAATTAGGCAGTATTAACCTAAATTAATGTGTATTAAGGGAGCACACATATGGCTACATGACTGTAATGACCATTACCTTAGGCTACTGTGCATTAATGTGTCTCATGTAGGCACACCTATATAGTGTACTTGTGTGTATATACTCAATGCTACCATGCAAATTTTTTGGTTCCAGCAGGTATTTCAAACTCTGAAATTACATTTTTAACAGGTTCTAGACAACCCACACCAGATAAGTGGATTAAAGCCACCCAGGAAACTATAGGCCGGTTAGTCTTACCTCGATCCTAGGAAAGCTGTTTGAGAAAATTATGCTGGCACACATCCAGGAGGGGCCAGCAGGGGACTGCATGCTTAGGGGCAG
>NW_017728931.1:69084848-69094647 GCF_001723895.1 Crocodylus porosus | reverse complement strand
AGCAGGCATTGGGGGAGTCGCTGTTCCCCTGAGCACCGCCAGGAGTGACCAGGAATAACGGTCACAAGCTGGCAGAGGGTAGGTTTAGGTTAGCTATCAGGAGGCTCTACTTCACAGTCAGGGTGGCTAGGGTCTGGAACCAGCTTCCAAGAGAAGTGGTGCAGGCTCCTACCCTAAGGATGTTTAAGAGGAGGTTGGATGAACATCTTGCTGGGGTCATTTGGCCCCAGTATTCTTTCCTGCCATGGTAGGGGGTCGGACTAGATGATCTGCTCAGCTCCCTTGCGACCCTAGAAACTATGAAACTATGAAAAATACATTTATCTTATTTTTTTTTGTTTTCTCTTTAATATTAACCTTTAATGATTTTTCTCCAGCATTCTTTTTCAGATTGTATACACTCTTGAATTGCTATCCTGTCTTGTGCATGGTTTTGTCATGATACTAGGGATAAACTCTGTGGTCATTTGAAACTTGTGAATTGTAAGAATTTGAATGATAATTTCAAGGGATACAAGAATTTTTCCTGAGTGGCTTCAGAAAAAGATAAAAGAAGGCATTCAGAAAAAGATAACAGCAGGCATTCAGTGGATGCATCTGCATTTAGCATGTAGCTATAGGCAGTGGGAAAAGCTATTATGTGCTGGGGGGCTAAGCAAAACTTAAAAGATACTTCTACTGTACCGTTTATCGGTATGGCGGTAGGAGGTGCAGGGGCAGTGCAGGGCAAGGTTTGGGGGAACTCACCTGACCCCTGCCCCTCCCTCCCATAAGGGCTGTTTCAGGGATAGCATGTCCTGGTGCTGCATGTGGCTGTGGAGGAGCACCTGAAGGCAGGGCATGGTGGTGGTGCTGGAACAGTGGAGCTGTGTAGAACTGAGCACATGTGGGCCACTGGCCTGGCTGCACACTGAGTGGTGCCATGCATTGTAGGATGGTGGCCCTGTGGTACTGGTGCTGTCACTGGCCACTGCAAAAATTAGTTTGGGGTGGGGTTAAGCCCTGTTATCCCTGGCCTTCTGATGCCTATGCATGTAGCAATAAACGTTGGTGCAGCTTGTGCCAGAGTTTAATGCTCCTAGGCACAGCACTTACATGTGCACCCAGGATTGAGTTAGAGTGAAACAGCACCAACTGGCATGGATCCAAGGGGTCTGCTGCAGGCCCGGAGCTGCTCCACCCTGGCTTAATGTGTTGTGAGGGGCTGGCTGGGGCATAAGGGTTCTACTGTGTAGGGCTAGCTGGCAGGCAGACCCTCATTGTCACACCCTCTTGCCCCAGCCAGCCATGGTCACCATCTACATGTGCATTTTGGCACACTAAATAACTCCACCATAGGAAAGTATTTGTCCTGGAAAGTGCTATCTTACACACAGTTGATTAATTTACTGCACCCTAATAGGGGTGCACGTATAGAAAGTGATACTTTACTGTGGAGTAAATTAGTCAACTCAGCAGTAAAGCGCATGTTTCGATGTAACCCAGTGGCTGTGTCCAAATGAGTGTGGACATGCGGTATGTGACACTGCAGACTTCCCATATCCTAACCAGGCAACCTGCCACACGCCAGAGTGTGCATAGCATGGGCGTTCTCTAGGAACAAGTAGCAGTGGCACAAGGTGTGCTGCTGCTACCTGTCCCCAGGGAAACAAACATCCACACTCATCTGGACATGACCAGTATCAGCATTCTGCTGTTCCACTCTTTCTTTGCTCCTTTTCCCCTTCATTTTTCTAGTGGTCAGCTATGTGCCATGCAGTTGTTTTTCTTATATTTGCATGGATGTTTTTCAAGTGGTTTGCTTAGCATATGTTCTCAGTTGAGCGACCCAACAAGTTTTGCATGAAAAATGAAACCAACACATTTGGGACTCCTGCCAGTTTCCTGAAAACAGGAGAAAAATATTTACTTAGCACAGTTTGAGTTTTTTCATTTAAATATAATAGGTTTTTTTGCTTTTGCAAGGCTGATTTTGAGTGGGAATAGTGAAATGTTCATGTCCCAGTGAAAAGAAAAGTGAAGGTCACATTGAAAATGGAACTTTTGCTGCAACGCATGTATGTTAGCTGAAAACTAAACATATGACGTTAAAAATAAGATTTTTTTCAAGCATGAGAGGTCATAGTGGATTAATGACTAGAATGTACCATTTACAGTTTACCTGTACTGGTTTTTCACTGATGAAAGGCAAGAATTAGATGGAATAACTGGCCATAGCATATGTTAGTGATAATTCTGGTTTGGATAAAGTGAGCTAAAAGTTTAACTAGAGACCCATCTCTTCCTGTTGCCCTGATCCAAATCTACTGTGGTCATGAGAAGTGCTGGTGAATCTATTTTTGCCATGTGCATCATGGGAAATGTGCATCTTCTGAAGTTGTACTGAGTCTGTTTCTGGTATTTTTCATAAGCTAAAGGATAAGCTAAGCTATTCTTCATACACATGCACATACACACACACATACGTGCACGCACAAATATATGTATACACACACACATACACACACATATATATTTTAGGGCTGTGTGAAGATTCGGTCCCTGATTCAATTTGGTGGGCATTTGACCCAATTTGGTGGTTGAATCTCCAAATCTGAATTGAATCAGAGGACCCTTTAATCTCCCCAGATTGAATTGGAACCCTCTGAATTGATTTGGAAATTCAGAGAGAGACACAGCTTTAAATGTTTTTTCTACATACCTCTAGGTAGCAGGCAGCTTGTGAATGCTATGATGCTGGAGCACGCGGAGTGTCCCACAGAAGTGCAGGGGGCTCCCCAGCATGCTTGGTAGCAGACCCGGAAGTGGACCAGAAGCACTTTCAGTCCACTTCCAGGTCCACCGGGAAGTGTGGGGGGCCCTGTACCCCTGGTCCACTTCTGGGTTCACTGCCAAACACATGGAGGGCCTCCGGATGCTCCTGTGGGATGCTCCATCCACCCCAGCATCACAGCATTCACAAGCCATGCTGGTACTTCAAGATATATAGAAAAAGCTTTTAAAGCTGTGTCTATGAATCTTCAGATTTGGATTCGGTCATATTGAATTAGGGACCATGATCTGAATCAATGAACCAAATCACTGTCCCTGATTCGGGCCAAATCTGAATCCAAATCCCACTTCACATACCCTTAATACACACGCACAATCTCACGCACATATTAGGGCTGTGAGAAGTTCTGATGGGTGTTTCATTTCAAAGCTGTTTTGATAAGTTTCGAGCTTGAAACAGCAAAATCAAAATGAAATGAAAATCTTCAAAACAGCTTCAAAATGAAAGGGGGGCACTCAAAACATTTCAAAAGTTTCAAAATATTTTGAGTTTCAAAGCCGGGCTTGCTTGCAGCTGAACAGAAACTAAGGAAAGGGAGGGGAAGAGGGGGGAAGCACTGCTCTGATATTGACTGTGTAGGTGGCCAGTGACTGTGATCCTTCCCTGAGGTTCCTTCCAATCCCAGTGCTCTGGGGGAGGGAGGGAAAAACTGCATAAAAAGCACTGTTTGAAGTGAGCTTTCTCTGTGCTTTCCCACTAACAAGCGACATGAGTTTTGCTCTGAACAGTTTGAAGTGCAGTTTCCCAGAAACCCCTACACCTATCTCCTTGAAACTTGATAGGCTTTGTGGCTTCAGCAGGGGCTACCACTTCTGCTATTTTCATTCACATCAGGAAAATAATGCCAAAGTTATAGACATTTTCGTGATTCCTCATTATATCCTATGGGCAAAACATTGAGACGCGTCAAAACAGCAAAACAGTTTTGACAAAACAAAATGGAACAATGCTTCGAAAGTGCAAAATGAAACACTGTCCCTTCAAAATGCCAAAATGGAAGTCGAAACAAAATGGTGCCGTTTCACACAGCCCTAAATGTGTGTGTGTATTTGCTTGCAGTTTTTTTCAGCATTTATTACTAACAAAACAGTCTTGTTAAAGTTTATTTAGTCCATGTTCATGAGTTTGTTTATTTATTTTTAAAGATAAATTAGGTAATTACAGAATATAGTGAGCAAAGTACCATAACATTTTTCACGTCTAAATATGAGCCTGGTCATTTTTCCCTAGACATATTTTAATTCTAATTATTTTGGCCACCTAGGCTGAACTATAGCTAACAAATGCATTTGTCAATGCATCTTTTTAATTATTATGAATCAACATAAACATTTTGTAAATGCTCAAGTCAGCATAAAGTTCTGACTTCTGTTTTACCCACTGGAAAATGTCCTCTTCAGTCTATTGGAGATGCAATTTATTTTAGTTTGCCTCTAAAAGAACAAATTTAATGGATACAAACATTGATATATAATTTTTTAAATTAGTATTCACCTCCTAAACATGTCTGTGGCTGTTTCAGTATTACAAACACTTGGTAAAAAGTAAGGTTCTATATACATGCTACACAATCAACATACACAAGAGTAGACTGTGGATGATGCATAATTTACAAGCATCATTGTTTTCTTTGTAAAGACATTTTTCAGTTTGATCTATGAATACATCATGACTGGGAGAACTAAGCAGTATCAAGGCATTTTTACAGAAGGCAACTTTTTGGTAAGATATCCATAATGTATCATGCTGTTGAAATTGGATCACATTGGCATGCACCATTAGATACTTGGATCAGTGGTTACTGATTCATTGTACTGTAGCCAATAAATAAAGAATGGAGTCTAGGTCCTCAAATGTGTCATTTCAATGGAGTTGAAGAGAGTGGCAATGGTGTATGGAGAGTTAAGCATCTCTCTATAACTCTGGACCTTGTATCATAATTCCTGTTACATTATCACAGCTGGTATGTCATATAAAATAATTACACTTGCCATAATTGCTTAGCTTGAGATAGCTGTCTATAGACACTGGGGCAGATGCACGTGTTCTTGGTAACATATATCAAAGAAAATTGTGTGCTTTGGTGTTAAAGTTTGTCTGCACCAGACACACATTTGTAGACACTAATGAAAAAACAGAGTACCTCATCATTGCTATGTCTACACTTTTGTATTTGGATACCTGAAAACCATTGTTGATTAAAGGAGATGCTGTTCAATTGTTGTCATGTTGCCTTTGGAGTTTATACTTCCAATAAAACATCACTTTTACTGAGTTACACAGTTAATCAAGTGCAGCTAAAATAACAAAATAGAACTGATTAATTTACTGTTACCACCCACGAACTGGAAATATCTGCTAGGCAATGTATTTTTGGTATCTCTGATGGGTAATAAAACATTCAGTCAATAACCTGTTGATTTAACCATACAAATGTCACTGAGGAACCTCTTTCAGGATGCAAGACACACTAGGAAATCTTGTCGTCACACCAGACAGTGAAGCTAACCTATTTAACAATTTCTTTGCTGCCATTTTTCTGAGCAGGGACCACGGTCATCTCCGCCACCGGGACCCCACTAGGCCCCAAGGGGCGGTGCACCTAGGCCTAGGGTCATAGAGTACCTAGTCAGGGAACTTCTGGAGCAACTGGACATGTTCAAAACAGCAGGTCTTAACGATCTCCACCCTAGAGTGCTGAGGGAATTAGAAGAGGTCATTGCGGGACCCCTGCCACGGCTTTACAAGCACTCATGATGCTCTGGCATTGTGCCAGTGGACTGGAAAAGGGCCAATGTGGTCCCCATTTTCAAAAAAGGAAGGAAGGAGGACCCAGGAAACTATAGGCCAGTTATTTTTACTTCGGTCCTGGGTAATCTTTTTGAGAGATTTATCCTAGCGCATGTCTGCAAGGGGCCAGCAGGGGAGATTATGCTTAGGGGCAACCAACATGGGTTCATTAGAGGCAGGTCCTGTCAGACCAACCTGGTGGCCTTCTATGACCAGGTCACAAAATCCTTAAACACAGGTGTAGCAGTGGATGCAGTCTTTCTCTCACCCCATTCTCATTAAAAAACTAGGAGACTGGTGTCAATACCTACACAGTCAGGTGGGTCACTAATTGGCTGGAGGGCTGCACCCAGAGAGCGGTGGTGGATGGGTGGTATTCAGCCTGGAGGGATGTGGGCAGTGGGGTTCTACAGGGCTCAGGCCCGCACTGTTCAACATCTTCATCAGTGACTTGGATGAGGGGATAAAAACCACCCTGCTCAAATTCACTGATGACACTAAGATGTGTGGAGAAGTAGGCATGCTAGAAGGGAGAAATAGACTGCGATCGGACCTGGACAGGTTACAGGGATGGGCGGATGAGAACAGGATGAGTTTCAACACTGACAAGTGCAAGGTGCTGCACCTGGGGAGGAAGAACCGGCACCATACCTATAGGCTGGGGAACTCCCTTCTCGTCAGTGCAGAGGCAGAAAAGGATCTTGGAGTCATTATTGGTTCCAAGATGAACATGGGCCAACAGTGTGGGGACGCGGCTACAAAGGCCAACCATACCTTGTCATGCATCCACAGATGCATCTCGAGCAGGTCCAAGGAGGTGATCCTCCCCCTCTATGCAACACTGGTTAGGCCCCAGTTGGAGTACTGTGTCCATTTCTGGGTGATGCACTGCAGGAGGGATGTGGACAACAGGGAGAGGGTCCAGAGGAGAGCCACCTGCATGATCAGGGGGCAGCAGGGCAGGGCCTACGATGAGAGGCTAAGGGACCTGAACCTGTTCAGCTTCTACAAGAGAAAGCTGAGGGGGGATCTAGTGGCCTATTACAAACTAGTCAGGGGGACCAGCAAGCATTGGGAGAGTCCCTGTTCCCCCCAGCACTGCCAGAAGTAACTAGAAATAATGGTCACAAGCTAGCAGAGAGTAATTCAAACTAGACATAAGGAGGTGCTACTTCACTGCCAGGGAGGCTAGGATCTGGAACCAACTTCCAAGAGAGGTGGTGCTGGCTCCTACCCTGGGGTTCTTTAAAAGGAGGCTGGATGAACACCTTGTCGGGGCCATTTGACCCCACTACTCTTTCCTGCCATGGCAGTGGGTCAGACTTGATGATCTGCTCAGATCCTTTCTGACCCTACCAACTATGAAACTATGAAACTTTTTCTAGACAAAATGGAGTGCATTTCCTAAGCAGTGCAGTGTTTTAGCCATGGGACTCTCATAAAGATCAATGAGAGTTGTCTGAACATGAACACAATAATTGAAAGTATACCCTTATGTGGTTAGCTACAGAAGAAGTCTAATAACATAGGTGGCTTTCTCAAAAAGCATAAGATTTTGACTTAATCTTATTTATGAAGGGGACATTCTGGTAGATAATTAGTAAATCTACATGGTAAACTAAAAAAGAGTAGCTGAAAAGTCAAATAAGTTTCTGACTTAATTTTACAACATCACCAACTAGCAACTACAATCTTTTTTAATCCTAAAGTATATTATTATATTGTCATTGTAAGTGTTTCCTTGAGCTCTATATGTGCCCTTGGCTCTTCAGAGATATCTGAAATTAGATACTGCCATTAGACACTTTAGCAGCCAAGTCACAAATGACAAAAACATGAATAACTTGTAAAGTACAGCCAGGCAGAAAATAACAATTACAAATGAAAATGAAAACTTGTTTCTGAAGGTGTAGATCCCATTGTTGCTTAGTTTTAACAACAATGGGATCCACACCTTCAGGAACAAGTTTTCATTTTCATTTGTAATTTTCATTTTCTGGAAATTATGATTCTGCTAAAAGCTTGCTCTAAGTCAAGATGACCTCACCCAGACACTCAAAAAAGGCAAGACTGACAGAAAGACCATCTCTAAAGCTCTAAATAGTCACCTCATGTGGGCTTTGACCAGGACAATAAGACTGCAATAGAACAGCTTTGCCATTTTCACTTATTAGCGTTCCATCTTCCATTGCTATTCCTCTGCTAGCAGGTAGTAAGGGAGAGCACACAACTTGGCTAGCTGGACTCTAGAATGAGCCACAAGAACCCTACAGATGCACAGTGCCATGTTTCAGGGTAGAAGCCTTAACACATTATATTCCATATAATTAAGAGGGATATGAAGCAGGGCAATGAACTCATCCATCTGTAGTATCCAGGGACAAAAGTTTATATTCTGGGAGAGTATAGTCATCCAGATGATCACTGAAAACTAAATGAAGCTCAGAGAACTCAGAATCTTTCTTTAACAAGGGAATACTATAAAAAATGTAAACTTGGTCATAGTACTAGAGAAGAGTATGAGAGTATGGCATAGCAATGCAGGAAGAAGATTAGGGTTGTCAAAAATAAGAGAAGGTCCACAGGTTTCTTACAGTATGTGAAAGTCAATCTGGTCACAGACAATGCAGAGAAGGATTAAGATTTAATGCCTTTTCTACTTCAATTTTTGCAAATAGGGGAAGCAACCAGATGAGTGCAGTTGGCATTACAATCATGTAAGGAAACAAACAGCATAGAATAATGCCAGTACAGGCTAGGGCTTACTTAGAGAAGCTAGATGCTTTCAAGTCAGCATGCCTGGATGGGATTTACCTGTGGAAACTGAATGAATTGGCTGAGGTAATTGTGGACACATTAACTACTTTTTTGAGACCACAGGGGTTGGATGAGGTCCCAGATAACTGGAAGGGCAAATTTAGCATCTATCTTTAAGAAGGGAAAGAAGGAGACTCTGGGGAACTATAGACAAATCAACCTGACCCCTGTACCTGGAAAGATCATGGAGCAAGTCCTCAAGGAAACCAGTGTGAGAAACCTAATGGAGAACAAGGTGATCAAAAACAGCCAGCATGGATTTAGCAAGAGCAAGTCATGCCTGACCAATCTAATTCCCTTCTGTGATAAAGTGACATGCTCTGTGGATTAGGAGAGAACAGTAGACTGTCTCCCACAAATTTCTAATTAACATGTTAAGGAAATACAAAGTAGATGAAAGTTCTGTATGGTGGATACATAACTGGTTGGATCATTGTTCTACAATGTCTACAAGTGGAGTTCTCCAGGGGTCTGTCCTGGGTCCAGTATTGTTCAACATCTTCATTAATGAATTGTCAAGTGCACACTTAGCAAATCTGTGGAGGACAGCAAGTTTGGTGGAACTGAGGACACTCCAGAGGGCAGAGCCAGAAGACCTGGGTAGACTGGAGAAATGGTCCACAATCAGTGAGATGAGATTGGACAAGGAAATGTATGAGGTCTTGCATTTGGGATGGAATAACCACATGCAAAAATACAGACTGGAGAATGACTGGCTAGGCTGCAGTATTACAGAGAAGGACCTGGGGGGGTAATGGTGGACCATAAGCTGAATAGGAGCCAACAGTGTGCTCTCTCTCAAAATAGAGCCAACAGAATACTGGGTCGTATAAATAGGAGTGTCACTGCAAATCAAGGGAAGTGATTCTTCCACTCTATTTACCAGTGGTGAGGCCTCACCTGGCAACAAAAATGATTAGAGGCCAGGAAGACAAAGTTTATCAGGAAGCTGAAAGAACAAAGGTTATTTAATCTGGGGAAGAAAAAAGTATTTAATAAGAATTTAATAACAGTCTTCAAATTCCTGAAGGGAGATTATAGAGAGAATGGAGATGGGCTTTTCTTTGTGGCTACAGAAGATAGTACTAGGAGCAGCCAACTCAAGCTGCAGCAGGATAAATTTAGGCTAAAAAGTAGAAAGAACTTCCTTACTATTCAGGTGGTCAGGAATTGAAATAGGCTACCTAGATAAATTGGGCTTTTCCTTCTTGGAAACTTTCAAAAGCAGGTTAAACTGATATTTGACTGGGATGGTTTTGTCAGAAATAGTTTCGTAATTTCACAGTTTTATAGTTAGTAGGGTCGGAAGGGACCTGAACAGATCAAGTCCTACCCCCTAGCATGGCAGGAAAGAGTACT
>NW_017728931.1:69082551-69084221 GCF_001723895.1 Crocodylus porosus | reverse complement strand
GGGGTGAGAGACAGTGTCGAAGGCCTTCCGAAAATCCAGAAAGGCTATGTCCACTGCTACCACCGTGTCTAAGGATTTGGTGACCTGGTCGTAGAAGGCCACCAGGTTGGTCTGACAGGACCTGCCTCTAATGAACCCGTGTTGGTTGCCCCTAAGCATACTCTCCCCTGCTGGCCCCTCATGGACATAGGCCAGAATAATTCTCTTGAAAAGTTTACCCAGGATCGAGATAAGACTAACTGGCCTATAGTTTCCTGGGTCCTCCTTCCTTCCTTTTTTAAAGATGGGAACCACATTGGCCCTCTTCCAGTCCTCTGGCACCACACCAGAACACCACAAGTGCTCATAAAGCCATGCCAGGGGTCCTGCAATGACCTCAGCTATTTCCCTCAGCACTCTGGGGTGGAGATTGTCTGGACCAGCTGATTTAAATACATCCAGTCCCTTCAGAATTTCCCTGACTAGATCCTCACTGACCCTTGTCCTAGGTGCGCATCCCCTGGGGCCTGAGGGGGACCTGGTGGGGGGGCTGATCTGGTCCCTGCTCAGGAAAATGGAGGCAAAGTAGTCGTGAAATAGGTTAGCTTTGTTGTCTGATGTGACCACCAATTTTCCTAGCGTGTCTTGCAGGGGCCCCACGTTACCCGGAACCTTCTTTTTGCCCCGTATTTATTTGAAAAAGGACTTCTTATTGTCCTTAATCTGGGAAGCTAGTCCCAGTTCCATCTCCACCTTGGCCTTCCTAACTACCCCCTACATCCCCGAGCAACCGCAGTATAGTCCTCCCTGGTAATGGCCCCTCCCTTCCATTGGGTGTACGCCTCCCTTTTAGCTAGAAGACATTCCCGGATGCTTTTGGTGAGCCATGGGGGCTTTTCTGCCCTCCTGCTCCCTTTGATCCATGTTGGGATTACCTCCCTTTGGGTTTGGAGGATCGTCTCCTTAAGGAGCAACCACTCTTCTTGGTGTCTTCTTGGACACCCAGGTCCCCTCCCCTCTGGGACGTCAGTGCTTCCCCAACTATTCTCCTTAAATCATTGAAGTCCACCCTCCTAAAATCTAGGGCTGCTGCCTTGCTGCAGGCCTTTGCCAGCTTGCACTGGATGGTGAATTCCAACAGGCAATGATCACTGTCGCCCAGGTAGTTGAAAACCCACAGCCCCCTCACCAGGTCGTCACCCATGACCAGCACCAGGTCCAACAAGGTGTCTCCCCTGGTGGGGCTGTGCATGTCCTGGGTTAGATGGAGGTCCTGCATTTTGGCTAGGAACCTATGCGAGCGGTCAGACCTGGCTGATTGCTCTTCCCAGCAGATGTCTGAAAAGTTCAGGTCATGATGACCATGTCCTTTGACCTAACTATCTCCGTGAGCTGACTTAAGAAGTCCTGTTCTAGCTCATCCCCTTGGTTGGGTGGTCTGTAGTAGACCCCCACCATTAAGTCTCTTTCCCCTCAACTGCCTTGTATTCTAACCCAGAACACTTCTGTGTGCCCCTCCTCTGACTCTGTGCTACCTGATGAGGATATGTATTCCACCTTAATGTAGAGTGCCACACCCCCCACCTTTCCTCCCTGTCCTGTCCCTCCTGTACAGCCTATAGCCCTTGATATTCACCACCCAGTCATGTGTTGGGTCCCACCACATTTCAGTGAGCCCCACTATGTCTGGG
>NW_017728931.1:69067747-69082096 GCF_001723895.1 Crocodylus porosus | reverse complement strand
TGACGATCACTCAACGCTTTCTCCTCCGGGACTGCTTAGCTCCTTTGGCCTGTTTAGATAGCGGAGAGTGTGGAGTCGCCTCCTCTCTGGTTGCCTCCTCTCTCTCCTTCTCCTCCAGTGTTGCCAGGGCCTCGTACCTCTTCTCCACCTGGACTGGAGGAACTGGTATTGCTGTGTTAGGAGCAGCCCTGGTTCCGGAGGTGACCATCTGCCACTCTGCAGTGGAGGGCACTTCCAGAGGTGCTTTTTCCTTGGGTGTGTGGCCCTGCAGGGAAAGGAAATAGCCATCAATTGCTTCCTCCACCTCCCTGATTCCCCTCAGCCTGCTAACCTCTTCCTGGAGCTCCCTCACCTGCACCTCCAAGGCACTTAGGTGGATGCCTGCAGGACAGGTGTGACGGTCCCCAATCCCTGTCCCCCCAGGCCTTGCTGGACAACCCCCACAGGCCAGGGGGTGGGAGGACACCTGCTCCCCCATGGGCTCTGTCTGGGTGGAGGCCTCAGACAAGCCCCTGGTAGGCTGCTCCCCCTGGGCAGGGCCCTGGCAGCACTCCATGTCAACACCATCATAGGAGTTGCTGCTTGTTTTTAGCTTAGTGCAGTAACATCACACTGCCCTATTAGGAGTCTCCCTCCTGGCCCTTCCTGCTTGCCTGCCGGCGCGAACACCGACACGCTGTGTTCATGCGGCATGGCTCAAGAGCATGGCTACCTACTGGCTCAGCTAAGAGGGATCCAGGAGGCTTCCCCTCCAGATCTGGCTCAGTTGCATCCAGTCCCTCTGCCCACTTATCTTAGGGGGATCAGATGCTGCTACGCCCGCTACTGGTTCCGCTGCTGCTGTGTCTGCTTCTGCCTCAGGTCTGGTAAGGGGCCACACATGTGTGCGGGACACACATGTGCCTGGATCCCTCCTCTCCCTGCTGCTCCTGGTTCCTGGCTCATCCTGCCTTAATTAAGGGGCTGGTCTAGATGATGTTATGTGGTCCAGTCCTACTTTGCAATGATCCTATGATCCTAGGTTTTGCCAACCTTGAAGGAATCTCAAGGAACCTCAGAGTTTTCTCTCTGCCCTACCTAGTTATTCCAGTTACAAAATTTTGTCTGATAAGTAGTTATCTGACTCCTAGGCTAGGTACAGACAAAAAGCCCAAGGCTGAATTGATTCAGTCTTTACAGGTTAGCCTAAGGTGCACAAATTAAATTGAAGCAGAAGTGACAGAAAAGTGAACCTTTGATTCAGGAAATATAGCCACATGCCTGCAGTGGCTCAGACCAGAAGCCGGGGGTGCTAGAGCATAGCTGTCTGGCTGCGTGTTCACTTCCTCTTCCTTCTGCCCCTGAGGTCTCTGGGAATTGCAGGACAGCAGCGGGACTCTGCAGGGTTCTTCATCACCTCCTTTTTTTGCTTCCAGGTGTCTCTGGGATGTGTAGTCCAGAGCTGCAGCTAGCACTCAGTTTAAGTGGGGCCAGGGTGATTAAACCTGCCCCTCCCTCCCCAGCCCCAGACCCCATCTGGGGTTTGCTGCTGGGGGGGCAGTGTCCCCCATCATAAACTGGGCTGGATCCCCAGCCTGGCTTGTCCCCCGCCACTCCCTTGTCAACCAGCCCTCACTGCTGGGTTGGATCCCCAGCCTGGCTTGTCCCCTGCCACTCCCTTGTCAACCAGCCCTCACTACTCAAGCTAAGGAGCAGAGGGGCAGAGCCAGCCCTGTTCTCTGAACCATAAAATGCAGCCCAGCCAAGGGCTGGAAAGCATGCTGGAGGACTGTGATTTATCTTGAACCAGGAAGTGGTTTGGTACAGAAGTTTCATAAACCCAGTTTGACCCAAATCAATTAAGTCTGATACTGCATTCAACCAAGTTTATCTTAAACCAGTTTTAGCCATTTTGAAACTGGTTTATGTACACTGAACTTCTGTTCTGTTACAGTTTTAAACCAGTTTCTGATTACTTAAACTGGTTTATGTGTAACTTCTGTCCCTAGCTTTAGCTACCAAAGGGACATCAAGTATTTTAAAATGCAAGCACTGTGCATAAAATGGCTATGCATATGAACCATACACACGCATGAACGCATGCAAGCATGCACATCCATTCCTTTCATAGCTCTTTTTGGAATTATTTAATTTCATATGTGATGTATGTAAAACATTATTAACCATGGCACTCAGGCTAGTGATTCCTTATGCTGCTGGAACTGTATATGGCTCTATAGTTATTACCAAGCAGTGAAATTCATGACTCCGTAAGAAGATTTTTTTTGTGAAGTAAATGAAGAAAAATATTTTTTTAGACCCATCTGCCAAACATAACTTCATACACAAACTGAATATAAGAACTGGCTCAATGAATTAGAGAAACTAAGAACCCAATATAAAGAACTGAATTCAGTCGGACTATATGTAGATATAGGAATTTTGCAATAAATAGTAAGATCAGGATCTAATAAGCGGTAATATTTACATTATGTAAAGTACATATAAGATACAGCACAAATATCAGACAAAAGTGTAATCCATCATGAGGCATAGGACTGTTTGCAAAGAGATCATCAGCAAGGCCAGCAGGGAACAAGACCAAAAAGACAGCACAAGATTAGAAGAGATGGGAATCATGTCTCCCCTAGGAATGTGATTTTTTTTTTTTCCTTCATGCTTAGCTCACAGACAACTTGTACATATTTTTCTCCTGTTTTGGAAAATAGTTGCAAAACATTATCAGTTGGAGTTTCACAGCATTTCAAGGAAAAATTTATTTGATTTTTGTGAGCTTGTCCCAACCCAAAGGCAAATAATTAATTGGTTTTATTTGACCAAGGAATATAGATTGCTTCTTCCAAAAGAAACATATTTTGCTAATAGAGCTCCTGGGTTTTTCAAAAAATACAGAGTCAAATTGCTTTAAATAAAGAATTAAGATGTTTTAATATCTTCTCATAATGCCGAGGAGACTGGTAGATAGACATAAACTCATATCTAAAAGAGATTGATCGTTACTGCTTTTATGAGTCAAATTATATAATGCAACCACAACTGTCAAAAAAATCAATAGAATCCTTCAAATTTCTTGCTGTTCTTCTGATTTTTTTCTTTTTAAACACATTTTTGTTATTAAATAATGCATTCAATTTTAGCCAACTCTTTTGACACAAAAATAGTTTTTGTCACTCAAATCATTTTAGGTTCTTTGTACTAACCTACAATTATATAGAAAAGCACCAATCAAGAGTAATTTTCAAGAATATTTGCCAGTACGCAGCAAGTAGAAAAGCAAATGTAGTATTTTCCTATATTTGAGTTCACTTACTGAGCTGTAAAAAATAAAATGGTATCTGGGGAAGAGAATGTGAGGCCAAGAAACTGTAGCTTGCTGTATCTCATGTACATGACAGGCAAACAGAGGTCTGAAAGGCTGTGCTGCAGGAAAAGAAGTAAACAATAATCTCAGGAAAGCAAAGACTCCTGAGTATGGTTATGTGGTAAAACTATTTGTATTTCTAAATTGCATTTAAGAGGGTGGAGAGGGTTATGCTGACTCTAGGGAGCATGTTGTTCTTGGAGAAAAACCAGTGTGTATGCTGATGCTTCCATGATTTTTGCTGAGTTCTTCCAGGTGACGTGCAGAGTCTGAGAGATAGAGAGAAAGGAGAGGCCGAACAAATACAGTAAAAGAAAATTGGTTGGTTTAGACATCTTCAGGGTAGAGATGATCATTGATTCCATACAAGCCATATAAGGAGACCCTGAAAAAACCCAGAAGGAAAAAAGAGTACTAAAATAGAGTTCAGAATTACATGATCTGGAAAAGAAATGAAGAAAAAATACTGAATTAGCAGATATCCTACAGCTGGTAACCCTAGTGAGAGACTGGCATGTACAAGGACTAAAATTGTGCTTTCAGAATATGACTAAATGTTTTTTAATGAAGGACAAAAATAAAAAAGATGATCCAGAATTACTATCTTACTCCCAGTGTTCTCCTTTCAAAGTGATTATGAAACTCCATTTATGGAGTTACTTTGCACAGCACAACAAGCTGCAGAGCTATTATAAACCCTTTCAATGCCAAGGAGCACCTTCTTCCAGTGACCAAGCATGTGACCCATCACATTCCCATAACAATAAGGACCTTTCAGCTGCCACTTGAGAGGAAAAACATACACAATATTCAACAGGAGCCAGGATTCATCCTGAATTATTCAAGCCAAAGTTCAGGAGATAAGGAGTTGTACAGACAGCAGCCAAAAACTCCTTACCACAAGTAATGTTACACAAAGGAATCAGTTAATTTACACCTACAGTAACACGCCTACAGTAACACTCTATGTCAGGCTGCGGTAAAGTAGATTTGAGAAATGTCTGTAAGCCCAGGCTACTTTCTTTTAATCACACCAGGTGCAGTCAGCTCTGTCTCCTGTCACACAAATTAATTTTATAAAGAAATTAGGTGGAGGAAAGCTTTAAAAAGAACTACCTCAATCTTCCCTTTCAAAAATAGTTTAGGTTCTTTATGAAACTGTTGTATATATCAAGGTGTTTGTGACAACCAACAGCTTTCGTGTGTCTGCACAAATTGTTGCAGTGCACTTGCAGTATAGGGGTTGATGGAAGTTCAGTCAAATGTATGTGTTTGAAAGCAAAAGGGAGCATTCCAGACTGTAAATGTGAATACCAGCAGAGCTTGTACAATATAGCACGGCATTTAACAAATGGACCCATTCCGTGCTCCTTCCCTCTTCCTTGCTTGAAAATGTACAGATGTAAACTACATCAAACTGGAAAAAAGGACTTAATGAGCACACATAATACTTCCAGATAAATGGACACACACACACAAACACACACACACACACACACACACACACAGAGTTTCCCTTAAAAAGAAAGTATAATTGAGAAAACTATGCAAACACCCACCTTGGAGAGAAAAATTGCTATAAAATAAAATAACGAGAATGGTCTGAAGCTCGTAAGCACTGAATGAAATAAACTGGGGAAAAAGTGTTAAGACTTTTTAAAATCTTTAAAATATTTTTTTTCAATGGTGAAAGTGCAAACATATGCATCTCTCCCAGAGGCTCAGCATGAAATATTTGTCAGTAATGTAAGCACTCATATCACCAGAGACTGAAACTTGCTCCCCCAAACGGCCATCATGGAGTTAAACATTTAGTAACAGCTCTCCATCTTCCACACTGCAGAGTGCCCCCTCAATGACCTAGCATGACACAAACTGGCCCACATTTTGTTGCAAGGTGAAGTGTCTAAACTCACATGAGACACATGCTTATAATATAAAGTGGAAGACTTGGAGGGCATAAATGAAGCCAGATATTGTGAACTGGTTTCTGCAGCTCCTAGAAGATGTCAGGAGGTCTGGACCAAAGAGGGGTCAGAAAGTCTTATATAATTCAATGATTTGACACCATTCCCACAATGGGGCTGTCAACAGAAGCTATCAGTTTCACCAAGGATGGATCTTCCTCAGGTTTGGAGTGTTTAGGAAGTACTTGAACCTCTGCCAAAGAGAGCTCCCGTTCAAGCACAGTAACCTCAGATATGCAGAATTTGGGGAGGCCCTTGCATAGTGTTAAATGTCCCATAGGCAGGCAGGCTAATCTGAAAAATGGCTGCATGTAAACATCAAACAATTTCAAAATGGCCGAAACTAGTTTAAGTTAAAACTGGTTGAATGTAGTATCAGACTGTACTGATTTTGGTCAAACTAGTTTATGGAACTTCTGTCCCAGACCCCTTTTTGTTTTATATTAAGCCAGAGTCCTCCAGCCTGCTCTGTAGCTGTGGGTTGAGCTGTGCTTTCTGCTCTAGAGAGCAGGGATGGCCCCACCCCTCTGCTCTCTAGCCCAAGCAGAGAGCAGGGTACGGCCAGACACATCCTGGCATGGCCCCATTACGACAAAGTGGGCATGGAGAGAGTTAATTCTTCCCTCTTTCCCCTCCCATCCCCATTACAGCTGGGGTCTGCCTATCTGTGGGTGAGTGGCAGAGGCTGGGGCTGGCAGACCCCAACTGCGGTTCCTGGGGGCAGAAGGGACAGAGGGAGGAATTAACTCCCTCCCTGACCCCTTTGCTTTAATAGGAACATGCTGGGCCAGCATCTTGCCACACCCCCAGCCTGCTCCTGCTTCCGCTGCTGGAGGGGAAGGGTAAGCATTCCCTGTCAGGGTGCCCCAGGGAGGTCAATCATGAAGGGCTTTTATTTCCCCCCTCCCTTACCTATCTGACCAGCAGAGACTGCAGTCATAATAGCATGACCCTTTTAAGGCTAAGAGAGCAAGGAAGGGGTTAATTTCCCCGCTCCCATCAGGGGACCACAACTGGGGTGGAGCACCCTCCTCCACCTCCCCCTCATTGCAGAGAAGAGAGGCGTACTAGAAAGGGATTATTCCCCTCCCTTCCTTCCCCTCCACTGCCACAAGGTAGGGAGGGTGGCTCTATGCAGCACTGCCCAGCCCAGCCCAGCCCGGGCACAGGGAACAACTGTCACTAAGCCACAGCCACTGAGAAGGGCCTTGCCACTGTGACCTGGGCTGGCCCCACCCAGCCCCTGCTAAGGCAGCCACATGGTAGGGCCGGCCTGGGCTGAGCCATGGGGACAGGGTGCCTCCCAGCAGCTGTGGCTTAGTGATAGGGAAGCTGAACCCTGTCAGTGACAGTAGGCAGGCCCAGTATGCATGGGAGGCATCCGGACAGGCAGCAGGCTATCCGGGACAGTTTGGAGGTGCTGGCAGGCCTGGAGCACAACAGGGACTCATGATGGGGTCTCGCTGTGGACACAAGAGACAGCCTGAGTAGTCTGCTCCCTAGCCAGCTGCCACCTGTGCCTGCCAGGCCAGGCTGTTATCACTGACAGGGCTCAGATTCCCTGTCACCGAGCCGTGACTACTGAGAAGGGCCCCAGCCCCACAGCCTAGCCTGGACTGGCCCTACTATGCAGCTGCCAATGCCGGAGCTGAGCAGAGCTAACCTGGGCCATGGGGTCAGGGCCCTTCCCAGTGGCTGTGGCTCATTGACAGCCACTCCCCATGCCCAGGCTGGTCCAGGCTGGGCAGCACTGCACAGAGTCCCCCTCCCCACTCCACAGTGGCAGTGGGGGATGAGGAGGGGGAAGAATTCCCCTCCAGCACTTTATAGAGTCCCCCTCCTTGCCCCACAGGACTCTTCCCCTCCTCCTCCTCCCCCCTTATCACAAGGGTCTGGCCATGCCCCCTCTTCCCCCACCCTTCAAACCCTGCAGGCCAAGGTAGGGGTTTAAACCTCAACTCAGTCATACTTAAGCCTGCTTGGGCCTGGCTTTGCCCATCCCCCCACAGCTCAGTTTCCCTGTGGAAGGGAAGAGAGCATATGCTCTAGCAACCCTGGGATTCTGGCCTGAGCCACTGCAGGCATGTGTCTACATTTCCAGAATGAAAAGGGAATATCTACCCACTTGCAAATCAGTTCAATCTCTGCAGGTTAGACTAACCTGCAAAGGTTGAATCAATTCAGAATTGGGCTTTTTGAATGTCTCTCCCTAGCCCTGGATCTTAAGATGTTGACACCCCAGGAAGTCCCTCTCAAGGGGAAAGAAGTCCAGAAGAGTTGGATGTATTTTAAAGAAACTTTACCAAAGATGCAGGAACAGACCATCTCAATGTGCAGGAAGAATAAAAAATATGGCTGGCAATGATTTGACTTTGCAGAGAACTCCTTGGTAAGCTTAAACATGAAAAGGAAGCTTGGACAGATGACTATGGAGGAGTATAAGAATATTGCTCAGGCATTTAGAAATGAAATCAGGAAGGCCAAAGCACAATTGGACTTGCAGCTAGCAAGGGACCTGAAGGGTAATAAGGAGGGTTTTTACAAGTTGTTAGCAACAGGAGGAAGGTCAGGGAACCTGTAGGTTCCTTACTGAATGGGAGCACCAACCTAATGATTGGTGATGAGGAAAAGGCCATAGTACTCAATGCCTTTTATACCTTAGTCTTCACAGGCAAGGTCAGCTCCCAGACTACTGTACCTAGCAGCAGTTTGGGGAGGTGAGCAGCCAACAGTGGTGAAAGAACAGGTTAGGGACTATTTTGAAAAGCTGGATGTGTACAAGTCTACTGGGCTGGATGCAATGCATTCAAGGGTGCTTATGGAGTTGACCAATGTGCTTGTAAAGCCAATGTCCATTATTTTTGAAAACTCATGGTGATTGGGAGAGGTCTCAAATGATTGGAAAAGGGCAAAGATAGTGTCCATGTTGAAAAAAGGGAAGAGCAGGATCCAGGGAACTACAGACCAGTCAGTTTCACCTCAGTTCCCAAAAAAATTATGGAGCAGGTCCTCAAGGGATCCATTTCTAAGGACTTGGAAAAGAAAGTGATCGGGAACAGTCAATATTGATTCACCAAGGGCAAGTAATTCCTGACCAACCTGATTGTTTTCTATGATGAGATAACTGACTCTGTCAATGTGGTAAAATCAGTGGACATGATATACCTTGACTTTAGCAAGGCTTTTGGTATGTCCACTCACAGCATTCTTGAAAGCAAGCTGAGATAGGATGGTTGGATGAATGGACTATAAAGTGGGTAGAAAGCTGGCTGGATCATCAGGATCAATGGCTAGTGATCAATGGTTTGAGGTCTATTTGCAGCTAGTATCAAATGGAGTTCCCCAGGGATCAGTCCTGGGGCCATTTTTCAATATTTTTAATGGCCTGGAAGATGGGATGGATTTCACCCTAAGCAAGTTTGCAAATGACAACAACCTGGGAGAAGGAGCAGTTCTGCACTTAGGATGGAACAATCCCATGCACCAATATAGGCTTGGGACTAACTCGCTAAGCAGCTGCCCTGCAGAAAAGGATCTGGGGGTTACAGTGGACAATAAGCTGGATATAAGTCAACAGTGTGCTCTTGTTGCCAAGAAGGATAACAGTATTGTGGGCTGGATTAGTAGGAGCATTGCTAGCAGATTGAGTGCCTATTCTGAAGTGGTGAGACCACATCTAGAGTACCGTGTCAAGTATTGGGCTTCCCACTACAGAAAGGATGTGGACTAGTTGGAGAAAGTCCAGTGGAGGACAACAAAAATAGTTAGTTGAGGGAAGGTTTTTATTAAATCCCTGCTCAGTCTTCTCTTTTCCAGACTAAATAAGTCTAGTTCCCCCAGATGGAGGGTTCATTATAAATCATGTGGTACATAAGGATTGTTCCACCGTAAGTGCAGGACTTGGCATTTGTCCTTATTGAGCTTTGTGACATTTGTTTTGCAACACCACATACTACAGAGCTGGGCTCATCTAGACACTTCCAGTAGGCGCATCCACACATGCAGGCATGAGTGCTTGTAGTAGCTCAAATAGCAGCTGCATAAAGTTGTGCTGGAGATTTGTGCCTCACCATGCATGCCTGAACATGCACTTTGCTGTGAGGCAAATTGTGGCACTTGGGGAAAACTGAACCTGCCCAGCTTCTCCTGGATCTGTAGCCAGAGGGCGCTAGAGTCTGGCCCCAGTGCTGGCCCCAGCCTCTAGCGCCCTCTGGCTGCAAATCTCAGCACTTGTGAAAGATCTCACCACTTGTGCTGGCCCCAGAAGTATAAATAGCTGCTCCAGCTAGCAGCTCAGAGCTTCTTGCCCTCAGGAGCTTCTGAGGCCCAACCAGTTGGTATCTGGGGGCACTAGCCCCTTGTGCCAGCTGGACAACTGAAGCAGCTCTACCCTAGTGGCTCCTGTACCCTCTACCCACTGCAGCAGTCTGGCAGTAAGGGCTGCTGCCTGACTGTGACCTGCTGCCACCTGCGACAGCATCTGCCCCCTTGGACTTGCCATCCCATGGCAGCACACCTGCCAGACCCAGACAGGGAACACGCAGACACCTGTGCTGTGATATGGGCACTGCAGTAGAGCCTTCTGCACTTCTGGGCCAGGTGCTAGTGGGCCATGTCTGCACAGTTGGCCTTAGTCTGCTGTCATGTTTTTTGGTGGCCCTGCTCTACCATCTGGGCAGCTGTGTTCCTTGTGGTGGCCCACTTCAAACTGTCAAAGCATGTCCTCCTGGCCCCAAATGGCCAGGTCAGCAACCTTGTTTGCCTTCCAGCTGGGTCCCTGGTGCTGGCCCTCAGCAGGCTCCTCTGTCTCAGTCCCACCACTTGGCTCCCCACAGCCACCCACAACCGTTCCACAAACCCCACACCTTCTCCCCCCCAAATATATGCTGTTTTCTCCCAACCCCCCAACAACCCCCCCTGATGACATATATGACATATTTCCATCATTCTAAAGGATGAATCAGTTCCTTGTCCAAAAATGTTGCCTTTGTGATATTCTAAAACACTATCCTAAAGAATACGACATATAATACAAAGCCAGCCTACTCATACAGAGCAGAGTCGAACAAGCTATCAAGTGAGGAATAATCAACGAATACTTGCTGATGATATTAATAAACTGACGGATTTCATTGATATGATGTTATGGTGTCTTCACATGATTTTCATATAGCAGTCTGATTTGATCAACACTTGCCATTAGACAAGAGAATCATCTATGTCATGAGTCCCTAGTAACTAAAATATGACAGCAATTTGTCCTGAACAAGACATTTTTTAGAATAGAAAAATGGGCTTTCAACTAAACTAATGGACTACATGTCTCATGAAGTAGTATGGTCAGGGATTCCAAATCAACCTCAGACATTAGGGCATTATATCCAAATTGAAAATGTTTTTGCATTTGAAGTTTCAGTAAACTTTGCAAGTACTGTTTTTTTTTTTTTAAATTATATGTACCAAAAAAAAAGGATCCAGCCTAATGGTGACTCGAACAGTGCCAGCTCTCTTCCTATGCTGAATGATGCACTTATGATGGAGGTAGCCCACACTGAGTGAGTAAAGAACGTTTCATATGGTCAGCCAGCTGTGAGTGTCCCCAAAGCAAGAGGCAATCTTGACCAGAATACTATTAATACTGTTGTTGGGTTTATTTTTTTATTTTAGTGTGCCCATATATCTTCCAGATACTTCACAAAGAGCACCATGGAACTTACAAGCTAAAACTCAGGAATGACAGGATGGCTAGGGACAGAAGTTACACATAAACTGGTATAAGTGATCAGAAACCAGTTCAAATCTGTAACCAACAGAAGTTCTGTGCAAATAATCTGTTTTCAAAATGGCTGAAACTTACTTAAGATAAACCGGGATGAAAGTAGTTAGACTTTCTGATTGAGGTTGGATTGGTTTATTGAACTTCTGTCCCAGATCCCCTCCATATTCAAGTTAACTCACAGTCCCCCAGCATCCCAGAATGCTTTGCACCTCTCCCTCAAGCTCTCCCTCACAGGGTGGGCTGGTAAACCTTGGTCCAAGCTGTCTGCTCCAACCAAGCAAGGAGGTATGCTCTAGTGCCCCAGGCTTCTGGCTTGGGCCACTGCAGGTATGTAGATGCATTTCTGGAGTGAATGTCTGTTCACTTGTTTATTGGTTCAACCTACACAGCTGAGCCTAATCTGCAAATATTGAATCAATTCAGCTTGTGGCTTTTCCAC
This sequence comes from Crocodylus porosus, assembly GCF_001723895.1. NCBI lineage: Eukaryota > Metazoa > Chordata > Crocodylia > Crocodylidae > Crocodylus > Crocodylus porosus. Next base: position 69,070,550 of record NW_017728931.1, on the reverse strand, counting down.
TGCCTGTATGTCGCCAATGGGTTCAGAAGACAATCAGGACAGAGGGACTTGGGGAGAAGTGGCAATATAAATGTGTGTGCAGGTAAATGGCTCAGGATAAAGTTTGTTTGCGGTACTTTATTTGTGGGGGGAGGTATTTATTTATTTATTTTTTGGTTTGCTATTGATTGTATCTAAAATACAGAAGATAAAGAGAATTCTAGATATAAAGGGTTAGTATTATTTGTTAGGAATTGATACTGGACAATTAATTATATCATAGAATACCTGAGGTTTCCACAGAAAAGAAGAGAAGAGCCTTATGGACTAGCTTGGGAAAACAGTAGATACTTAAAAATACTTAGGTATCTTTTCAGGGCTAGTCACACAGACTAACAGTCCACAAACAGTCTATCATGGGGAATACTTGCAATCAGTAACTCTACTCTGGTGCTGAAATTGAAGCCTAGGTTTTATTACAATGGGAAATGTAGCCCTTTATGTGGGCTACATTTTCCATTGTAAAAACCTGATTTTGACATTTTCAGTTGCAAAGCTCCACCAGATAAATTCTAGATTGTGACTAATGTCACAATAAAATGTATCCAGTACTGTATATTAATCATCCCACTTGCATGTGCTCCATGTGTTATATGTCATTGTGTCAAAAGCTAATAAAACTTAGAATAGCAATGCAATAGCACTGATGCCATTTGGCTCTGAAAGGAAATATGTGCAAAAGGTTTTTATATTTACGCCATCACAACACTGATTTTTTAAAAACACATGAATACAAGCTTTCACACTACTGCATAAGAAGTGCATTTCACGGGTTTCAATTTTTGCTAGATTTTGCCTGAAATGCCCCCAAATTTTTTTGCTTGATTTCCTGAAAAAGATAAATCAGTGATTTTTGCACTGTGTGGTAGGCAGTAGTTGTTGAAGTAAATTAGTAACATCTGTAATTGTGAGCTATGTTGAAATGAATTCTTGCATGACTGGCACTAGAAGTGTTGTTATAGACTGTGAGGAATATCGCCTAACTTAAAAATGAAAATCTTGTTCTATTCCTGTTTTATTTTCTTGCCTCAAGTTAATTTCCTAAACACCTAGGTCCCCAATGACAGCAGCTATGGGTCTGCTGCTAACCATAAGTGTATTATTTCTTTAACAGCTACAAATTTCCCAGATGTGTGCTAATACTGGAAAAAGTTAGACTAAAGACACCTCAGCACTAATTTCAAATTGCAGTAAACATTTTTTTCATCATAATAAGTATACTGAGGTAGTTGTTTGATCTTAACTTCAGCATCTTTATTTTCTCCTATTTTTTTATCAATTGCTCTGCCAGAAACATCATTTTTTTGCTATAGCAATGTATTTCACACCTAATCCATTAGTATAAAATGAATGCCATGAATGTTCAATATTATTATTGACCATTATTATTTTGACTTTTTTTTTTACATTTACATCACAGTAGTACTTAGATGCTGTAACTAACGTCAGTACCTCCCCTTATACTGAGTACTGGACAAATCAAGTCAAGTCATTCCCGAGGCCACTACAACCACTAGGGCACCTTAGATGCTGTAACAACCCTCCTCCGCTCGAATGAGGTTAGTTAAGCTGCTTTGTATCACTGATGATTCTTTGGGCAGAGTGACCTGGCAGGGCCCATCTTCCCTCCAGGTATAGAGTCATAGATATTAGGGTCAGAAGGGACCTCAGTAGGTCATTGAGTCTGACCCCCTGACCTGGGCAGGAAAGAGTGCTGGGGTCAGACAAGCCCATCTAGGTGCTTGTCCAGTCTCCTCTTGAATACCCCCAAGGTAAGGGAGAGCACCAAAACTAGATGCAGTACTCCAACTGCAGCCTGATCAGTGCTGCATAGAGAAGAAGCATCACTTCCCTGGACATGTTCATCATGCATCTGCTAATGCATGATAAAGTGCAGTTAGCCCTGTTGATCACTTTGTCACATTGATGACTCGTGTTCATCTTGGAGTCAACTATGACTCCAAGATCCCATTCTGGTGCTGTGCTGCTGAGAAGGTCACCCCCCAGCCTGTAAGTGTGTTGGTGGTTCTTTTTGCCCAGGTGCAGCACTTTGCACTTCTCTTTGTTGAACTGCATCCTATTTTGTTCTGCCCATTTTTCCAACCTGTCCAGATCAGGCTGGATCCATTCCCTACCCTCTTGTGTGTTAACTTTTCCCCATAATTTGTTATCATCTGCCAACTTGGACAGGGTCCTCTCTACACCTTTGTCCAAGTCACTGATGAAGACATTGAATAGCACTAGTCCAAGGACTGAGCCTTGTGGGACTCCACTGCCTACATCTTTCCAGGTTGATATCAACCCATCCACCAGCACTCTCTGGATGTGACCCCAAGCCAATTTGTCACCCACCTGACCATGTAATCATCTACATTACAGCCTGTCAGTTTATTTACGAGAAAGGAATGTGATACCGTATCAAAGGCCTTCCTAAAGTCTAGGTAGATGACATCTACCTTGAGTCCTGCATCTACGCATTTTGTGACCTGGTCATAAAAAGAAACAAGGTTAGGATCTCCTTGCAATGAACCCACGCTGATTTTCTTTCAGCATTATTTCCCCACTGAGTTCCCACAAATGTGATCCTTAATGATTTTTTCCAGAGTTTTCCCAAAGACAGAAGTGAGACTAACTGACCTATAGTTACCAGGTTCCTTCTTGAACACAGGGACCACATTGGCCCTTTTCTAGTCCTCTGGGACTTGACTGGAGCACCATGAATGGTCAAACAGCCATGCCAGCATCTCTGCTATGACACTGGCCA
>NW_017728931.1:69039885-69067647 GCF_001723895.1 Crocodylus porosus | reverse complement strand
GGCTAGGTGGGGCTTCCATCAATGGGGTTGGGAGAGCAGATAGGGGATGGAGTCTGTTTGATTCGGGGATTCAGCCAATTCAGTGGCATCTGAATCTCTAAATCACATTCAGCTGAATCGAGTTGGTGCAGTGAATCAAATCACTGTCCCCTGAATCAGCTGAATCCAAATTCAAAGTGAATACTAGCTGCTTCGCTCAGGCCTACTGTTTAATACTGTGTGAACAGTACAGAAGTGCTGAATTTTGAGAAGAGCCTTGAAAGAGGAGATGGAGTTAGCTATATGAACATAGTTATATATTGCTTTTGATTGAGAACTTTTCCTGATAATAAGGACCAATTTGAAAGAAAAAAAAAATATACTTCCCAGAAAAATAGACCCAGGGAGAAGTGTGAACTAACTCTCAGTGAAACTACTGGAATAGATAGACAGGGCTGAGTTAATTTGTGAAGACTGTTAGAAACAAGGACAAAATTATATATCTCTCTTTAATGTGTTGGAAGAGGAGTAGCCAGTGGAGGAATTTAGGAAGGTTGGTAACATAGAGCTTTATATAATGTAACCCATTTCTTTTTTTTGCTGTGGAGTAGCATGAAACCATTATGAATCAAAGCTTCAATGAAACAACGTAACATCCCTGTTAAGTGTCCTTATACTTAGAAAATGTTGCTGGCAATTCAAATTCATTATGCCTCAACTTCACATGGTCTGAACAAGTATGCAGTCTTATCAATGTGATCCCATTTTTCCTTTATTATTTCTGCCCTATTACGCTTGGTTTCCCTATGTTTTAGTATGTATGCACTTACACTATTAGCCTTTAGGAGGGGAAGATATTTCTTGTTGCAGGTATATAGAGTGCTCAACATTACAATTCATGAAAAAGTTGGGTTATAAAGTAGCTAATATGCCATTTTATGAGTTAAACAAACAACATTTGGCAAACAAACTGTCAAAATGTATGATTTGTACTCCATTCTCTCTCATAGTAAAAAAAAAAAACAAAAAACTTTATAATGGTTGTTCTAGTACAGATAATTGAGTACACACTTAAGTCATTTTAAAGCCAATGGAATTTTAACACAAACATTACTTTAAACCTCGGCTTAGCTGCTTTTATGAATTTAGGCATAGGACAGGAAGAATTCCTTTACATATACTCTGTAAAGGATGTGTCACATTCAGGTAAGCATCATACATCATGCCATTTTTGTTCCCTTTTAAGGTTTCATAAAAAGGTTGTGCCTTTTCAGCTGGTTTATTCCACTACATTCTAACTTGATTGCCTTTTCAGTCTTTGGTGGCCCTGGTGATACTTTTGTTTCAAAAGCTGTGTCTAGATTCACCAGATATTTTTGTATACTGAACTGCAATATTGCAAGATGAAGCTTTAGAGATTTTGTCCAGTTCATTTATAAACTCCTTTGGTCTCAAAATAAGGAGCTCAAAAGAGAATTCCAATATTTCTTTATTTTAGCTGGGATCAGAAATATCGCAGGAACTGCTTTTGGACCTGATCAAAATACTCAACTCAGTGGCAAAAATCTCCTTTTGTGTTTCTGGTTAGGCTATGGAAGAGCAAACAGAGGCATATCATAGTTTCATGGGCTGTCTATGAGTCAGCAGGCTTTCATCTCAAATTTTAAAATCAGCCAAATCCTGAGAGACCAAAGGGCTGTTTAATTAGATGTCTTCTCTGTTAGATATTCATTTCATGCATAAGAATGTTTTGAGGGTATGATCCTGAGATCTTCTGAATCAGTAGGCTGTCTGTTTTTCTCACTTACACAAGCCTATCCACTTGCAAAGACTTTTGCTTTGTTCTCATTTACATTACTGAAGCTAGTTTGCACTCCTACCATTTCTAACCCCTACAGGAGTTAGAAGCAAGGCTGCCCTTAGTGGCTGATGAGCTCTGGGTGCTCTTTTTCTATATAAAGTAAAATAAAATTTACTTCTTGGGCTCAACATGGCCCACCTAATTTGGTCCAGAACCTACTGCTCACAGTCTCTTGGCCTTGCAGCTCCAAGGGTTAAATTCATGGATTCTGTCCTCCCATAGAGCATTCCCATGCCTTGCAGATATTATTTTTCCAATGTTCTTTACCTCCGTGGACACCTCAGCCCTCTTGGCTTTAGCCCACCATTGTTCTGGCTGCAGACTTCCAGCCCTGGCCCAAGTGGTCTAGCTTTCTTAGCTTCAGCCCTCTCTGTGTCTCAGTCTCCTAGCTCCAGGCTCTGCCATGGGTTTTGTCCCAGCCCTTTGGGGCCCATGGCCCAAGCAAAGCTGCTCACACCTTGTGCCAGCCGCTTGCTCTTTAACCGGCCTCAGTCCTCTGAGTCCCCGAGTAAGCAGAGCTGCTATCTCCAAACTCTAAACAGTTTGGGCTTCAGCCCCATACAGCCCACTGGGTGCTGGGCCCTGGAAGGGCTCTATACCAGGTGGCCCTCAGACACTCCTGTGGCCTTCATTTGGCCCTCCAGTATCAACTTAAATGCAAAACATACAAGTGACTGTTTTCAAACAAAAACATCTCCCTATACTCTGGGTTTGCATCATCCTGCAAGTCCCATCTCTCTTTGAGCCCTCACTTCTCATGAGAGGCTTGGGTTCTTGCTAGGTTGTCTTTTTTAGCCCTTCTCTCCCCAGCGCTCTGCTCCCTGCAGCATGCAGGGCTGAACTGCCTGCCTTGCTTTTGGTGCACAGGGGGGTCTCTTGTTCCTAATGGTCAGTTTGTATCTCCCTGCTGCAGCTTGACCCAGTTGTTTGCAACCTTTACACTCAGGCTACCTGGAAAACTGCTCTACACAGTCAGCTTGTTACAGTGCAGCTGGCTTTAGGTCAGCTGCCTGCCTATAGAGGTTAGCCTGCTGCACTTTCTTCCTAAAGTAACAGGAGGCAGTGACTCCCTGTTACAGCCACGTTTTAAAATGACAAGATATCTGTAGCTTCTCTAAGGAGGTAACAGATCCATTATTTCCTTGGGTGTTAAACCCTGACCTCTTACAACTTGACCTTGTTGATGGTCAGAACGTCACATTTGTTTCTTCCAAACCACATGCAGATATGACTTGAAAAGGACATTCAAAAAGGTTGGTATTTCCATTTCCAATTGAGTTTGGTCAAAAGTTGTTATTTCTGCTTTGACTGCCTTTAAGTAGCTTTAGAAATACTGGTACAACACTGGAATAATTAAACTATATTATTATTTTGGGTCATATATATTCTGACATTTTAAAACAGCTTTTGTAAGTGTAGACCCTTAATTATATTCTGCTTAAAAACCTACTAGGAAAAGCACCCTGCTGATAGCTAAATGTATTGTGCTTTAAAGACAAGTAGAAAATACAGTGTATATATGGTAGAAAAATGTATGGAGACAGGACACCTATTATTAAACAAAATATCACAATGATATAAGAAGACATTTTTAAGAATTACTACATCTAAATTGGGGTCATATGCATTTTAATTTATTGCTGAAATAATTTATTATCTAAATAGAATATTTGATTTTAATATATTTATGTTTTTAATGCACTCCTCTTGGTGTTACTGGTATTCTGTTCAAGAACTTGTCCAAATATAATCCTGTCAAAAGACCACTGCAGCTAAAAAATGTTTATATAATGACTAAATTTGGCCTCATAGTAAACCACTTTCAAAACCTTGGTTTCAGTTTCTTTACATTTCTCAGAAACTGAAAAACCAATTATTAATCTAGTTATTTGAATATAGCAGATCCTTGTTTATTCTAAGATCCATTTATGCCAGCCTAGCTGGCTGCTGTTGCCTTACAGGAGGTATTGAACATAATGCAGTGGTGATACAACTCTTCTGTGCTGGCCACATTCCCAGTGTAAGGGATATCATTAGAGAGGGTAGTAAGGTATGGTAAGAATGCACCTCACTCCAATTATTCTCTGCTTGCTAGGTCTGGTAGAGATCCATGGAAAGAAGAACACAAGTTTTAGATGACCCAAAGCAGCTGTGTCCTGCAAAAGATAGACCCCTGCAAAGTTACAAAATATATACATATTCCCCCCGCCTCCCCCAGGAGTAATGTGTAGCTGAAAACCAGTGGGCATGATCCTATATGGAATTAACTCCTCTAAGAGACTGGGCATCAATGAAGTCAATAGAGCCAAGATACCATAATGATGGCTGAAAAAAATTAAATACTAGGTCAATACACAGAATAGGGTGTTTAATTTCTTGAAGGATCAGTCACACTGATGGCATAACCAGTCATTAAAATGATAACCAATGGCCCTGTTTCAATAAGCAAGTCTTATATTCTTGTTGAAATAAGGACAGAAGGGAACATAACCTACAGTCCTACTATGACCTCTGTTTTTAATCAAAATTCTCCACAAATGTACGGTACATATTATGATTTAATGTTACAGTAGTTATTTATGGTGACTGGCCACAGGACTGGGTAATCATAGGATATTTTGCTTTGGTTAGAAAGTTTGAGTTTCAGTTGACAGCTCTGTCAGATATATAGAAATAATTTTTGCTAAGAGTGTCTTAGAGGAGTTTGGTTTTGGTTTTTATGTATATTGTTCAGAGTTCTAGCAGATGAAGTAGGCAAGAGTAAAACAGCATTTAAAAATGCAAAGATTGTTTCAAAAATTAAATTTTAGTATTTACTCTTTCGAAGGATAAGAAGTGCCAAACTCTGGCCTTGGCACTAGGCTCAGAGACAATACCATAGTAGTAAGGTAGAGGAACTGCTTGTAATGTTATTCCATAATCAAAAACTTAATTTAAAAGGGATTAGGACTGCTTAAGTGTGACATCCCCCTAGTGCTAACTCTTACAAGCAAGGAAAAAAGAATACCTTAATGCCTATATAACAAGTTTCCAAATGCAGGGAGTGTGTATGTTCACACATAACTTCCTGCTCTAACAATGAAGTGCACCATATGTGAGACATAAATATTCAGTAGAGGCTGCTTTCCTGTTACCTGACAAGGTTTTAAGGAATGACTGAATGTAACCTGGACTGAAGAGTAGTTTCCACACCTGTATGGCATTTTTGCTGATTGGAAAAACTTTGATGGAGCCATATTCAGTTGATATTGTTGTCACAGGGCCACTCTGGTGCCCTGCTCCTATGAAGAGATACAGGTGCCAGTTGCTGGGGCAACCGCAGTTGGTCAGCTGACCAGGAGGGGGCAGGGCCTGAAGTATATAAGCAGCCCAGGCTGAAGCCTAGCAGGCAGTTCCCCTTTGGCAGTCTGAGCAGCAGGAGCTCTGCTGCAGAGCAGAGCAGAGCGGCCTGATTGCCTGAGTGTCTGCATGATGGTATGGGGTGGAGAAAACCCTGACAGGGATGAAGAATAGCCAGGGTGGCGCAGAATGTATGTTATAGCCAGGAGGCTTCTTTTCTGTTGCAGTCGGTTAGCTCATGGTTTTGTGTTTTCTGTTTGCTATTGTAACACCGGAGGACTGGGTGAGGCTTTAGGGGTTGGAGGAGGCCTCATGGGAGCTCCCCAGTAGTGGGAGGGGTTCCCGGTGCTGGAGAGTGGTGCTGTGTTTTGGGGGTGTCCTGACCCCAGCCCAGTGTGGGTGACATCGGGAGGAGCTAGTGGGGTGTCCCGACCCCAGCCCAGTGGGGTCAGTATCAGGAGGAACCCCAGCAGGGCATAGAACCCTGAGAAAGGGGGTTGAGGGGAGAGGTAAGGCTAAGGCCGCCTGAGCCCTGATTGTGTGGGTGAGACAGACCCCAGTGTGAGCAGGAGCCCTAGGAAGTGGTGTGCAAGCAAGAAGCCCAGTGAGGGCACAACATTCAGGGGGCACTGACTCCAGCCCCAGGAAAGGGTCTAGAGGGCCAGGTGAGGCTGAGGCTGCCTGAGCTCCAATTGTAAGGAGCCCGAGCAGGGCACAAGACCCATGAGGAGGGTCAGGGGGCCAGACTCGGCTATGGCCCCCTGAGCCCCGACCGTGGGAAGCGCAGGGAGACAGGCCCCAGAGCGGGCGAGAGCATGGGAGCATGGTGAGACAGGCCCCCGAGGGGCACCGTCTGGGCGGGAGAAGCTCCAGGGGAGGGCGAGTACACGGAGAAGCCCCAGGGGAGGGTGAGTGTATGACTAGAGCCTAGTGAGGGCGAACATATGAGTAGAGGCCTCGGACGGGGCCACGAAGGAAAGAGCATAGACAAGATAACGTCTGAAACAACTGAGAGGCTGGGGGCATGGTATTGGGGTGGAAGGAGCCACGCGACACCCATAGGGTTGGGGCACCAGAACCTATTTGTAGAGAGCAGGGACCAGAAGGGAAAGAGCACCGGTCCAAGGGGCCAAGTGAAGGCAGCCTCCCATTAATATATTAGAACCATCAAAGTCGTGGTGGGCAAGAACGAGTGTGCTAGACAGGAACTTGGCACGGTAGGGGCGTTAGAGAGATCACGGCCACGCCTAGGGTCCCGCGCCATCACAATTGTCAAAATCTAAGTGCTGGGTAAAACTGAGTTTCTTTTGATGCAATTTGTTTACAAAAAGGTTCAGAGAAATGTCAACTTCTTTTTTAACATTCTTGGAATAGCGTATTTCAGTTTTTCACTTTTCATTTAGCCTTCCAGTTAGAATTTTTAACTTTGCATCACATTACATATCACATTTTAAGATTGTTAACATTCAGTTGAAACATGTCTTTTTAAATAACTCGAAACTATTTCTTGTCTGACTTATTATTCAGGATTTTTGGCATTACATTTACAATTTTTCAGTTTTCTTCCTTATTCAAAAACAAACTTATTAAACAAGAATGATGTTAAAACAATCACCACAGATTCTTTAAAATACTATGAGGATTCACATCATGCTGTATCTGCTTCACACAATGTTGCCCCAGATCTTGTAGCTTTAACACAGGCAGAAGTGATGATGTCCTTTATACAGTAGTAATAGTGGTTTATTTACAGCTTTTGCTGAGCAATACAGTAAAATGAGCAATAATAATGATATGTTATATAATATTTGTATGACTTAAAGTAGGCTTTAGTAAAACCATAAATTATAAGCTGATCTATTCTGCCAATGTATACAGCATTTAAAATAGAACTTAGTATATAATAATAACAAATAGTTAAAGGAAGCAGTAGATAATAAAGTAATACAGGGGAATTATATTTGGTTTTTGGCCCTTATTCTTTGTGCAAGTAATGCAAATACACCTACAGAATATAGGAAAGGCTCTGAGTCATTAGATAGAAGCCAGATTGTGGGTTTTTTCATAAAACAAACAAGACCACAAAGAGTGATGTAAAGTCATCTAACTCATTCTTCCTACATGAACATTATCCTGTTCAAATACACAGTCTGGTACCACCTGCTTATGAGAACTGCAGTTCTCATTGCAGTGAATTGCAGTCTAGTAATGGCCTGTCATTACTTGCAGTCTTCCAGTCCTATTTGAAGACAAATCCTATTAGCAAGGGATGGGGATTAATCATTAGATGTTCTCTGTGTTTGGAAAATGTATATATTGCCTTGAAATAGGTAATCTACTGACTAGGATATAGTATTAATTGTAGCTTAATGTAATTTATTTGAATTCCAATAAAATATTACACAAAATAATGTTATTAAGTGCTTGACTATGTTTAATAGAATGTTTATTTAGAGGGGAGATCAGAGGGATTAGTTGGGGAAGTTACATCAAATTAAAAATGGCCACCTGATCTAACTCAGTGCACCCAGGTATGACCTTACACTTAGATCCCTAGTTAGGACGATCTAAGCACAAATTGTACAGAAGTTCAGGAAGGTTACACAGTTCTAAAAATGGCTGACTATCTAAGTTAACTGAACCTCCAAGCTTGTCTCACTTAGATCAGGTCAGGCAAGACTGATCTAACTAAGCTTCTGTATAGTATAGTTCCCAGCACAACCTGGGAGCTGGGAAAGCCCAGCCACTTGTCTCTGCCCCAGGGCTGTACTATTCCAACTCCACACCCCTCCCACAGACACCAGGCTATTTTTAGCCCGTCATCCCCTTCCCTTGCCCCTTCTCCAGATGAACAAGCCCTCCCCCAGGCAGACCGGCCAGCCTCGCCCCATGCCGACGTAACAGCCCACCTCACAAGCTGCTCTTGGACCTGGGAACTGATTAAAGTTAAGTTCAGGATCTGTGCTTGAGGGGTGATTCATGGTTCCCATAAAGGACAGATGGGATTGGAGGGGGTATGTTCACTGGTGGGGTGGGTTGTTCATATGGGAGGGGAAATGAAGGGATAAAAATAGCCCCCAGTCCTGGGAAAGAAGAGAGTACCTCCATTCCCTCAAGCCCCCCTGACTCTGTTTGCCCCCCATACCCCAAAAAACTCTCCTGGACTTCCCCCACATCCCTCACAGACTCCACTAGCCCCCCAAGATTCCTCCAATCCCCTGCAGACCCCATTTGCCCCCCAATTGCACCAAACTCTCCTGGTTTCCACCATTTCCTCCCCTCCATGTACCCCTCCAACCCCTCCAATCCCCCCAACAGACTCTGCTTGTCCCCAAATTCCCCCTGTGGCCCCCACTTGCCCCCTCAATCCTCCTGATTCCCACCCCATGGTCTCCGCTTGCCTCCCTAACACTCTGGTCTCTCCCCACAGACCCCACTAGCCTTCACAGTCCCTCCTGTGGACCCTGCTTATACCCCTGATCTTCCCACTAGCCCCTCCCCCACGTGCTGACTTAACTTAGATTGAGTGGCCATTTTTAACTCAATCTAACACCCCCCTAACTTCCCTGGGTGTCTACACCCCAAATCTCTGACAAATGCAAAATGTAGATAGGGATACCTCATAGCAGTTAAAAATAGTATTGGGGCTTTGGAAGACAGTTTCTTGAAGGATATGAAGGAAATTAATATCCAAAGGGAGACTGTAACATGAGTTCTGTGCATATATTAATCCATTCTGTAGCACTGTAGTCAGTGGACATGGACAATACCCTGTCCCTGTCATATCTTTTACCTGTGGCATCTTGTAAGGTTCTTTTAGTTTTTAAAATGTTTTGTTGCTGAATGTCTGAGAGGTTGAAGTGGATAATTCTTAGCATTATTTGGATAAGTGTTTGCCTTCAACTTGCATGATGGCTGAAGAAGTTTCTTACAATTAGATGCTCTGTCAGATATGGAATCAATCTTATGGTGAAGAATAAGATAAAGACAAAAGACCTATCAAGAGGCTGATAAGGCAATACAAAAGACAAGACTTGCATGACCTTCTGGAAGAGATAAAGCAGAGCAGAAATGCTAATAAAAATGATAGCATTCTACAAGAATCAGTCATGAATAAATCTCATTAAGGATGCAAATGGAAGTATTTTAGTTACGATGAATGCAATTATGGAATGATGGAAGGAGTACTTTAATGAGTTTCTTAAAGGTAAGAATAATAAAGGTGAACAAACTAGCAATTTTTAGATAGCTGGGCTCCTTGTGGAAGATTTTGAGGGATCCAAAGAGGAACTAGAATTCAAGAACTTTCTGAATTCTTAAAAACAAAAATCAATAAGTTAGCCAGAGACTTAAAAAATGAATTCTATTGGTTGGGGTTTTCAATAAATTCTAAAGGAAAGGAAAGAGGTAGCCATATGCCCAATTTTGGAAAATGGGGACAAAACAAAATGTAAAGACTATTGTGGTGTTTCCCCTTTCCTAACAGCCTATTAAAAACTCTCTTTGTTGTTTTGGGTTTTTTTAAATAGATGTACTTGTTATATAGAGTAGAGAGTAAGGGACTATTAGTGAAGGTTCCAGAAAACCAGGACCACAGAGGATTATCAATTCATCAAACATAGAATAAAAGATGCATTATGATCAGAATACATACTTCTGGTTCATGGATTTTAAGAAAGCATACAATAATACAATTTCACAAAATGGCCTCTGGGCTGCAATTAAAGATGCTTGGACCCCAACAAATTTATGAAGTTATTACCACTATAAGCTTCTGGTTCAAAAGAGAGAATACCAATTGAAGACAAAATCTTTGTCCAACTGCCATCAGAGCAGGATTAAAACAGAGTATTAAACTATGTCCTATATTTTTCATTAAGACTGGATAGAGGGAAGGGGAGGCAGGAGGAGTGATAAATTGTTACAAAATTCTCAGGCTGGGATATACAGGGATGTGTGGCCCAGGGAACCAGATGATGCTCTGGAAAAGAGCAGGATCTGACCTGAACTCTTGTTCCCAGTGGGCAAGCATGCATTTTAACCAATGTCTATTAAATTCAAGGTACATTGACTCAGCTTTAAAAGGATCACTGGAGAAGGGACAGGATAATACCTAACTTGTGTAGTGGTGGTTAAAAGCACTTTGCTAGGAAATTGGAGAGATTTAAGTCCCCTTTAAATGGGTGGGGGCCTAGAACCTGACTCTCCAGCTTCCTACACTAAGCTAACCACTCAGCTACTAGGGCTAAAACATGGTAGGGTCATAGTGCTTTTCTTGTTCCTTTCTTGGATTTATACCTGTCGATCCATGCGTATCTTACTGTGCATGCACTGTGTGAAAAATCTGTAAATGGCTGTGGCATAGATATTTCTTTAATACGCGCTGCCGAAACCCCACAAACATGAACAGACCATATGTACTTTTTGAAATCACTCCACAAGCCATCAAGAGAGTGGTCACAAGCAAAATGTAACAATCATGGCAGACTGAGAATACCAAATATCAACTATACTGTACACTGTAACTTTAGCATAATGAAACTATGGAAAACCTTCCTAGTCACACAAGAATCATTTTAAAACAATTCCCCATGGTTACATGACTGAAAATGTGGCAAACATAGCTTGATGTTCAACAAGGACATCAAAACACAAATAGACACAGCAGAATATCTCCCTGCAGGCACAGAGAAGGGTTAGCTAACACAGAGATGCTTAAATGGACTTTGAACAAGAGTTGGCAAGTGAAAGGAAAACATGAGGAAATGGGATAATTCTTCTAAGTTGTTCACTATCAAGCTAAATTACTCACACAGCAAACCTGAGTATTTTAGATTATTTTAGAAAAGGAATGGGAAAAAATATGCCACCAGAATATGCTTGGTTGAAACCATTTTTTCCAGACCAATGAATACAGACCTTTCCTGAAGGAGGCAGTCAGCCTCCTCCAGCATGTTCCTTATGTACCACAAGGTTTTAACAATGCTTTTCCACTTTGAGGATTTCAAAATTAATGACATTGGGAAAAGACCATTCCTAAAAATATTCTGCATGAAAAAATGTAAGTTCAGGAGGTTGTAGAATGGTAAGTGTTATGTAATCTTAAATGCAGTAGACACCAACAAACCCTTTCCAATCAATACTAATAAGAAAGCAGAACTCAGACGCTGGTCTATGCTCTTCTCAGCTGGATGCAAGGCTGTAGGTGTTTGAGCACACAAAATGAAACATCTTTGGTGTTATTTTTCAATCCATACTTTGCATAGCTTTATATCGAAATCATTTTTTTAACTCGATGTATCAAGTTATTCAAGATCACATTCTAGACTAGCTTGATGTCATGAGGAACCATATGCTCTCAATCACTTTAAAGCCAATGTGGGTTGAGGGCACTTTAAAACTCTTGGGATTACACTAAATAAATCTGACATCTAAATTTTACAGTGTTCATTTTCCTTTCTCCTCTGTATTTTGCTCCTTGGAACTTCTTACTATATATTAATCATTTTTATTACACAAGTGGGCTTAGGTATTTTCTTTAAGTTTAAGTGACTGTCATGCCAAGATACTGGCCCATAGACTTTGAACAGTATATTCAATTTCAATCCTTTAGGACCAAACACAAATAATAATTGTATAGACATTAAAAACACCATATAACACCACCTTCTCTGCTGCAGCAGTACTGTACCTCTGAAATTATGTTCTTGCGGTCTGGCCCTAACTCTACTTAAGACCCTGGTAAATGTCTCCCTTGGAACAAGTTCCTGGCTTTCAATACAGATTACTTGGTTCCCAAAATTAAGATTTCCTGCTGGGAATTTGGGTAGTTCCAAACATGCTTTACCATCTTAGTAGCCATTACTTTGTTCCAAGTTATACTCCAGGAAAAAGCAGAAATAAAGACTTCCATCACATAGTATGCCAAGTCAAAGGGCAGGGATGTGACTTTGGGGAGGCCTACACACCTGTGAATGTGGTAAGCTAAACTTTAAGAAAGCTAGAGAGTTATATTTTTCAAAAGGCTAATTCTTTAACTCTTTAATGGCGTTGTCACTGTAAGCTTACCAACAGCAATAGTTGATTATATACCTTTTCAGGAAAAGAAGCTAAATTTTGGAAATGTTAACATTCATGAGAGGTTACCAAATGTTTTTTATTCCAGAGACAAAGCAATAATCACTACATTGGGTTGATAACATAAGATAATTTTCTGAACAAAAGACTGGGAACAAGCATTTTTTTAATTCTAAATCATATTTCTCAACTGGTCTCCCCTTTGAGGCCTTTAGTTTAGACTGTTGTTTCTCAACCTTTTCAGACTCAAGGCACCTCTTGATAGACTCAAGGCAACCTTCAGAGAATGCCATATCTTATCTTTAAATTAATTTTTGATTAAAGAATAACAATAGAGTGAATCATGATTAGACATCTTTGTGCTAAAATTGTGTGGCACTCAGCAGCACCTCCTTGAAAGTATTTTGAGACATCCCAGGGTGCTGCAGTACCCTGATTTAGAATCACTGACTTAGACTATCTCAGTTTTCTACTGTGTAAAATGACAATAACTCTTACAGCACCTATGACATATAGACTTATGAGGCCTTGCTTAAAAGCGCTTGAAAAATGTAAAGCATTGCACAAATGTTAGGTAGTAAATGTGTAACAGGGGATGCTCAGAGCCGGTCTGCCATAGGCCCACCCACCTGTTTCTGGGCCAACTGCTCACCTCCTCTCCTGCCATACCTTGTTGTTCCTTAATTGGTTCTAATAAGGCAGGAGGCTGCACATTCTTGCCCCAATGCCAGGGGGCACTATCTGTGGCTCCATTGCTCCCCTACAGTAGCCCAAGCCTCGCAAATGGCATCCAGGTTACACAATGCTCCTGGCCTACAGCCAGACCAAGCTTAGCCCTTGTCAGGCCTGAGACCCACAAGCATTCATCCCACCCTCCTCTCACTAGGGCCTCTCACACTCCACCCCCTCTCATGGGATCTCTTTCATGCATCAACAGCTTGTACCACCTTGCTCCCTCTCAGAGTGGGCCCCTTTGGCCATAGGCTTTACCAAGTGCATGCCTTGGGTGGCAGATGTACCACCTTTTGGGCCTTTCCTGTGACCCTCCCCAGGGTAGTGGCCAGCCAATTACTGGATTGGGGCCAAGCTTGTCCTGGCCCCTCCCAGGGCGACTCTACACAAACTCTCACACACACACCAGGCTCCCAGCCCTCTGGTTTCCCTTTAACTGGGGCCCCATATCCGCCCCCTCACTGGGGCCACAGGGCTTCCCCCCCAGTGGGGACTCAAGTGGCCATAAACATGCCTGGCCCCAACTGCTACCCACAGTAAGTGAGGGCTAGGGGTTATCGAGGCACCCCAACCTGCCTTCCACTGGGGCAGTAACTGGTCTGGTATTTTCCTGAGGGCTCCCACACCACTGGGAGCCCCACCAGATCACCCACTCCTGCCAGGGTGCAGTTTTAGGTCATACCCAGGACCAAGAGCCTCCTATCCATCCCTCTTGCCCTTACCTCCAGGACTGTTCCTGCTGCAGCTCAGCTAGGCAATCTTTCTGGCTGGCTGGCAGCAACAGACTGCAGCCTTTATGTACTAGGTTCTCAAAATGGCTGCCACCATCAGGCGCCTGCTGGATGCCCGACCCATCCCTTAAAGTGACAGGCACCAACAGTGCCCTGCCACAAAATGCTTTACAAATGTTAAGTAGTATTACTTTATTTGTAATTAAAATACTTCCCATATATATTCCCTATGGATATCCAGAAGAACCTAAATATTGTTTCAGAAACACTGTATGGTAACTAATAACTATTTTTTTATTTCCTTTAGTTCCTAAGTATTTCCTTATATCCACAAGGTACAGTGGGCAAACGTCTGTGCCACAAGAAGGTCATAGATTTTCACCAGAGAAATTGCATCCCTGACTGACTATGTTTTGAGTAATGTCCTAATCCAATTTGTTAATTTCCTTCTTCCCTTTCATACTTGCATCAATTTTACTCTCATGGAGGCATCAAGCCCCTATCATAATTGCTCATGGTATAAAATATAGCTTCCAAGCAAATGTATACAAAAGCTGCTTTTCCTCATCATTTGTGAAACCTCAAGGCAGAACTTCTGGTATATACAACTATGCAGTCACTCTCCATAGAAAACATAAATCACATAAGAGTGAGCTGGTATTAAAGAATTTAGCCCCATTGGCTCACTTTTTTTCTAACTTAGGCATGTATGACCCTTTGCCATCACTCGTGCTTATGCCAGCTGTTTCTGATTATTAAGAAAAGCAGCATTGCGTGCAGAATGTATAACAATAAATGATAGTCATGTGAATGGAGCACTTTGCTTCTAAGGGATATAAATATACACATAATAAAAGTAGGGTGACCGTAACTTTGTATCTCATAGAGAACAAATAATACCTTGTCAAGTATATTACAATGGAACCTGAAACCAACTGGCAAGGAAAAGGTATCCTATGAGGATTCAAGTTATTTTTTTAAGTACTTTACACTACTAGAAAAATAGATTAACTCAGATTCCCATAGTAGATAATTCTGAATAGTTAAGGGGAATAAATACATATTATTTGTCACATAATATGTTATCAACTAGTCCTCTAAATGATGTCATGGGCAGAGATAAATTTCATGCTCAAAAGAAAAAAAATCAGAATCTTTGATAAATTTCCCAACCCTTTATTTTGAACCACACAACATAAAAAACATAGGATGTGTGGCAAATAATAAATGTCTTTAATATCTCCATTAGGAAAAATAAAATTGACTATATATAAAAAATATAACCTTAAGAATATAAAAGCACAAAAGCATATGAACTTAAAATGTACAAGAGCTAGTAGATCTCTTTTCTGAGTACATTCACATATTGACATAACAACATATTCCAAATAAAACTCCAGTGAAACTTGGAACTAAATAAGACAAGGCAATATGAATCAAACACACAACTTCTTCAACCAATGAAGTAACATAGTACCTCACTAGGAATTTCAGTGGGAGAAAATCCCTAGAGGATAGATATAAAAAAAACAACAGAAATAATAAGGAGCTTTCATGTTTGTTTGTTTTAGCTTCCAAGAAGACCAAAGATGTTTTGAAACTAGAATGGGTAGGGGATGGAATATAGATGAAAGACTGGAAGATATGGAAGATTTTAAGTCAATCGTGAGTTTTTTATTTTGTAGGGTTCTGATGGATACATTTTTCACAATTTTAATGCAGTATTTAAAGCAGATGCCCTTTACAGATTTTTAACAAAATCATTTTTGAGAGAGCTTTTCATTAATCAAAAATGGCATTTGTGTAAGTGTCATTTTTCAGGAAAGGAAAAAATGAATTCATGATTACTAAAGGGATTTTGAACACTTGATTCAAAGATTCTGCAAAAAGAAATCATAGTTTTGTGCATTTTACTTCACATATATGAATGTATGGACATATTGAAGCAGCTCCTTGACCACTGCCATATTGCACACAGCACAGGGAACAAATGTGGAAAAGTGATTCAAACTTCTCTGTATACTTCACCCTCTGTTGCCATATAAAAAGCTGGTCTACCTTGCTGAGTTAGCAAAACTGTAGGATCACAGAAATAAAAAGTGGGCACTTTCCCTTTCCTTTGGCCATGCATAAAATTACCTAATTTGGCTGGTCTTTGTACTAGTAAGGTTAGAAATGTATGTATTTTTAATGGAGGCTTGGATTCTGGACTCCAGGGACTAGACCCCTAGAAATAAGTGTATTGTTCAGTACTGCCTAAACCTAGTCCAGAACATGCATGTCAGGCCTGTTTTCACTTTTCAAAAATGAAAATCTTAAGTCCAAAGGGAACCATTAAAATCATCTAGCGTGACACAAAATAAAATGTGGGTCATAACATTTCATCTAATGAGTCCTGTAATGAGCCCAATACTGTGTGACTGAACTGGGGCACATCTTTATAAAGCTATCTAATCTTGATTTGAAGACTCCAAGTGACAGAAAATGTAGTACACCCCTGGGTAAAATGTTCCAATAGTTGTTTGGCCTAATATACAATTACTTTCACTTTAGGTTTTGGATTGCCTTGACAAAATAAGTTACTAATTGTAGTTTTTAGGATTATTCTTTTATTCAAAGATCCCTAGTTTTTAGAAAGAAATGCTTAGACACTGGCAGATAATCCTAATGCATGACATTTTCCCTTTCAGAGTGCCTCAATTTGTAAAAATAGTGAAACACCTTGAAACCTGAAAGATGACACCCTTGCTGCCTTTTGTTTTGAGCCAAATCTGCATGTTCACAGAGCACAGAGCTGCCTCAACATGAAAGAAATTCCTTGCCCAGGAGAGCCGTCCATCAAGCCATCCCCCTGTGAAATATGAAACATCATAATCAGAAGGAAACATAATTCAACATCCTGCTTGCTGTCAGACAACTTTGAGGTAAATAGACTGCTCTAACTGTTATCTGAGCCTAATTTGCACAAAATGAACCTTTCCAACCAGGAGATCTTACAACACCTTCCACTCTTCTGTGCAATATGAATTTTCATTTGCACCCAGGAGAAATTTTACAATCTTTGCATTCTCCTATGCCTGACAAAAGGTGAGCATGACTGAAAGCTTGCAAATAAACACATTCAGTTTGTAGAATTAATGTTCATTATAGGATTGCCAGTAAGATCTAGAACAGGCACTGTTCTGGCTTGACTTGATAAAATGGCAGTTTTTACTACTATGCCATATCCCCAAGGTTAATAACTTCTGGGTAATCTGAATGTGATGCTGAGACATTCAATAGTTGTAGCAGATTTATTAGTTTTACTTTGTTTTACTAAGTGTTCCAAGAGATTTTTTGGACAAGGACAAGGATCATTTCAGAGCTGGGACCTCCTAGAATCCTTTCTTTGACTTTAATGGAAAGGTGCCAGTCCAAATAACCAGGTAAACTCACCATTCTGAGCAGCTGGGCCTTCAAACAAAATACCCTCGTTCAAGCTTGTCCCTGATCCAGTACGGCCTGAGACAGCCAGTTATAGGCAACAAAGTTGATCACCATTGGTGAAACTACCGCCATAGGTATGGATGAGGATTACATGCTAAATTCTATTTCACCTTTCTGCATCTATGTGGCATTTACGGAGTATATAACAACAAAGTTTAGTACTTGCAAATAACTTGGATTCTATTTCCACTTTTGGCTCAGTAGGATTGTCCAGGCATATGATTTTTGCCAGAAGTAAACAGAGAAGAGAGTAAAAAACAGAGGGCCTTTTCCTTTAGCCTAACAGTTTAGGGCACTTGCCTATGGAGTAGGAGAGCCAGGTTGTAGGTCTCGCCCTCACACAGAGTCTGAACCTTCATCTCCTGTTTTCCAGCAAAGGTCTCTAGCTATCAGGCAATGCTCAGAGCATTTTTTAGATTTCCTATCAAAGCTGGCCCACTAGGCAGTCAGGAGAGGAAGATATATGGTGCCAGGAGGAAGAGAACAAGTGAAAGAGAGGGGGTCTCAGTGAAATCAATACCACCCTGTGAAGAAATGAGTAGTGCGACTGTGAATGTTCTGGACAGTCACAGAAACACTAGTGTTGTTCTAAAACTAAATGAAAATAATAATCTAATGTCCTTTTTATTCTTTATTTGAGCAGTTGGTAGCATTCATATTAGCACCTGCATCATGGACTAGTTTATCTTAGCTAGCCATATTTCCAAAAAACATATGTTGTTACAGTATTTCTGTTATTTTGCACAAGCAACTCCTACCAATCTTAAAACATATCAACATACTTAAATGAACCACCATTGTTATCTCTAATTCAAATGGAAAGTTAAATCAAAGTAAAAAAATCCCTCAGAAATAAAATATACCTGAATATTTACATACATAAATCAGATCATATCAGGTATAATATTCTTATTTACGCATTTCATGATTAATAAAAAATTGCATAAGATTCTCTAGGATTTCATAAACGTGTGTACATACTTCCCTACAGAAATGGTGCAAAACTACATTTGTAAAAGGAGCACCCACAACTGATTATTCAGGCATAGGGAATAACTCAGATTTAGTATTAAGAATCCAGGATGCCTTTGCCAGCACTCTGAGGTTGTCGCACAGCAAGTAAGATATTCTCAGAGAGCTTCTTCACGTGAAATAGAAAGCTATTAATTAAATCTTTTCAAACAGTGACACACTGAAACTCAGGTTATTATGTTTAGTGAGGCAATGAGGATTCCTTGGTAAAAAGGTGAATGCAAAAGTGGTTGAACTAATGCTATTATCTATTACTAACTCTTACAGATTAATGAGATGTGAATGAAAGTTTTCTACCAATAAGATAAAGACTTTTTAGGAGATTGTTAGAAAGGAGATGCAACTATATATATTCAAATATATTTCAAGTAATTAATGACTTTTGGCAAGTTAAAGAGGTTGAACTTAAGTTCTCTGATGCAATAAATCATGTTCCATACTTAAACACCAGTAGGAGTCAAATGCAGATTGAAAAACTAATTGCATATACAGAATTTGGGCAGATTTTAGATATCTAAGTGGAAAAAAAGCAATCTAGAGTACCTCAACGTCAGACACCATGAAAAGCCTGAGGAACTTACATTCATGCAATGCTTGTATTTTAGACTGCAACGATTCCTAGACATCTAAACTTAGGCTTCTACACACGTGCAGAAGTAATACAGGCATTCATCTCCCACCTAAGCTTCACCTGTGATCCAGAATTAAATTCTTATTAGTGAATGTTAAAAACATAGTTATTTACATGACTTTGTAGAGTTGGAAGTAGGGATGTGAAAGGTTAAATGAATAATCATTTAACCAATAAGCCCAGTGATAACTGGTTAACTTGTTGGTTTTTGTTTAGCTTGGCGTGGGGCATAGTCTGGCAGGGAAGGAGGGCAAGGAAGCTGCATGGTACCCCAGCAGGAACCAAAAGGTGGCAGGGCAGGCAGGAGGAGGAGCAAGGAGGAGAAGGGCCCAGAGAGGGGAACAAGTACCAATAGCCTAATACAAAAGCAGCAGGTGGCCTAATTACTCACCAATTAAGCAATTAGCTGCTCATTCACAGATGTTTTCTCCCTTTCAGCATGGGGCTTCAGGTGGGCTGTATTGTCTAGCTGGGCTGCCTCCCCTCCTCCAAAGGGCCCAGGAGCAGCTCCCAGCAGCAGCTGTGTTAGAGCTTCTGTGTTATCCATTAACCATAACAGAGCACAAAAAGGACATTAAATGATTATTTGCATTAGTTTTAGATCAACACTAGTGTTCCTGTGACTGTCCCACATATTCACAGTTGCACTACTCATTTCTTTACAGCGTAGTATTGATCTCACTGAGACCCCCTTCCTTTCATTTGTTCTTTTCCTCCTGGCCCCATATATCTTCCTCTCCTGACTGCCTAGTGGTCCAACTTTGATAGGTCCATGTTGGCTATCCTTCAAAATGCTGCCTTCTGCCAGCCTGTCTATAATGGATTCTTTGATCATTTTCTCCAGGATTTTACCAGGGATTGAGGTCAAACTGATTGGCCTGTAATTTTCCAGGTCTTCCTTTTTCCCTTTCTTAAAGATAGGCACCATGTTGGCTTTCTTCCAATCTTCTGGGGCAGAGCACCATGAGTCTTCACCTAACTTTGCCATTGGTCACGTGATGACAGTAGCCGGTTCTTTTAGCATCCTCAGGTGTAGTTCATCTGGTCCTGCTGACTTGTAGATATTTCTCATTTGTAGGTGATCCCCCACAAGATCTATGCCAACTATGGGTGGGTGGTCACCTCCACCATGATCATCCTGTATCCTGTCAAGCAGACTAATACCTTGGACTGGTGGAATGCAAACATAAAGTATTCATTCAGGAGTTTGGTTTTGGCCTGGGTGTTATCAGCCATCCCATTTCATTCATCAAGGACCCTACACTTCCCTTATTTTTTCTCTGACTTCCTACATATGTAAAGAAGGAATTTCTTTTTACTCTGATTCCAGTTGACAATCTGGTTTGTGCTTTTGATGTCCTGATCTGCTCCTTACAGGTGCAGGCAAAAAACTCCTCTGGTAGTTATTCCTGAATTCCATCCTTTGTAGGCTGCTCATTTTAATTTCAGGAGGTCCTTGACTTCTCTGTTGAGCCAAGGGGATTTCCCAGCCCTTTTGCTGCATTTCTTATGAAAGGGAATGCATTTCCTTTGAGCCTTTAGATTACTTCCTTTTCATGAAGACCCCAGGAGCAGCAGATCCGTGACAGCATGGGGCCAGGGTTTCCATGGAGCAGTGCTGGTGGGGTGTTCAGCAGGGCAGGGCAGTGCAGGGAGCTGTTCTGGGGCCAGGATCCTGCAGCAGTGATAACATAGTCCAGATCTGGGGCAGGGGTGCAACCCTCTGCCTACCTGCACACACCAGTCAGGGGCATGCAGGCAGCAGATCACAGCTCTGCCCCAGCTCCAGACCATTCTGTCACCACTGCAAGATCTGAGACCTGGCCCCAGAGCAGCTCCCTGCCCAGCTACATGCCCGGCCAGCACTGGTAGGGATTGTCCCTGTGGAAACCCTGTCCCTGTGATGTCATGGCTGCTTCATTCCTGTGGTCTCCAAGGAAAAAGGCTGCAGCAGTATGGGCAAGGGCAGTGGGAAATGGAGTCTGGCCACAAGCAAGATCTACCATTTTGCCCACCCCTGTCTTCGTAAAAATTGCCTAAACTCTCCATTACTAAACTCTACCAAACAGAATGCAGGGTAGCACTTTAAAGAGGCATAAGGTTTCATAGATTTCATAGATTTCATAGACATTAGGGCTGGAAGGGACCTTGGGAGATCGAGTCCAGCCCCCTGCCCAAAGGGCAGGAAGTCAGCTGGGGTCATAGGATTTCAACAGGCCCTAAGTAGTCCAACCTAGTGGTTAGGTCCAAGGTCAGGAATCTGAGTCTGGAGTTAGAAGTCAGGACAAAGCAAAGCCAGCAGCTACAGCCAGTTAGCAGCCAGGGTACAGATGCCAACAGGGCCATCCCTGGGGTGGGAGGTGAATCGGGGTGACTGCCCCAGGCTCCACTCTATGGGAGGCCCCGTGGAGCCAGGCAGAGCAGCCGTGGCAACTCCACACTGCCACCAGCTTTGTGTCCCACCACTGAATCTGTCGCCAACTGCCTTTCATCAGGGGTGGGACTCTACACAGGCTGATTTTCCCCCCTGAGATGAACCATGCCCCCTGCTTGGATCATCTCTGCATGCCAAAGATATGGTCATAAGCAGATCAGGTTCAGAGAGCTAAACTGATGATCAAGAACAAGTCTGGGTGAACAAGCCAGAGTTAAAAAGCTGTAAGTTAAGTTAGGAGTTACTGATTATGCCAGGGTCAGAAGCTAATAGTCATTAGCCATGGGCCAAAATTTAGAAACACATGTAGGAGTACAGGAACAAGAAGCAGACTCAGGGTAAGATGCTAGGATCAGGGACTGCACAAATTGGAGATTTGTAATTAGAGCTACCATCATCCACTCTGCCCTTTTAAAAAGCTATAACGGGGACAGAGTCAGCTTCCTGCTAGCAAAACAGTCATTGATTGGCTACCAGACTGATAGATCTCTGCCAGAAATAGTGACTTATCAGAACAGCCATTCATTGGGGGGGGTGGAAATGGTACTAGTGGTTAGAGTACCTAGCAAGGAAGGTGAGGGTATCTGAACTTATACCCAGGGAGTAACCCAACCATAAGATTACAAAATATGCTAGGTCAGGGGTGTGCAATTATTTTAGCTGGAGGGCTGCTTAATGAGTTTTAGTGAGCCATTGGGGGCACAAGCTAGCTCTTTCCTTGATGGGTGCCCAGCCCCCTTGTTGCCAGCTTGGGAGCAGAAATCCTGCCCCTAACCCCTGACCTTTCCCACCAGAAGTCTGTCCCTTTGGCCCCTGAAGTACTGCTTTTGGGAAGGGGCTTGGCTATTTTGGAACCAGAAGAAAACCAAATTATATACTAAATATCAAACATCTAAACTAACATATTTTAATTTTATTTTTAAAAAATGTGCCCTTTTTGTGAGTTTTTGTGTGGGATATATAGAAATGATTGCACAATAGCTCAAAATGAAGTCTTACTCTTGTATATTGTGGCGGGGGGACATGCAAAGGAGTGTGAGGGTATGGGGGTAGGTATAGGGATTGTGTTGGGGAAGTTGGGGGATGTGTGTGTATGCGTGTGGGGGGGGTGTTGGGAAGGGTGTGGGTGTGTGTGGATGTGTGTGTGGGATTTGTGGAGCGGTGTGCATAGGTGTGGGGGTGTAGGTGTGGGTGCAGGTAGGTGGATGGGTATGGGGTTTGTGGGGGATGTGAGTGTGTGTGTATGTGGGGTGCAGAGGAATGTGTAGGTGTGGATGTGTGGGGTGTGTGTGGGTGGCTATAGAGTCTGGCAGTATCTAAGTTTGTGGGAGGTTTTGTGAGGAGGTGTTTATTGGGATGTGTGTGTGTGTGGGTATGTGGTTTGTGGGGGGCTGTGGCATGAGTGGAGGAAGAGGGTGACTGGGGTGTGTGGGGTAGTGTGTATGGTGGGCTGTGCATGTGGGATCCCACCTACAAACACCCCTCCTCTCACACACCCCTCCATTGTGCACAGTTCCTGCCACCAACAGATTCCCCTAGCAGCATGCAGCCCAGCAAGCCCCAGGACTGTATGTGGCCAGGCCACTGGTTCCATAATGTGGGACTCACATTCCCAAGCCCCACACCACTGGGGAGATCCCTGTTCAATGAACCTGTCAGTACAGGTCATGGGACTCAGCCAGGGTGGCAGGAAGAGGGGCAGAGCCAACCTCACTCCATATTGTGGAGCTCCCTGCTCCCTGCCTATGGCCTGTGCATAGGAGTGAGAGGGGAAGGACCACTGGTTGTATCATGGGGTGGCTCCCTACAGGCACATGGCTCACAGAGAACCCAGGAACTGGATGTGAGCCTTGTGCAATAGAGCCAGGCAGACCCTATGCCCCTACCAGTCCAGGCTCCTTGCTCCTGCCTCCTGGCCCTAGGTCCCTGGCAGCCTTAGTCCCAGGGCACCATTGCAGGCTCCATGCTCCTGCCCAGCTACCACTTCACACCCACTTACCACTGCCACCACTCCCCCCACCCACCGATGCTGCCACCCTTCCCCTGCCACTTCCCTAAGTCCCCCCGTCTACCTACACACCACTGCTCTTCCCCCTTCATCCACCCACCCACTGCCACCACCACTTCCTCTCTGCCTGCTCCACGCTTCTCCTGACCACTGTCACCACTTCCCTACCTGTGGGGCCTGGCTCATGGCCATCCCATGGGCAAGAGTGGGAGCAAAGCATGCATTGGCCCTGTGGGAGTGAGTGGGATTCAGCCCCATGAGACCACAGCAGGGGCAACCCAGGGCCAGGCTCAATACAATGAAATGGTAGGCACCTATCCACAGGTCAGATGAAATTGGCTGGTGGGCTGGATTCAGCCCGTAGGCCATATTTTGCTTGCCTTTATGCTATGTGAAGGCACTCTGTACCCATTCTGTTGAAGCTAGTTCACTGATCAGCCAAGTACACAAGTCCTGGACTGTAAGGAGAACAAGGACAGTGTCTCAAGAAAGTTGCCTGCTTAGTTTTGTGATTCTCAAAATTGTCCTTTAGATATCCATCCACTACTCTATAAAGAGCTTGAGTCATGACTCTACTTCTTTAAACCAGCCACCAGACACAGGCATCTGCTTTTTAAGGTATTGCTAAGGTGGGCACACCTAAGGGACCAGTCTGGTTTTTGCTTAAGAATTGCTTCATCAAACAAACAAACAAAAATTACTAAAATGTGCATCTTAAAGTAGCACACTTCTGGTGTATTTTTAACACTTGGTTTTATATAGGATATGATGATATCAAAATTGTTGTTATAGTAATTTACTGCTATTTTCATGGTTTATATAGTTACTAAAATCAAGCAATAAAACCCAACTTTGTATTGTAGAGCTGAATGCTCTCTATTCTCCATAAAAAACTGTGGGCTTTTATAGGCCTGTGTTTTATAATGTGATGTCAACACACTATGGCATATCCATCATCCATGCAGAAAATGATGTAAACTTAGAAATTGAAGAGAGGAAAGTCTAGCCTTGAATCCTTCCATAGTTATCTCAAATAAATTACTTAAATATATATTGAATCTACAGGCTTGCTCTAAGACAAGCAACCAAATCAACTTAAGTACTAAAATGCAAAGCAAAGCTTCACCTACTTATTTATGGGCTCCAAATAGGAAATTGTACTGTACCATTGACTTCTGTATCTTTCGAATCAGGCCTTTACGCAAGTAAAGTTGTTATGACATAGAAGTATACTAAAAGGGTCATTACAAGGGTGTTTTAAATAATGAATGATGCACAGAAGGCAAATCTGGATTCCTGCTTCTAATAATTCCAGAATAATGAGAATGAGAATTCCAATATAAAAATTCAGGGACAACAAAATTATAATTGAGAAAAGGAAATACTTTTTAACACTGCTTATCATTAATCTGTAGAATTCATTACCTGAAACATTGAAGTCAAGAGTTAAGAGCAATTAAAAAAAGATTTGATGTTTTTAAGGATGAAAACAGTTTGTTTTCTATAGTTTTTTGCACTTGATAAACATTCCCATTTTCTATTTTTCAGAAATGTTAAATTATATTTCCATATTTAGTAGTATGGTTTTTGAAGGCTGGCTTTCTGTTTAATGAGATGATCCATCATGGAAGCATGGGTGTGTGTGTGTGTTTAATTACCATACACTCTATTAACAATGCATGAGTAATATATAAAGTCTTACATCAAAATCTAAACAGGGATAGAATGAGGACTGAAGTCTGTGTTGACCAGGAAAGATGATGCCTTCAATTAGCAACCTACACATTTTGTTGCAGATATGAGACCAATTACTGGGCAGTTGCTGACAACAAGAAAGAAGATTTTTGAGACTGTAAACCCCAGATCCCTGACATCCAATTCACACCAGTCAGAATCTCTCGGGCAGGCAGAGAAAGATTTGTCTTTTTTGCCATAAACCTAATGAAGCGCAGTTATTTGCTGACGCTTCGAATTCTAGACTAAAAGCAGTTTTCTCAGCTGAAGTACTTAATTGAAGATCTTCGGGATTTCTGCTCTAATCCATACAAGGGAGTGGGACAAATGCTTCCAAGCTCAAGTCAAAAGCAGTTTAAAGCTATAAAAACCTGCAATAGATATTGGGTTTATAATCTGTGATCCTCATATTTCCTTTCTTTTTCCTTTTTAAAAGAATATGGAGAATGAAATTCGCCCTTGTGTGTAAGGTCCATTAACTAATTAAGTTGTACTTCAAGTTCAAGTGATTCAGTTTATGTGGGATTTAAATAGTAGAAATCTCAACAGAGAGATAAATTTCACCCAAGTAAAGGAATGAACATTTTAAAACTCTAGCTGATAGGAAACACTGAAACCTGTGAAAAGAACAAAATCTATGCGGGGAAAGGGAAGATGGAAAGGCAGATGAAGAAAAAAACTTTAAGAAAAAAAGGAGGGATGGAAGAAGTCTGCTTTCATAGACGCAATGGGAGCGCCTGCATGAGATGTTTACTGCAGTTGCCTAATTAGCCCAACAGTAAACATTTCAGCACCTACACATGCAGCTCTATTAACCCACAGGAAACTAATAAACTACAAGTATTATCCTGCTGCAGTTTTTTCATGTGCAGCAACACACATCCAAACGCAGACCCAGCTGGCTGGGGGACAAGGGTGCTTCATTGTAGGGGCTGTCTGCCCAATACTAAAGCACTGTTGTGCCCCAGCCAGCCCCTCTACAGCAAATTGAGCCAGGTCAGAGCAGCCCAAGCTGGTAGGCTGACCCCCAGGCCCCCTGCCAGACAGGGCTGCTCTGACCTGGCTGCAGTCCTGGGCACACCTCTAAACCCAGTGCCTGGGAGCAATAAACTCTAGTGCAATACGCACCGGAGTTTATTGCTTCACATTAAAATGCATGTGTAGATGCACACACTACAAACATTATAGATTGCTAAAAAAGAAGCCTGGAATGAGTTTCAAATACACACCAAGCATGAGATTAGCTATTAAGTACTAGGGTCATGTGTGTCCTAAGAACCACTTTCTGGTGTCCTGTAAGATTCAATGTGTCTGAGTTTCTAATATCTAATTTAATATCTAATCTAATATAAGTCTATAGGTCCAGGTCCAGGTCCAACTATATTTGTAGGAGGACAGTTAAATGAAGATGCTGAATATTTGCAGAAGGGAAGGCATTACCCATTTTGCAAAAATATATAAACCAAAGCTTGACCAGTTATTTTGAGAGCAGTTCCTTAAAGAGAAATAGTTAAAGAACTCTAATATAAATAATGGCATTTAACACAGGAAGGAAACAAGGTTTCATTTGCCAAATACCATTTTTCATTGCATTTTAATTTGAAGGATTTTACTGTGAAATACTCTGACAGATACTCATAAACTTTTACATTTCTTCTTCCTTGTTGTGTTCTTAGACTGTTTTGCATGCTTCTTTCTGACACTTCTTTTTTCTCCAGAAAGCTTAGTGGCTTTTTTTAAGAACTCATTTATTGGGCCAGGTAAATAGGAAAATTACGATATAGACATTTCTCCAAGGTATAATACAGTGCAGATTTTGGTGAGTGGCCATCTGCAAAATGTTCATTCCAGAAAGAATTAACATGTGGATAGTTGTATTTATATGAATGCATCATTATCTTTTTTGCAGTAGACAAAGTAAAAATAGGTGTCACAGCATGTGGTCCATATTATTTTGATTGAAAAAGCAGCAGTTGCCAGTTTGAAACATGCATAAAATTATGAGCAAAGTACACATATCAACTTTTTAGAATATACATAATTGAGTCAGGCTAAATTTAATGATTGCAGATGATAATTGAAAATTAACTTAAAATTGCAAATATTGTTTTAAAGCCATTTCTACAATAAAATTGTTATCCAGGAAGAAACTCCTTGTAAGTTGTGCTTCATCTGTTGGACACAGTAGATCAAATTATGCTACCCTCACTCAGCTTGAGTAATGCCTTACTTTTCAAGTAGCCCCATTAACAAGCAAATTTACAAGCAGTAAGGCACTTGTAGAGTAAGTAAAGATAGCATATTCTGGATGCATGGACATTTTTCTTTTTACAGCCATTTAAATGAAAAACACTATCTTTCATCATTATTTTGCTGTACCAATTTAGAGCACTTTGATTATGGACAGAGTTCTATTTCACTTTCTACTCCCAGATAGCAGTTCTCCAGTCTCATAAGCGATATTCTAGGCACTTGCACGTAGTTTGCAATTCTATTAGCTGTGCAGTATGCAAGCAAGTAATCAAGGCAAGTGAGGACATGCACTAGCTGAGTAGGTATGTAGCTCCTGAATAGTCACAGTTGTGTTGTGTTACCTTTGCTATCCATACAATCCACAACTTTGTATGGTAAATGGGTTCAGCATTATTCTGAAGTTCCATATAATACAACAAAAACCTATATATTATACAGATATGTATTTGATTAAAATATTCTGAA
>NW_017728931.1:69034195-69039685 GCF_001723895.1 Crocodylus porosus | reverse complement strand
CCTTTTATAATTATACTCTGAAAGAGACTGTGTGTTATGTTAGAATAGAAAGCCTCCCAGTTTTTACCTGACTATGTCTCCATATGTAAAAAAGAAACACATAGAATAAAATGATTACATATAATTTTTAAGGATTTTCAAAGAATTCTAGTAGGATTTTTCTTTGATTATTCAAGTTGTGTGTTTGTATGCCTGTACATAACATGAACACAATTGTTTGAGAGCTTGTGGCACTCAGGGCAGGTCCCAGATGACTGGAAAAGGGCCAATGTGGTCCCTATTTTGAAGAAGGGGAGGAAGCAGGACCCAGGTAATTATAGACTGGTTAGCCACACCGCTACTCTTGGCAAGACCTTAGAAAAAATCATTAAGGATCACATGGGGGGGGCAGTGGGCAATACAATGTTAAGGGGCAACCAGTATGGGTTTATAGCAGGGAGATGCTGCCTGACAAACCAGGAATAGAGGTAGGTGTTATTTATGTGGATTTTAAAAAGGCTTTTGACACGGTGTCACACCCAATTCTTATATGTAAACTAAGTAGCTGGATTTTTTTAAAGTTGGGTGGGTGGAAAACTGGCTCATGGAACACACTCAAAGAGTGCTGGTGGATGGATTGGTTTCTCCTGGAGACATGTGGGCAGTGGTGTCCCCCAAGGATCGGTCCCTGGACCAGTACTGTTCAATATCTTCATCGACAATCTGGATGAGAGTATAGAAATCACTTTGTCAAAATTCACAGGTGACACTGAACTATGGGGTATAGTAAATGGACTAGAGGGTAGGGAGCAAATTCAGGCAGATTTGGAAGGACTGGGGAAGTGGGAAGATCAGAATAGGATGCAGTTTAACAAAGATAAGTGCAAAGTGTTTCATGTTTCACCTGGTAAGAAAAACAATCACCAATACACCTATAGGCAGGGAAGTACCTACCATTCTCCATACCAGATCAGTGGAAAGGGATCTCAGAGTCATAGTCGACGTGAAAATGAACATGAGTCACCAATGTGATGAGGTAATAAGGAAGGCTAACCACATTCTTTCCTGCATTAGTAGGTGCATCATGAGCAGCTCTAGGGAGGTGATTCTTCCCATCTATGTGGCATTGGTGAGGCCACAACTGGAGTACTGCATCCAGTTTTGGGCTCCACACTTCAAGTGGGATGTGGATAACCTAGAAAGGGTTCAGAGGAGGGCTACTTGTATGGTTGAGGGCCTGCAGGCAAGATCCTATGTAAGCAGACTGAGGGACCTCAATCTCTTCAGCCTCCACAAGAGAAAGCTGAGAGGTGATCTTCTGGCTGTCTACAAACTTATTGGGTGAGGGGGGAGGTCAGCAGGGAATAGGGGATACTCTGTTTACCAGGGCACCCCTCACGGTTACTAGAAACAATGGCCATAAACTGAAGGAGAGTAGATTTAGATTGAACATCAGGAAGAAATTCTTTATGGTGAGGGTTGCCAAAATATGGAATGGACTTCCAAGGGAGGTGGTGCTTTCCCCTACCTTGGAGGTGTTCAAGAGGAGGTTAGACAAGTACCTGGCTGGGGTCAGACCTCCTGGGGGTCAGACTCAATGATCTAATAGATCCCTTCCAACCCTAGAAATCTATGAAATCTATGAATTTGAAGGACTCAGTGCTAAAATTTGCAAATGAAAAATATTTTTCTTATCATACTAGTAAGAAGTAGGTTTTAGTTTTGGGGTTTCTTTTGTTGAAATAGGTATGTTTTGGGGTTTGTATGAATGCTCTCTGAATGATAGCTCCTTAGGAAATCTACTTTGAAAAGTTCTGGCATAGATATTTCTTATAAACATACTTGCCAGCTATTAGATATACAATGTAAAATACTCTTATTGCTTTTATTTGATTTACATATCTTAATAACAATATTGGTAAAGGTACATGACAAGGGAAATTATGTCATCCTGGGTCAGTACAGATGTTCCAAAGAAACTTTGGAAGCTAGTTCAAAATTGACATTACTTACATTACTCAAAATATTCCTACACTTAAGTACCATTAAAAATACTGGTAAGTTGTCCAAGCCAACGTGAGAGTAGTCATGCCAGGCCTTGCTTGTGAATTCTGGTAAAGGCCCATGAAGCCCTTTGGAATTACCTAGGTAACCCTCTAATTGTCTAATGCCTTACTACAGATCTGAAATTGTTATACAGGAGATAGTACTATGGATAGGAAATCCACACTTAGTACTTTTTCTTGCTCAGGGCACTGTTTTCTTTTGTTCTCTTCAGTGGTGGAAGTATTGCAGTTCTATCTGATAATCTACATTGTACAAAGATCTCAAGTTATCACCAAGCAAATTTAACAAGTGTAGTTTTTATCACCCTGACCTGTGATAATATGAAATTTCTTCAATCTGTACTAGAATGGAAGATCTAGGCACTACAGAAGATGGTGCTCATTCAAGAAAGTAAACTTTTCTATTTGTCTGAATTTTGAACAATTTCCTATCATGATCATAAGGAATTATTTGTTTTGTTATTAATTAAATATGCATTGCAGCAAGGACTTGAACCTTGCTTTCCAAGTATGCCAGACAAGTACCTTTTAGATAAAATAGGTAAATTGAGGTCCTGTTAGCTTATGTTTATTTAGGGATATATCAAAAAGTGTCTCAGCCCAATTTTTTTAACTATAAAGATCTACTTTTTAACCTAAATAAATACATTATTAACAAAGGTCAATCATTTTGGTCATGGGCTTGTAAATCTATACTGAGGCATATAAATAGAAATGTTATGATTTTGAAAAGTCTGCAGTCCCAGTTGACTCTGGTGGGAGCTGAGGTAACTCAGTACATCTGAAGTCAAGACATTACAATTTAGGTGCCTATAGATTTAGAATCCTGAGGAGTGACCGAGGGTGCCTATTCACATGCTCAGAGGTCGGGGTGGATGGGCGTTTTAATTAGAGTGGCTCCCAGACACCAGCTTTAATTAAAATGGCTCACTGTCACATATATTAAGGCTCACTGTGTTTATAAAATGGCCGCAGGTGTGTTTTAACTAAAGCTCAGTTGACAAAATGTGTGGGGGCTTAATACACGTGATGGTGAGGCAATCCTGGAGCATTCTAATTAAAACATGGAGTAGATTAGATTTATCAAGTCTGCTATGATGTGTTCTAATTAGAATGAATGAACACATCTACAGGCAGCCCTATATTTGAAAAAAATATTAACGTACGTTAAGAAGGAATTTTCTGATGCTACATCGGTCTAGTAGAAAGTTGGGAATTTCCTGCCTGTTCCAAGCCTTTTCTCCAATTATTCCAATTCAACCCATTCCCACTTACAGGGTTCATGAAGAGGTTCATTTAGAATGACCTAACCCTAGTTAGGTCAATCTAAATGCTTATCTATGCAGATTTGGGGGGAGTTTAAATATGGCTGAAATAGCAGTTTACATTAGTTCACCTGAGTAGGTGCACTAACTTAGATCAGGAAGGGGTTAACTCAATCTAGTGGACATTTGCACAGGTTTAGAGCATAGACCCAGAGCTAGGAAAGCCCAGCTTCTCACCTCAGACTTCTCACTAAGAGATATCGCTATGCCTTTGTGCTTTAAACCATAACATGAAGACACCCTCTTCTTGACAAAAATCTCCAAAGTGAAATTAGGAAAATTTAGACTAGATTTAAATGTATAACCTAGAATTAAGAGTAACTATATTCCACCACTGAGACCTGGACCTGGGTAGTTTGCCTTTAACTATATTTTTGAAATTTATTTTACCCACTGACTTCATCAGCTACCTTTTAGTAGATAACTAATTTGGGCTGTGAACTCCTAACCTGGATTTGTGGGGGTACTAACAGTCATGTAACTAGTTCACAACAGAAGGGAGCTATTTTTCTAAATGACTATTACAAAATTATACAAAGCCCTTCAACTTCCTTTGTCATTTGTGATTACAGGCTGACAATTGTATTAATAGCAATGGATACTTATATGATGCAACTTTTATGTCTGCATGATTCTGTAGTGATACTGGTGTAGCAAACTGCTCTAACCTGAAACCTACATCACCAAGGGTCAAAGTTAGAGTGATTTAGCTAACTTGCTTTGTTACAGAATCATGTTGACATAACAGTTACAGGGTAACAGTTCTCCTTTTAAGGTATTTAAAATGTCCAGTTTTCTATACCCAGAGAAACATCTCAAAACGACTGACAATTCCTATGCATCAGCTTTGCAACTGCAGTTGGCAACCCCAGGCCAGTCAAGCAAACTGCTGCATTTGCCATTGAAGTTAATGGGCAACAGCAAAATGAAGGAAAATTCACCATCCAAGATAGTGTTCTATGTTGGAAAATAAGTGCTAATTTAACATGCTGTTAAATGTGTTTGTGTTTACCGTAATTTAAATGCCCTCTAAAACAGCAATTATCTCCTCTTTATATACTGTGTATAAGAGTAGTTTTTTCTATTTATTTTCTTGAATGGTGATATGATGGCACATAACATTGAATGTAATGTTGTCAACAGATGCTATCCAAAATAAACATGTAGATATAATGCAGTACTGTCATTTTAAATTGATGGCACCATTTTAATGGATTCAACTACATGCATCATTTAAAGTATTAGCTTTTCTGGTTTTATTTCGTAAATTTGATGACATGGATTCATAACAAAACCTGAGGCTCTATCTTTTATTTGTCTATTTTGTAACCACCAAGAATGGCTAACTTCATTAGAATTCAGGGAAGCATTCATTCTAGAAGTATTATTCAAATATAATATTAAGGATTCTGAAAGCTTGAGTTGATTAAGTCTTATAATTAATTCCAAATTTCATCAGTGTCCTTTTCAACCTCAGACCCACTTACCTGTAGGTCCCTTAATACAACTTGTAAGTCCCTTAATACAACAATTCTTTCGCAATTACTGCCAGAAATCCATATAAAATCCTTCCATGTTTGTGTATATAAATAGTAAAAGTGCCACTGTGAAAAAAAAATAAAGGTGTACTGGCAAATAGAAATGGGTTATGAAATGTATAGAAACCCTTTCTGTTTTTTTGGGTTTTTTAAGGAGCCAAAAATACACTACCTGTGTTGGAACATATGATTCACACTATGAGCAGGAGGCTTAAATTCTTGCAAGTTACATGGTCATAAATTCCATATCCAACAAAAACTACACACTTTTCCTCCCCTTTTCTCTTGTTACACACAGACACAATCTATTATTAACTATAGAAACCTATAGAAATGATTAGAAACGTATCCATTAACTCCAAATATTAATTCAATTTCCCAAGAAAATATCAATACTGAGAAAATATCTTTTAAAGAACTAGTTTATGTTTTATGCTCATGAAGAACAGTGTTTACAAACAATCCTGTAAACGTAAATATTACTTAACATTGAACCCAGTGGGCCCAGTCACATAAAGCATATGCATTATGTTGTGTTAACCAAAATAGAAATTAAATACATTGCAGAATCGAAGCCTAACA
>NW_017728931.1:68997900-69032587 GCF_001723895.1 Crocodylus porosus | reverse complement strand
GGCTCTCACAAATGTGAGCCTTGATAATTTTTTCAAATTGTCTTACATTCAAGTTGTCTTAGATTTCTGTAAATATGGTATATTTTCATGTTATATCTGTCCTGTATTTTGTTGAAACTTAAAACAATAGAATATGAATTAGGGGAATTGTTTTCTAGTGCTGAATAGTTTTTTAGATGCTTTTTTTTATTTTTTATTAAGCTACTGTTTTGTTAGAAAACACCACCGGGTGTTTTGAACATAAGCTAGAAAAAGCTTTGGAATCAATAATTAAGTTTAGCTTCTATTCCCATTTTCCACTTGTATTAGCTACAGTCTCAAATGAGAGTAGAGATTTTAAAACACTCTAGGGTGCTTTAAAATTGTAAAGGGCCAAAAGCAGCAGACACAGCAGGACACTGAAGAATATTTATGGGTTTTGTTGCTGCTACAGAATATGGAAAGAGGCTGTCAAACTCTTAAAATATGCCACGGCAGGGATTTGCCTTCTCCCAATTTTCTCTTCCTCAATTTAAAAGAATTAACACAGAGAAGTGGATCAACTGGTAGAAGACTACGGAGGTAGCCCCTAAAGGCTCAAGGCAGCATGATTCTGGGAGCCTTTACTGTTGTTAAAGTAAATTGAAACAGGAGTGTGAGCTCTGACTGCATTAGACAAAAATGAGAGGCATCTATTAGTGAGCACCATTTACTTACACCAGAAGGAAGCAGGATAGATCTTTCTATCTGTTAAATAGAAGCAAGGAAACTTAAAACCTCTTCCTCTAATCTCAGCCCCTTTTTAAGGAGACTGAACCAAAGAGGAAACCTCCTAACCCAGGCCTGTTGTATGTGTGTCTAGGGAGAGGACAGAACCATTTCTGAAAATAAGTGAAAGTATCCAGACTTAAATATTTTTTTTACAGAAATGTTAATTTTCTTCCAAATTCTACCCAAATTTAATGTGAATATAGAACCCATAGTGAATAATTTATAACTGATAAATTATAAGGAACCCTTCCTTGATAATACCATCAAAATCTCAACCTATCCCAGTATGTGGCATACACACAATATAGCTAAAGCTTATTATGAAAATCTAGATGAATGCTTTATGTCAGATATATAGTATATAAAACACCACAAATTTGGGTTATTTTAGGAACTGTATCCTGGTTCTTTTTGTCTTTATTAGCTGTTGCTTATAGTGTATACATCGCATGTTCAAAATGATATATATTTATTGTAGTTTTTCAAGTTTGGCACAAGGAGAAGAAAGTGATCAGGAAAAGTCAGCATGGATTGACCAAGGGCAAGTCATTGTGGACCAACCTGATCATTTTCTATGATGAGATGACTGGTTCTATGGATGGGAGGAAAGCAGTGGATGCAATACACCTCGTCTTTAGCAAGGCTTTTGATATGGTCTCCCATGGCATTCTTGTAAGCAAGTTAAGGAAGTAGGGTTTGGATTAATGTACTGTAAGGTGGATAGAAAGCTTGCTGGATATTTGAGCTCAATGGGAAGTAATCAATTGTTCAGGGTCTAGTTGGCAGCCAGTATCAAGTGGAGTGCCCCAGGGGTTGATCCTGGGGTCCGTTCCAGTATCTTCATTAATGATGTGGAAGATGGGATGGAGTGCACCCTCAGCAAGTTTGCAGATGACACCAAGCTGCAGGGAGTAGTAGATATGCTGAAGGGTAGGGCTAGGCTTCAGAGTGACCTAGACAAGTTGGAAGGTCGCCAAAAATGTTTCATGAGGTTCAACAAGGGCAAGTGCAAAGTCCTGTACTTAGGAAGAATCCCATGCACTGGTACAAGTTTGGGACACACTGGATAAGCAACATCTCTGCAGAAAAGGACCTGAGGGTTACAGTGGACAATATAAGCTGTATATGAGCCAAGAGTGTGCCCTTGTTGCCAAGAAGACTAACAGCATACTGAGTTACATTAGTAGGAGTGTTGCAAGCAAATTCCAGGAAGTGATTCTTCCCCTTTATTCAGCACTGGTGAGGCCACATCTGGAGTATTGTGTCCAGTTTTGGCCCACCTCTACAGAAAGGATATGGACAAATTGGAGAGAGTCCAGCAGAGGGCAATGAAAATAGGGGGCTGGGAAACATGTCTTCTTAGGAGAACCTGAAGGAACTGCACTTATTTAGTCTTCAGAAGAGAAGACTGAAGGGAGAATTGATAGCAGCCTTTAACTATCTGAAGGGTGGTTCCAAAATGAATGGAGCTAAACTGTTTTCAGTGGTGACAGATGATAGACCAAGGAGCAATAGTGTCAAGTTGCAGCAAGGGAAGCTTACACTGGATATTAAGAAAGACTTTCTCACTAGGAGGGTAGTGAAGCACTATAATGGCCTACCTAAGGAGGTGGTAGAATCTCCATTCTTGCAGGTTTTTAAGGCTGGCTCAACAAAGCCATGGCTGGAATAATCTAGTTGATGATGTTCCTGCTTTGAGCAGGGGTTGGACTAAATGACTGCCTGAGGTCCCTTCCAACCCTAATTTTCTATCATTCTATGATTCTGCTAATTAAAAAGAAAATCGACCTTTCACGTAAGAGTTTTCCCAAAGAGTATCCACTCATTTCTCCATGAACCATTTAGGCCCAATTTTGCTGCACTTCTGTGTGAATTAAAATTTGTGACTAGGGACAGAAATTACACAAGAACAGATATAATTGATTGGAAACCAGTCTAAACCTATAACAGAATGGAAGTTCAATGTCAATATACTGGTTTCAAAATGGAAGAGCCTAGTTCAAGATAGATCTGGATGGATGTAATATCAAATGTAATCAGTTTAGGTTACAGTCTATTGAACTTCTGTCTCTGAGTCACTCCTGACTCATGTTAGGTCACAGTTCCTGGGCATCCAAGGATGCTTTGCAGGACCCCAGTAACCCCTCTGTTCAGGGTGGGCAAGCTAATCTCTGCCAGTGCTTCTCTGCTCCTCAGCTATCACAAAGATGAGGCAGGAAGCCTTGGCTCCCCAGCCCTACATCCTGCCTGCACCCATCAGTCTGGTGGGGTAGTGGTGGGGGTGGTGTCGGTGGGAAAGGAGCCTTCTTCCTCAGACCTGGGCTTCCCTCAAATTGGGCCCATCTTGGGGGGTGCACATGCTTCAGGGTGGTCTTCCACCCCCTCAGCAGGGCTGGCTATATAGCCATGGCCTGAGAGTCTGCCTCTGACCAACTGGCAAAATGTGCTGGGTAGCCTCAGAGGCTTGTGCTGGACAGTAAGGGCAGGAGTACTCCATGGAAGGAAGAATTAGGCCCCAGCACCTGGCACAAGCTCCCCAGACTGCTTGGCATATCCTGTTGACAGCTTCTGGTGCCAGGCTCAGAAGAGATGTGCCAGGCAGCCCAGGAGACCCACACCAGATAGTGGAGCCTGATAGTATACTACATGGAGCGCTCCCATCCTTTCCACCCAGCACAAGCACCCCAGGGCTTGGAGAAACCTGAAAAGAATAGATCGATTCCCCTTTGGGCTTTTTGACTGTCTGTACTTAACCTGTGCACCCACGCAGGTGTCTATCTAAGCAGAGCTATATGTCAGATCAGAGCCCTGATACTCTCAAACTGTTTAAGACTTCATGGGATAACATTCTCTGAAAAATTAAAGCACTTTGGAATGCTGGACGATACTGAAATCTGATTAGCTGGTAAAATGGAAATTGTGTATTAGTAAATCCTGTAGTAAGTCCTTAAGAAATCATTCATTTGAATGATCCAAATGATAATGCTTGTTCACCTATGACTTTGGTCTTAACCCTCAAGTTTTTAATAAATCCAAAATATCATTCTTAAGGACTATAGAAATATACCATTAAATTGTCACTTGATGTTGAGATTAATGGCAAAGCTTCAATGATGACAGGATTTCACCCAATGTCATGAAAGATCATTACATCATTTCTCAGAAATAAAAGAGATGAAATGTTATCTTGTTCATTTCTGTTGTCTATAAAGGCATGTTTGAAACAATATAATTCTAAGAATTTCCTCTTCTATTCTATGGT
The DNA here is from genome assembly GCF_001723895.1 of Crocodylus porosus. Classification (NCBI taxonomy): domain Eukaryota; kingdom Metazoa; phylum Chordata; order Crocodylia; family Crocodylidae; genus Crocodylus; species Crocodylus porosus. The sequence continues at coordinate 69,028,575 of NW_017728931.1, read as the reverse complement.
GCTCTAAAAATCTGAAAACCTTCATGTCAGGAAATCTTGTCTCATATTCTGAAGAGTTAAACTAGTTGATATATTTGGGGGAAAATGTCTATTTGGACTTTTCACTTCATTCTTTATACATAATTAAAAACAGAGCTCTAAACACTTCTAGCATATAAAAATTCCTGTCCTTCTAAACAGGAAGTGATTTTAACACATTGTATAATGATAAAACTATGTTTTAACACATTCCTCTTTGTTTAATACATTGCTGACACATTTGCAAACACGTAAAAGGACTGTTTGTTAAAAGAAACATATCTTTTTCCTACTTATTTATAACCAAATCCAAATATTGTCCCTTCAAGTAGATCAACATGTTTCTCATTCTGTCTGGCTCTCTAGCAACAGGTTTGAGGAAGGTGTTGGTACAGCTGTATGAATGGACTCTCTAAGATGTGTATACCTTTTACATAGCTCAAAATCCATATCTGAGGGATTTTGCATGATTTCCTGCAATTGTTGAAGGAGGCTAAGGCAAGGAGTTCCAAGTTCCTCCTCTTGTGAAGGTGGGCAACAACTGAAGCGTTTCTTCAGCCATTCAGAAGTATAAGCCTCTGCAAAAAAAGTTCTGATGCTGTTGCTTAGGAGCTCTCCTCTCTCACAGAAAGTCAACACTAACCAGGTGAGTTATTTAGCCTTGGTAATGAAGTATGTGGAACAAAGACATTCATTGAGAGTGCCAAAAATCTCCCAAATAAATCAACTACCTTAATTAATGACCTGGGTGTGCATCTTAATAAAACAAGCAAGTTGAAGCTGAACCAAATGTAGTTTATTAACACAATTATCCAACAAAGGTCATAATTGCAATTGAGTCAATAAAGAAACAAATGAAATATGAGGTTGAATCTCCACCAATTAATCAAGTCACCAAACTTATACAGCCATAAATCAAACCATGAGGTTAACATATCATATGCTGACCACAGAAACTTAAAGAGATAGAAGGCTGTTTAGCTCTACGCTCCAATAACAGGTTCTTGCTTATGGGAAGGTAATAAATTGAACTGGCTGCCTAAAATCAGAACCAAACTTGTTTACTCAGTCCTCACAGCAAAATCTAAACTTCTCTAAATTCTCCACATCATAATGATTATACCTCTGGTTCCATCTCTGGTCTAATTATTCTACTTTTAATACAACAGCAGTCAACATTTCTTACTTCCCGTAATAGGGTAGAATGGTTTCATTGACAATCTTTGAGATTCTGGCTGACATTCTGTGAATCTAATGCAGGCCTGATTTAAGAAGTTTAATTAAAGATGGTTTATACAAAGTTTCACTCTGTATCTGAAAACAATGAGGGGCAGCAAAAAGGAACACTGTTAGAAGTTAGTTTCACCCCTGACAATAAATAGTTTCAAAGCAATTGATGTTTTTAATCGTTTTCACAAACCTCAGGTGACTATGAAACTGAAATTATGAACTCTTGGCTAACCGTGAAGCTGTAAAACCGTACTGCGCTCTAAATAAAAGGAAACATATAAATGGTTTATTTTAAAACAGAGAGTACAAAAGGAAATGAAAACATAGGGTGTAAACAAGCATTTTCAAAACCCAGTTTAGGTTTACGTGGCTTATTTTAAGCTACCTAAAATAAGCTACCTACATATTGGCAGCAAATGTAAGTGCTAGCCAATCCCAGGAGTGGTGTGAGCAGTCTCGGTAAGTAATTTAGGAAAGGGAATAACAGGGGCATGGGGGAACTGTCAGGTCTGGGATGTGGGGGGGCACTTACAGGTTTGTGGGGGTAGGTCTTGGGTAGAAGGATTGCCCAGTCCAGAGCAGCAGTTACAGGGCTAAAATTAGCCCAGTCAGGGTTGGGAGGAGGATCGAAACAGCACAGCTCAGCCCAGGGGCTAGAGTGAGTGGCTGGGCTTTTCCAGCCATGCAGCTATGCAGGCATGAGTGCAGGCATTCACAAGACCAGGTTAATCTGCATTAAATTGAGTTAACCCGGGTCATCTAAAGTTAGTTCACCTTCTGAGAACTAATTTAGATTGGGCAGGCATGCCATTTGGGGGGCAATTTAAGTCCTTTAAATGCCTGCATGCCTAAGCATTTGGACTCGGACCAAGGTTAGGTCAATCTAAATGTAATGCTTGATCTAAGGCTGATCTTGGTAAAAGCGGAAATTATAACAGGGATCTGGGAAAACCTACAAAGGAGACTGTTGCAACTAGAATACATAAGCAAAGGAAGACACCTGGTTCATACTGAAGCTTCTAGAGCCTTCTGACATGGCAAATACTACAGAAAATTCTAAATATTACAAGAAAAGAGACCCAAGATAGAACACTATGCAGAGTTAAAAGGACTCCACTGATACACTCCAAAGAGATAAATTGGCTGTTGCTAACACCAGCTTGCCATTTTACAGTAATACATTGTACTACTGCCAGTATAGAGAGCATAGCATTGACTAAAGAAGGATGATCATAGCAGTACTAGGGGCTGGGCTGGCATGGGCTTGATGGGGCAGTTAACAGCCCAGAGGTTGCAACGCTGAGCCCACAACAGAAGCACTCATGGTGCAGCCTGCCAGATTCCAACAAATCTGTGAATTCTGCTAAGTGTTTGTCACAAGGACATGAAAAAAGGAACAAAGGACAGCATTACTAATCCATAGGAGTTTTCATAGGAACAACTGGCAGTGTTGTAGGTGAAGATAAATGACTGGCTTTCAGAAAAGCAGACTTCAACAAGTTTAGGAAACTAGAAAACAAAATTAAGGGCAAGAAAGAGTTTATAGGAAGTGGCAATTACTATAAGAGATAGTACTAAAGAAGCCTCAGCAAACTGTTTTGTTACCGAAGAATGGCAGGAACATAATCAGGAACCAACATGGCTGCATCATGAACTGCACAGCTAGAAGATATCATATAAATATAGAGGGCTCAAATGGGATGTAAATTGAATTACAACTGGAAAGAGACAATGGGCAATAAGAAAAGGTTCTATAACTATATTACAGCAAAAGCTGTGTTAACCAGCACTTTATTAGCCAGAAGAACTCTACTTAACCGGCATCCAAGGGATGTGGCAAAAGCGAAACTGGAAGTACCACTTCTGGGGAACTTCCAGTTTCACCACTGCAAGATGAGTTTTTCTATGGCACTTCTTCAGTCCACATCCCAGGGCAAAGCAGCCTGCACGGGGCAGAGCAGCCTGCACAGGGGCGCTCTCCCTGTCCCCCAGCACACTGACACCAGGGAGTGCACTAGACATTGCACATTTGATTAACTGACATCCCCCATCCTCAGGGGATAACAGATAACAGAGCTTTTGCTCTGTAGAAGTGAAACACCAAAGAAAATGTAGGCATGTTACTTAATGGGTAAAGAGAGCAAAATAACAGACGAGACTGAAGGATGGGCATAGTAAGCTACTTCCCTCCCCTGGGAAAATGGGGACATAAGAGGGGGAATATTATGCTGACTGCTGAAGAGCCTCAGCAGCAGTGGGAGTGGGAGAGTATACCACAATTTTTATTCCTCACACTCCAGCTGCTGTTGTTGGTGCAGCAGGGCTGATGTGGGCTCTACCTGCTGAAGTTAGGATGTGCTCAAGTTGCAACAGCCCTATGGCATAGACTTCCCAAAGGCTGCCAGTCTGATTCCCCACTCTATATTGGTGACTGTCACGGAATGGAGTTTCCAAGGATGGCAGTGTTACCCTAGGGCCCCTCGACCATGCCAGTTTGGCCCAATGGGCACCCTCTTTTCTCTCCCACCACATCTTTGATGAAAATATAATATAGGAAGGCTGCCTCCAAGCCCAGTCAGACATGGTCCTGATGGACTTCCCTGAACCCCATGGGTTCCCAGACCCCTTGTGGATCCTGTTTCAAAGTAGATGTTTCAGGACACCCCAGCCTTATGGGCTATATGCGTGGCTCCAACCACCCCTTTACCATGCCCCAAGCCTGACAGATGGTATTGCCATTGCCTCTCCCAGGTCTTGTTAGAACTTGGCCCCTTGTTCTCATTGGGCTCTCCACAGCCCTGTCTCTGCACCTCTCAGTGCTGGGCTCCCTACAGCCCTGTCTCTGTCTCTGCGTCCCTTGTGCCATGCCCCCTCTGGTGCCGGGGTCTCTGCACCCCAAATGCTATGCCCCCTCTGGTGCTGGGGTCTCTGTGCCCCAAATGCCATGCCCTCCCTGGCACCGGGGTCCCCACACTACAGTAGGCCCCCAATGAGGCCTCCTCCTTCCCCAAATAGTCTCACCCAAACCACTGGTGGTTATGAAACAACAAACAAAACATAAGCCCCTGGGCTATAACATAACACATAAATTCCCATTGTGCTCCATCCCTTTAAGAGAATCAAACTTTGCCCCTGGCATTCCCAGAAGCTTGGCTCACCCACAGGCCTTATCCTCTAGCTCCCTCTAGGAGGGCTCCTTCCCACTTAGCTGCTGGCAGTGAACTGCCCTCCCTAGTTCCATTTATAAGGGCCCAGGGCCCAGGCCCTAGTTCCATTTATAAGGGCACACGGCCATGCCCTTTCCAATTAGCTGACAGGTCCAGGTGCAGGCTAATTTGCTCTCTAGCCTGCTGCCCTTATAACCTACACCTGGGTTTCAGTCTGTCTCTTCAGGCTCTCCTCAGGCAGTTTCTCTTCTTCTAGGAGCAGGCACTTCAGTGCCTTGCAACAGTAACCCTTTCCCCCCACCTTGATATGTTGCTGGGCTGAAGCAATTCAATACCTCCTATTTTTAGAGATCACAAAAAGAAAAGATTTTTTGTGATTGTTTATTCACAATTCATTTTAACAAGAGGATAAGAACATAGGTCAGAACAAGTAAAATATTTTTTAGATAAGCTAAATAAGCTGGGAGGATCTGATGAAATTTATCCTACATTTGCTAATGACCTAGCTGAAGTATTCACTGAAACATCACTGGTTATCTTCACAAAGCTATGTAGAAGAGTGCACGTCCCAGAAGAATCCTGATAAGTAAACACAGTGCCTGTCTTCAAAAGGGCAAAGAAAGTGACCCATAAAATTAATTTCTCTATCAACTAGTTAAAAAATCTGAAAGCAATTGGAGGATAATAAGGTTAAAGAGGAACATGGATTTGTCAAGAACAAATCATCTCAAACTCATTTCCTTCTGTCACAGGACATCTGGCCTAATGAATGAGAAGGAGACATGATACATTTTGACTTTAGGACAAATAAGCTGAGATGTCAGACACTGTTCTACATTACATACACATAAGAAAACTAAACAAATATAATCTAGATGACATTGACATATAAGGAGAGAAACGGGTTAGAATTGTATTAAAAGGATTCAAACATGCTGCAAAGGACTTCTAAATCTAAGGGCAGAGTTGTTTTGTACTGGCTCAAAATGAGCTGTAGCATCAACTAAGCTGTTTAATGCTTGTAGCATAGGCCAAAAAAATGACCCCACTTCAGTGACAGGAAGTAAAAAAAATGTCCCCTGAAACCAAGAACATAGAGATTTATTTATTTTGCTTGGAAGGACATGTCGTTTCTGTACTTGTCCAGGTCTGTTATTCTCACCTCCCTGAGATAGCCCTATAAGATATTACAATTAAATGGGTTATCATGCATTTCAAATTCATCTTCTCTACCCAGAGAGTACCTGATTCCATACTGTTGCTCAGTAGACCAGAGTTTTTTGTACTAAACTATGGTTTAGGGACATCACTATTAGTTCCTGTTTTTCCGATCAAATAGCATCCTGGAAAACATGTCAAAATAATAAAGTGCCTACTAAAAAAGGCTGTGGAGTCAAGAGTCCAATCCATACTTATCACTGGTAAATTACAGAATAGTACCATTGAAATATGAGTTGTCACTGGCTGACATTGAAAAGAAAAATAAAAACAAGAATGCCTGCTGTTAAAAATTGATGTCAAAGTCCATGGGTACTTAAATTCATATAAAGAGGCAAGAAAAGAAAAGCAGGAACCTAGAAGTGACACCGCTTTAGGAAAATCAGTCTCTGAGTATCTACAGTAGAAGATAATGATCACAAACAGCGATGGAGTACAGGTCAGCAACTATAACAGCTTGTCTCTCTAAATACCTTAGCACAGCAGTTCCCAACTGGAGTCCCATGGCCATCCAGGGTTCTGCAAGATCCACTATGATGCAAGTACACCACTGCCACAGTGGTCTGGCAAAACTGCCCTGTGTACAGGGCTGTAGCACTCACATTCCTCCTGCATTAGGGTTCTATGATAACCCCAAAACAGGCAGGAAACCTGGCTGGTATTTCAGCCTTTCCTAGTCTGACTGTTCCTTAAGCTCCTTCCTGAAACAGATACAAGGGACAGTTCTGCCTGCCCCAGGCACCCCATGTTTCTAGGAGACACTGGGAAGGTCACACCAGAAAGGACTGAGGCATGAGATATCTCTTCTGCTTTAGGCAGAGACCCCTAATAAATAGGGATCTTTGTTTTCTCTGATTTTAAAAAATTCCCTATTTTTGGTTAAAAAAGTAACCCCAAATCCACATTTTTCTATGATGTAAATGAAACACCATTTATATATATTTTTATATATATAATTTATATATATAGCATTAATATATATACTAATGCTATATTAATCTATATTAATAAATATGTGTGTGTTTATGTATGTATGTATTATACAGTGTGTGTGTGTGTGTGTGTGTGTGTAGAGAGAGAGAGACTGGTGTTTCATTTAAATCATGGTAAAATTTGGATTCCCTGGTCATCTATATGTTTTTATAATTCTGTAGTGTGTAAATGTGGATTGTTGTTGTTATTCTGGTATTTGTGTGAGAAAGGGAGTTGTACCTCTGAGAGGCCATCACAAGAACCAGTTTGATCTGGTTGATATAATGTGCAGAGGCTCTTTTTAAGCAACATGAACAGTTAAAACTAAAACATGGGATTAAATAAATCCTTTTTAACTTCTTGACTTTGAGTCACCGACTACCTATACAAGTGCTATTCTAATTAGAATGCTTCAGAGTAGACTCAGTTAATTAGGCTCTAATTAAAACACTCCAGCAATGCCAGACCATCACATGTATTAAGGACCCACACACCCCCTTTGTTTTACAATGGCTGCAGGAGTACTTAACTAAATTCAACTAGATTTGACTAAATCTTTTCAAATGAGATTTAGTTAAAGCATCCTGTAGCCATTTTGAAACATGGGAGAGGGGTTAATACATGTGACAGTGAGACATTTTAATTACAGCAGGTATCTAGGAACTACTCTAATTAAAATGCCTTCTCCCCTACACACACCTCTGAGCATACGTATAAGAACCTATAAGGTATCAGATGAGTCCGGGTCAGTTGAATCCAGGCCAGCATGACACTTAGTCACTTTGGAAAGTCTGTATTAAAAAAGGTTATTTTACACTTATATTTCTTTTAAATGATTCATTTAAATAGAAACATTATTTTTGGTTTATAAAAAGTCTTAACTTTTAAAGAACTGATAGCTTTTAGATTTCACTTGCACATGTGGAAATATTTGTTTAGTTTCGTTTGGTTAGCTTTGCACACAGAAATAAATTTTTTTTAAAACTAGCAAAGCAGCAGATCTAACTGTAGAATGTTACAGTGAACCAAGAAAATGTGTGTCACTCTTTATCTTTTTAAACTTTTATATACACTGTTAGTTCATTGACAGTATGATAGACCCATGACTCTCATGAGACTCTGGGTTGAGTGATTCTAGTCATTTTGCAATTTCAGTAATTAACATTTACCACCTAAAAATCCTCTAGTACTTTCATTTAGCTAAAGTGTTTATTTCTGTCCTAAATTGGTTGTAGTGTTTCCCTGCACTGTTCAAGAGCAGCTGTATTTCAACTACTTATTTGACTTTATCCACTAGGCTGAAAAGCAATTCAAGATCCTTCAGTCTATAATGACATTTTTTGAATGGCAGTCATTGTCATTATTACTCTCTCTCTCCTCCTGACTCCCTCTCCCTTTTTCACATAATGATAAAGTGTTCATATTAAGTCCTAAAATAATCTGAGAAAGTGCTTGGAAAAGTCATTCTTTATCTGCCTATAGTATTTTCTGCTACAATGGTGGAGATACATATATAAAAAACAACATATTTATTTTCTCTCCATCTCCCCCCCCACCCTACCACCCCATATGGGTCAGAGAAAGAGAAGGAAGATGAGAGATTTTCTGAATATATCTCTTGTCCACACCAATAAAAATATAATCCTAAAGATATTTTTTTCTGGAACATCTGAAGTATTTTAGAAAATAATTGCATAAAAGAAGGATTAGAATTCCACAATGATTAAAAAGCATTTTTACATCTTTTCTTCTGTTGAGTGACTACATGGAGCTCCATATAGTGTCATCTGTTTTTTCTATCTTTTGTTTCTAAAGGCCATAGCATAATAAAATATTTTGTGGAGGGTTGGTTGGTTAAGGCAGAGTGCAGATGGGCTGGCCATGAATACAAACAAAACACAGCTGTGCTTGCTTTCCTTGATTATCCATGCATCCAGAAGGGTTTTTCTTTTTCATCCTTTTGCATAAAAATTAAGCTGCCAACAAAAAAATGTTCATTTAAAACTTAGTTTTAGGAAATATACTCCCAGTTGTAAAATTTGCTCCATTTCCAGTCATACTTTTTCACTGAGGCATAGCTAAGGCATTTGACCCTTCCTTTGTAAGGAGAATAAGCCCATGCAGGCCTGGCTCATATTAACTTGAATATTCTTTCCCTTAAATGAAATTTATATTAATCAAATCTGTAACTGTTCTGTTAAAATTGCTGACTAAAAGATGAACGTTCATCCAGTTAAAGCAAGCCACAAACCCTGAATCCCCAGCTGGGGAAAGGAATGTTGGTACCCGCTGGTTCCAAATAGACCTTTACACTTATAATAAGAGGATTCTAATAGAACACATGAAATACAGGTGTGAACAAGAGACAAGAATTGTTCCTTTGAGTATTAGTTACATTACTGAATTTGTCAAGGACTTTTTACTGGACTTTGTGCCATTTGCACTTACATTTTTTGTCCCAAAAAGAATGAGCCAAGACAATTTTTATTGAATCATCTGCTTCTCTAATTTTCATTCTTTTACACATTTTGAGGACATAATGCTTTCAGTGGTAATAACAGATATAATAGAACAACTTCCAGTTAAAAATGATTTTTTAAATGGACTGTCATGGTTGTCTAACATTGACTAAGACTGGATTGTGTTAGTAAGGTGCAGGATATGCACTGTGATTTTTCAAAATAATGAATTAAAAAAACTCTTTCATTTATTTGCAGAATATATGATACCAAATTATGCTACCATCAGGCCTGAATTTGGCCAACACATTTAAGTTACATTTGCAAGAAGCAAGGTTTTTTGTGGGTGATATCCTTTATTGGAACAACTAATTGCATGGTTGGGATAGACTTAAAAAAGCTTTTAAATGCAATCCATTTTTCTTCAGGTCTCGATCACTGCATGTGAGAGCTTGTTTATGTCTATCCAAATCATGTAGTTAGTCCAATAAGGACATAAGGACAGAATGTCCCTGGGAAGGGGCCACTCCAAGTGGAGAGGATGCTTCGCCAGCATGCAGGGTGACAAGAGAAAGGGATGCCCAGGTAAGCAACAATGTCCTGGGAGTAGGGGGCCACAACAGTCCTGGGAGTAGGGGGTAGGTACATATACCCTCAGGAGGCCTCAAATGCCTCTACACCAATGCTTGTAGTATGGGGAGCAAGCAGGAGGAACTGTGCCTCCTGATTGCAAGTAAGAATCCAGACTTAGTAGAGCTCACAGAAACCTGGTGGGCCCCTACCCATGACTGGGCAGTGGGCATTCAGGGATACACCCTATATAGAAGGGACAGAACAGAGGAAAGGTAGGGGGGTCGTGCTCTATGTTAAAGAGCAGCTCACATCATCAAGGATTAGCTTCAGGTTAGAGGAGGATCAGGGGGAGACACTGTGGGTCAAACCACAAGGGGGGCATGGTGAAAGGGACCTTACAGTTAATGTCTACTACAGACCACACAACCAGGGGGAAGAGCTGGATTGGGACTTCTCCGGTCAGCTTATGGAGACAGATCAAGAGATGTCATTGTCATGGGTGACCTAAACTACCCAGACATTTGGTGAGAGGAGCAAATGACAGCCAGGTCTGACTGCTTGCATAGGTTCCTGGCTGTATTACAGGACCTTCACCTTATCCAGGAGGTGCACTAGGGATAACACCTTGCTGGACCTGGTCCTGGCCACTGGGGATGACCTGGTGAGGGGACTGCAGGTCATTGCCCACCTGGGCAATAGCGATCATCACCTGCTGGAATTCACTATCCAGCACAGGGTGTCAAGGGCTTATAGCAAGACTAAATCCCTTGGCTTTAGAAGGGCCAATTTCAGTGAGCTTCAGAGATTAGTGGGGGAGGCACTGAGGGCCCAGAAGGTAGAGGAGATGGAGTCCATGAGCGATGGTAATATCTTAAGGGGGCAATCCTCCAGGCCCAAACGTTCCCTGAGGGGGGTAAGAGTGCTCAGAAACCCCCATGGCTCAGCAAGGGCATTAAGCAATGCCTGAGGACTAAAAGGGTGGCATACAACCAGTGGAAGGGAGGGGCTATCACCAAGGAGCAGTACTTCTCCTCAGCCTATGAGTGTAGGAGGGCTATTAGGAAGGCCAAGGCAGAGATGGAACTCAGGCTAGTGTTCAGGATTAAGGACAATAAAAAGTCATTTTTCAAGTACATTGGGAGCAAGAAGAGGACACCAGGCAATGTAGGGCCCCTGCAAGACTCAAACGGTAACCTTGTGGCTATACCAGATGAGACAGCCAATATTTTTAACAGTTTCTTTGCCTCTGTTTTCTTGAACAGGGACCGGGACATCCCTCCTACTAGAGGTAGAGACAAGCTCAGGGATAGCTCTGTCAGGCCTTGGATCAGCACAGATGTAGTTAGGGATCTTCTGGAAGGGATTTTTAAATCTGCAGGTCCAGATGCCCTCCGCCCAAGGGTGTTGAGGGAGCTGGCAGGGGTCATCGTGAAGCCCTTGGCCCAGCTGTGTGAGCATTCATGGTCATCTGGCCAGGTGCCAGGGGATTGGAAACTAGCTAATGTGGTCCCCATTTTTAAGAAAGAGAGGAAGGAGGACCCAAGTAACTATAGGCCTGTAAGCCTCATCTTGGTCCTCAGGAAGATCTTGGAGAAAATCATTAAGGAGCACATCTATGGGGGGCCAGCAGGGAATATCATGCTCAGGGGCAACCAGCATGGATTCATCAAAGGCAGGTCCTGCCTGACCAACCTGATTGCCTTTTATCACTAGGTAATTAAATCCTTGGATGATAGTATCGCTGTGGATGTAGTCTTTCTAGACTTTAAGAAGGCCTTTGACACTGTCTCTCACCCCATTCTCATTAATAAATTAAGTGACTATGGCATTGATGCCTACACAGTTGGATGGGTAAAACACTGGCTGATGGGGCGCACCCAGAGAGTAGCAGTAGATGGGTCCAACCTGGCGTGATGTGAGCAGTGGGGTCCCCCAGGGCTCAGGCCCACACTGTTTAACATCTTCATCAGCAACTTGGACGAGGGGGTTGAAAGCATATTGTCCAAGTTTGCTGCTGACACTAAGATGTGGGGCAAGGTGGGCACACTTGAAAGGAGAGAGAGGATGCAACTAGATCTAAACAGACTACAGAAGTGGGCAGATGAGAATAGGATGGGGTTCAATGTAGACAAATGCAGGGTGCTGCACCTTGGGAGAAGAAATCCACAGCATACATACAGGCTGGGGAGTTCCTCTCTTGAAAGCACAGAGGCGGAACGGGATCTTGGAGTCGCTATTGATGAGCCACCAATGCCAGACCGCAGCCAGCAAGACCGGCCATACCTTGTCCTGCATCCAAAGAAGCATCTCAAGCTGGTCCAGAGAGGTGATACTCCCCATCTATGCGACCTTGGTCAGGCCGCGATTGGAGTACTGTGTCCAGTACTGGGCGCCACACTTTAAAAAGGATGTGGCCAGCCTGGAAAGAGTTCAGAGGAGGGCTGCCCATTTGATGAGAGGGCAGCAGGACAGACCCTATGAGGAAAGACTGAGGAACCTGAACGTGTTCAGCCTCGGCAAAAGCAGGCCGAGGGTGGACCTGGTGGCTGCCTACAAACTCATCAGGGGAGATCATCAGCAAATAGGAAAAGCTCTATTCTCCCCAGCACCACCTGGGGTGATGAGGAACAATAGTAATAAGCTGATGGAGAATAGGTTTAGGTTAGATATAGGAGGCAATATTTTATAGTTAGGGTGGCCAGAATCTGGAACCAACTTCCTAGGGAAGTGGTCCTCGCCCCTACCTTAGGTAAATTCAAAAAGAGGTTAGATAATCACCTGTCTGGGGTCTTGTGAACCCAGCATTCATTCCTGCCTGTGGCAGGGGGTCAGGCTAGATGATCTGTTCAGGTCCCTCCTGACCCTAGCTACTATGAAACTATGAAGTGCCATACTTGCTCAGACCAACGGTCCATTTAGCCCAGTATCTTGTCTCTGACAATGCCAGAAGTGGAAGCTATACATTGACATATATATCTCTAGAGTGCTCTATCCTTCGTTCAATACACTCCATGGCATCCACCAATTTTGGTGGAGAGATCCCCAAGGAAACATCTTCAACTGTTCTGTTCAATAGCTATTAATAAGTCTATCATCTATGAATTTATCAACTCCCTTCTTGAATATGGCTATCCTATCTGCCTCCACCAGCTCCTCTGGCAACAATTCCATAAGTTAAATATACACTGTGTGAAAAAATACTTATTTTGTTAGTTTTAACCCTGTCACCTACTATTTAAGTGAGTACCCCTAGTGCTAGTATTCTGGGACTAGGCGAATAACAGAACAGTTCCCTGTTCACTTGATCCATACACTTACATATACATACATTTCTGAAAAGGGATCATTTAGCCCTGTCTTTTAGCCTGCTCTCCATCCACAAAACAACCTTCCTTCCAACACCATGGCAATGCAGTTTTTTTGAAAAACCTTTGGTGGGGGACCTTGTATGCTTTTTGAAAGTCTAGATATACAAAGTCAACTGAATCCCTCTTGTCCACATGCTTTTTAACAGCCTCGAAATCCACCAGATTAGTTAGGCAGGATTTCTCTTTACAAAAACCATGTTTATGCTTCCCCAGCAGATCATATTTGCCCATGTGCCTGCTGATTTTATTCTTTATTATAGACTTTACCAGTGATAGAGTCTACCAATAAAATACATCACCCACAAAAAACCTTGCCTCTCTCATATTTCCTAGACCATCAGGACTATAATATCTCTCCAACACTTAGTTTGTTATTGTTATACAAAGGCTAAATTTAAAATATATTTACACAAATATTAACTGAGACCAGCATCAAGCTATTAATGTTTACTAAGAAACGAAGGATTAAGCTGTAAGGATAGAAATAGGCCAAATGAAGTGGATGAACTGTACTGTAATGTGTCTCTGCCTAGCTGCTCTGCCTCATTGGATAAAACACACAACTCCCCTTATCCTGCCCTTGAAGGTACAGGGCTGGAGGTGATGTGATCTCCCCTCTTTCCCCATTCATCCAGACAAGGGATGAGCAACCAGGGATGGGCCTAACCGAGCCTGGAAAGCAGGGTTTTTCCCTGCCCAGCCAGACCTTTGCCCCAGGTCTGCCTGGGTGGGAAAAGACCCTTCCCTGCTTACAGAGCAGCATCCTAAGATTCCCCAAGGTGCCACTCTGTAAGCAGGAAAAGTGGGCAGGGTCCCCCTGAAGCCCTTGCCTGGGATGGCAGGAGAGTATACAAGGAGCTCAGGCTAAGGCTGCTTGTACTCTTCTGCCACAGAGGTAATAAATCTCTGCCACAATAAAGGAACAGAGTCTATAACCACCTTTTGTTGCACACTGATTTTCTTTTTATGTGATGCAGTGAAAGGTATTGATGTCTGTTTGCTCAGCATTGGGGCCACTATGAAACATTTTAAGGTGGCACAAATGAGACATCTGGTAACATCAGTTTCTACCCTAAATCTTTTTAGTTATTCCCTGTAGCTCATATTTAAGACCCAGGCTGCAACGTTGAAATCTACATTAGTTTTGCTTTTAATGGGAGTAAGGTCAGATGCTTGCTACTTGATACAGGTTTATTAATGTTCAACCCTACATGTGTTTAGCATCATAAAAGCTATACCAAAGGGGAGGAATTGTCACCTAACAGATGCTTTCTACTTTTATTTGATAAATTTGATTTAAAATATCTTTGTGGGCTAGGTACTGAGGTACATAGAATATAGGTATTAGAAATGCATACTTCATTAACATGGTCTACCAATTTGGTGTCCTAATTCATTATGATCTACTAATTCATATGGGAGGGACAAATTCTTACCTAGAAATAAATCAGCATACCATGGAACAAGCTAGTTTGTACTGTCAGTGGGAAAAGATGGAGATGTATGAGACTTTGTCACTTTGAAATAGTCTGTGTCTGTCAAAATGGAAAATTATTATTCTTTTTCCAGATAAATTGCTGTATTTTAAATGATCATTTACTCTAAGTCCAAGGGAACACCATTGTTAGATTTACATTTACAACTGGTAAGATGAAAGAGGAATCAATAGTTCTCATAGTACCAAACTTTAGCTAGTGAAATGAGTTTAATTTGGAAGAATGACCTATATTTCTCACAATGGCAAGCACATGCTAGCTTCCACTATAAGGTAACAAATAATCTCTTTAAAAGGCTCTAAATGAGGTAGGAAACAAAGTCGCAATGTCAAAACTGACTTAGGCACTTCAAAGCTTAAGTCTCATTGAACATGAATCAGTCCTAAGTTTGTAAGTAGACATATAGAACATTTATTTGTGGAAGTTCAGTAAGTATAAGCATAAACCTAATTTGGTCACTTAAGCATAGGTTTATTTAACTTTTTTAAACAATGACTGTCTAATATACAATACATAAGTAATCCTGGAAATAGGATCTAGAACCTAGGACTCTTCTCTCAGGAAGTGCTTTCATCATTTGGCCATATTATTACATCCCTTGCTTCTTCCCCCTCTGGACCAAGTGATCTTACATTCTTGGCTATCCAGTGACGTAATTTCAACAGGAGAGATGGAGGGTGCTCACATTTAGACTACTCTATACATTTGTGATTAGGGCATTTTTGCTGGAAGTTGGAAACATCAGACTGAAACACCTCAAGCTGAGGTGTCAAGAACCCAGATTTTCTGCTCCCTGAGCAAGTGAGATTTGTAGGTTATTTGTGTAATAAGCAGACACCACTATTACTGATCTGAACTCAGTGCTGTTGGTGTGAAACAGAGGCACCCTGAGCATGGCTTCTTTCATATGACAGAAATGCTGTTCAGATCTTATCTTTGTGTGCTTTGGTGTTTTTGTTGATTCAGTAGCTCTTAGCCATCAGATAGATTACCAGGGATCACTACATGGAAGCGGCTCTCCTCGATCCCCAGCATGGCTAATGGATTCAGTTATTCAAGCAACTTTGGCAGCTCTTCAATACTAGTCTGGATCTGAATCAAGTGCAGGTACCTTAAGTTCTCAAACTGGAATGCTTCCATGAAGGCATAGAGGGACAAGTGGAGGCATCCAGGAACTTAGATATCTGCTGAGTTTTGTGGAGTGTGCAGCAGGGCAATTCTGAGTCATTCTTTGAAGCGTAGAGGCCTACATCTTGATGCCTATGGAACCAGTCTGTATCTGGCCCTTATTTACACCAAATGTACATTGCTACAGGACTAATTTAATTACTTAAAATACATTGTTGACACAATCCAATAATGGTCACATATAAAAATGTTCTACTATAGGCAGGAGAGTGAACCTTTGGATGATCCCACTGGCAGCAGTCTCAAGGCAGGTATGAACAATATTGTACATATTTATTAGATACAGTACCAATATTTTTTTCTGTACTTTAGAAATGAGATGTAATCTATGCTTCACAAGGCATGTCTACATGTCACCCTACAGTGATGAAGCGATGTGCTATGGTACACTATGGTGCTGTAGTGATCACATGGGTCTACACATGATTACTAGCTACATCGCCATAGTGGCATGCTCTCCCAGCACAGCATGCCGCTATGGCAATGTAGTGGTGAAATTTAACTATGTACTGCATTACACTTCCAAAAGGAAGTACTGAAGAATGACGTCATAGCAGCTTTGCCATATGGCGATGTGTAGATACACCCACAGATAAAACTGCACATTTCTGTGCCTTAAATTTTCATAGGTCCAAGCACTTGGAATCATAAGCAGTCTAAATAAAAAGAAGTAGCACATATACCATATTGTTCTGCATAGGATTTTAAACCTCCAATAGCTAATTCCACTGGACCAGTTCTATTACCACATCTTTTTTTCAAGTCTTAGGAATATATTTAATATCTAACAATACATTTCTTATAAACTGGCTATGAACAGTTAAACTATTATCAAAATATCAGGAAGAATCAGTTCTCTAATATACAATTTACAAAATAATTTTTTTATATAACGTGTGGAATTCAGATCTGGCATAAGTAAAAATAACACCCCTGGTTTTGCATCTGATTATACAGGTTGAGAAACCAACAATTAATTTAGGCTAATTTATTTGGAAATTTAGAGTTTAACAGTTAGGAAGAATATCTAAGTTGTGTTTTTAGGATAATGAACTGATAGGCAAAGTTATTTGCAAATGTTAATTCTGAAGGAGAATTTGTAAAAAATTACAAACATTTTACCTGTATAACACAATAATGTTTCTGCTCAGTTATCATTCTTCAAATATATAAAACTAACCCTTCTTCTAGTTTGTTCACTCCTTATGGTGACATAAATCCACAGTAATATATTAAATGTTTATCTATAACTTACACATTGCAAGGAGGTAAAGGCATTCAGCCCACTGCCATGGTGCTCTTCATTAGGCAGGCATTTTTTCTAGATTCAGATCTTCTTCTGCTTACCCTGCATTATATTCTTGCTGTAATGTTCCCTACAAAACGCACAGTGCCCTCCTCCCTCCTACCCTATATCCACCTCCTATTCATAGGCAAAGATTAATTATAAAAGGCCCTTGTTTTTATAGCCTAAAGGAAAAATTGCAACATAATATGATATATTATGGATGCTTGGAAACCCAAAGCTACACCTAATAATCTTTAAACGGTTTTTGGTTTCCTGCAACTTTTTTGTAATGTATTAATCAAAATATCCCAACTTTCATTTTTCAGCCTTTTCAAATATTCTTATTAATCTTACAAAAGACAAGCAATTTTCAATAAGACACTTTTATAGTTCACAGGTGAGTTACCTACAGAGGCCAAGAGAAGAGAGAGAGAATTAAATTCAATAGGTTAGTTCTTCAACCACTGTCTCCTTGAATATCTGAAACCTCAAAATGAATGCCAATAGGCTATGTATAAAACATGCTATTCTTTTATGGGTCATAAAAAGGAGTTGGAAACTTTTATGAAAATATGTTTTAAATTGACCATTATGTAGAAACAAAATGATTCTCTGTGATTCAAAATTATTTTCTTGTGCATCACAGGAAACATGACTCTTGCAATCTACAAAGAAATGCAAGATGGTAAGTTATTAATCCATCAGGATTCCTCATCTGCCAGAAGTGTAATTTGTGAACTTGTGTGTCTGTGTGAAATCATGTATTTTGAATTATGTGACCCCATGCAAATGGAACAGATTATATATAATCTCATCCTTTTTTTCCAAAGAAAATGGTGGCAATCTTATAATGATATTTTTTTTTATTTTATCACAAAAAATGCTGATTGGGTCTGTCACAGGACCTCATTTACACAACTCTTACTCTAGAATTGTATGCACCTAAATAATTTAATTCTGCAGTTTCTTATGACCAATTTTTTCCACACAAAAACAGCAATATGTCTCTTACTGGTCCTGCTTTGTGCTGACCACAAAAACTATGCAACATTAGAAGCTTAGTCATAAAGGTTTGACTCTTTTATTACAGCTGTGGCATATCACCTTTCAATCCCTGATGGTTGGCAAGGAGGGTTATTACATATCACAACAGATCTTGCCGTTCTCTTATGTTGATTATGGTTCTTACTGCGCGTACAATCAGGTGCTGCCTTATGTCCTTTTATTGACTGACTGTAGAGGAGGGACAGCAGTTTCTGTAGAACTGTAGGAGAAGGAGTGGCAGATCCTCTGCTCTTAAATCCTGCACATATTGTCATTGGCAGTCTCTTGATACAACGATGATGACAGGCTTCTAGTAAATAGGGTAGTCATCAGTGAATCAATAGATGACTGAGAAGGCTGATCTGAAATTTACATGTTTGACTACAGACACAGCAAATAGTTCAAAAGAAAGAATTAGATTCTGGTGATTTCAGGTCATAGATTCTTCTCTTTGTCTCTTTCATCTATTCACCTCCATAGTTAAGTGAGTTTCTTAAAAAAATGATATCTTGATGATATCATTGAAGTTAATATTACATTTCTTGAGACTGGCCTTCAAACTGTTCCTGAATCTCTTCTTTTGCCCAGTTCTAGTGTGGTGGCTATCAGTAAGTTGGGAATACTGGACATGCTTTGGGAGCCAGTTGTCAGGCAACTTTGTAACATGCCCTATCCAATCAAGTTGATTCATACAAACACGGCTTCAATCTTGGTGGTGTTTGCTTAAGAAAGAATTCATACATTTTTCTGATGGTAATGTCACTGATGGTAACATTCCAAAGTTTTCAAAGCATTCCAGAGTTTCTTATATGTCATCCAAGTTTCACACCCAAACAACAGGGTAAGGACAACAACAACCTAGTAGGCAAGAAGTTTGGTTTGGTCCTAACGTTATAATCATCAAAGATGTATTTTTGGAGGTATCAGTTGGAGTTTGGAGGCAGAACAGTCAGATTTTATCTGGTGTTGAATATTGTTGTCTATGTTTACTTTTTGGGAAATGTGGCTGTGCAAGTTGGGGAAAAAACTCAACATTCTCCATGGATTATCCTAATTTCTCAAGAAGCAGCTGGTTGGTTTGGGGGAGGAGGGTGGGAAAGAATCTTGATTCTTAAGAAGATGACACTGAGTCTACACATTTCATACACTTCACAAAAACAATTAAGAGTGACCTGGTGCTCTTCGGTTGAGTGGGCAGATACAATATACTTATCAGTGTACTGAAAAAGATCAGTTATGGAGATATTAGTTTTCTTTGATTTGGAACATAACTAGTTGCTTTTAAAGAGACTCCTGTCCATGCGACGCTGACTCCAGCTAGAAGCCTGTCATCAATGAGATGTAGCATAGATATTATATAGACAGACAGTGTTGGTGCAATCACACATTCTTGGTTCCAGTTCTAATAGTGAAGGAGTCAATTTCCAAGCCATTGCTTATTGTTGCATTGTCCTGCAGAAATCTGATAATGGTAACAATTTTTGGCATGCATCGAAATTTCATTAGGATCTTCCATAGAGACTGTCTGTTGAATGTATAGTCAAGTCAATTAATTTCATGTAAAAATCTTGATGTTGGCACTTCTCTTGCATCTGTCTAGCAACAAACATCATATCGTACCTCAAAGACTGGGACTCAGGTAGAATTTCCTCAACAAGAAAGGTAAGTGTGTTGGGAAGAATTTCTGTTGAACAGGAATATAATATCATAATAACTACTGAAATCCAGTCTCTATTTTTTCTTGATTATGGTAACAAGTCTGGCATCTCTAGGAATCTGTTTCCAATTTTTTAGAATAACAAAGTGTAGTTGGTGAAAAAGGTTTTTTTCCACCTTGCTTAAAAAATGTAGCTATTATTTCCATTGGGACCACATGCTTTCTTCACGGGAGGTAAGCAGCCACCCCTGAATAGGGCTGCTTAGATGCCTTGGTAACTGCCTCAGTTTCCCTATGCCCCTTATAGAGTCCTGCTACCAACACACCAAGACCTTCAATGCACATGCAAGAGTATGGAGAAGTGGGGGCTGCTCTAGACCTACCATCCCCCACTTTAGGTCACTGAGACAGAATTAAAAGGCCAGGCCCACTCCAGACATTCATTGCCTCAATGGTTATAACTTCTACCAGAGAGCAACAGATTAGAGCTACTGCTTACTGCCTAATGCCATAACAAGGGTATATTCCTGCCAGGGTGATGTCCCTTAACTTTACGCCAACCAAAGAATACACACAAGGCATTGAAGACTAGGGTCTTGAGATGCCCAATACTCACCTTCTCTGGAGGCTGCAATATTGAGTTATTTTATAGGAGCTACCCCACTACAATAGCCCTACCATCTTGCTACCAAGCCCTCCAGTTAGATGCAGTTTATGATCATACTCAAGACCACTTTATGGATAAAAAATAATAAATACATGGTCAGAGAGATTAAAGAATATACCCGAATAGTCTATTCACAATCTTCTTGATTGCATTTCATTTAAAATATTATAGACTGAAGAAGGATATGCTAAGGCTTAATGAAAGATTATCAGATATTTTATTTCTTTTGCAACTTGTACTCACCTTCTCAAAAACCAAAATAAGTCATTGTAACAGGGAACCCTAGCCCTGTTACCAAGAAACAGGGTGGTCCCTTTAAATTCAGAACCTTTCAGGCACAGCCAGCTGGTCTAGTATGAGTTAAGGATCAAGCCCTGCCAGCTGGTCAGGTGACAGGAGGGGGAAGGCCAGAACCATATAAACTGCAAGTGGAGAAGGCCAGAGAGGGGGACTCCTGATGACTATGGTGCAGCTGCAGCAGCCTCTTTGGGAAGAATATGCCACACTGTGAGACAGAAGCACAATCACAGAAAGTAAGCAGGCACTTTGCCTCTCTTATTTCTTTATTATTATTTTAATTACATGGCCATAGGAGCCTATGGTTTATTTTTGATGTTAAAAAAGCCGGTGGTTTGTGGCTGAGGCTGTATAGGTGGAGGAGGCCTCATTAGCGCCAAGGGGCACCATGACAGAGGGCTCAAGAAACCATGCCACACTAGGGCTATGAGCCCAAAGTCACTTGAAAGGGAGATAGGAGCCTTGAAGCCAGGTCCTAGCATGTGGACTTAGGCAAAAGACCCTAACTACAGAAGGAGGGGCAAAGCCAAAGGGGGCTGAGGCCCAACAGTCTGGTGCCACAGGGGCACATACTGTAGAAGGGCCAGTAGGTCTGGTGTCGTGGCGAGCATGTAACAGAGGGCCTTGAGCCTGAGTGAATTAGAGAGCTAGAGCCTTGGAGTCAAGCCCCGTTTAGTGGGGTTTGACTGCCAAGCCTAGCTAGAGAGAGGGGGGTAAGCCCACAAAGGCTAAGACCCCAACATAAAGAGAAACTTATAAAAAACATCTGTGAGGCACAGAGCATGTCAAGGGAAGGTTGAAGCATGCATTTTTGCCCTTAAGGCAACACCTCATTATCCTACAGGTGGTAAGCCTGGAGCCTGTCTGGGAACCTGTGAGTCATCCTCCCTCTTTCTTTAGAACCAAGTAACACCAAGTCATGGCAGGAGAGGAAAGCAGGGAGAACCTGATCCCCAGAGAAGAAAAATCCAGCAAGACTTGATGGGAGCATACTTACCGACGTATTTTTAAAAATATGAGGCTGAAGACAGCCCGTCACAGTCATTTAAAGCAAAAAAAATTGTGTTTATGAACATGTACTTTTTTTTTAATCAAAAAAGAGTTTACAAAGCTCAGTACAAGAATTTTCAAAATTAGTACTGATTTTTTTTTTTTAATCATTTGGCCTACTGGATCACTTTACTGAATTTCATAATATTTTAATATAACATTTGCCATATGATTGCTGAGTAAGGAACAATCACGAAATAAATAAATACATGAGTTAATGATTATTCTTTGCCAATACACAGCATAAAATATCAATGGCTTAATTTAACTGATAAATTCAGGTATAGTGTACAACAGCTGTGGTGTGTCTTGGTCAAGCTCAAGAGATGCTGCAGAGATTGTCAGAAAGAATAGAATGACATAGTGTACCTTCACAATACAGGGTACTGCAATCCTATCAAGCTTCCCTTCTGCTTCTTACATTGTCTTTCCAATAGCTTTCATTTTCAAGGTCTCAGTCTTAGATTTCAAGGTCTTCAGTCTTTAGATCCCATATCTGAAAGGCTATGTGAAACTCTGGAAATAAAGATAAGAACAGACAACTTCACTATTCTGGAACTTTGGAATTCTGTACAAAAGGGTTAAAAGTTTGTCTGTGGACACTGGAACTTTTTCAAAGGCTCATGTGAGAATGAGGAATGAACATCCTCAAAAGCAGACTCTCACAAGAGTCACTATCTTCCATTCTAAAGGCACGCTTCTTTGACCTGTCCTTTTTTAGAAATAATACACCAAAACAAAACACCAAAACAATTTTATCAGAACAAGCCATTTTACTACGCACACATACACACACTGAAAAAAGGAGAAAACAGACAAAACCTGATAGATATTAGTCATGTCAATTAACACATTTACTGGAGGATGCTCAGTTACACCAGTGGCAAACTGCGTAAGTACTTATACAGCACACACAACTCAAAGAGTCTGTTATGAATAACTTTTGGAAGCTGATCACATGAAAATGCTAGGTCCATAAATCCTGCTAAATTGTACACCACATGGTAGTAAAATATCACAGGAATGCTCTAGTCAAATTTTTAAAACGTTACTCAAAGGAACAACCCTACACACAATTTACACTGGTGGGTTTTGAGTGAAAGGAATGTACTGGCATCATTTCTGGAAGCTGAAGCACCTTTACAAGCTTTCCAATAACTCAACTGGCTGCACATCTGAAGAATAATAAATAGGAATATTTGTGGGTATTCAATCCATCCATGGTTTAAATGATGCTGAGTGAACTGCCAACTAGTTCAAAAGAGATGAAAGACAAGTTAACTTTCAACACAGTATTCTTATAAAATTCTATTCGGGGAAAGCTCATTTAAAGAAAACATGTATTAAATCAGTGCAACAGAAAGCAGGGCTAGAAACTAGCTTGTTTTAAAAGAGTGGGAGAAAAAGGGTAGACTGGTGTGAATCTTCTGAAGTATCTTGAGGGAAGGTACTCAATGAAATGAAACCAGTGAACCTACACTGATTTGCACAATGTGAGGATTTCACCCAATGCACATTATTTTAAATTGACCTTAGAAGCTTAAAACTTAAAGGGATTAAACAATGCAAGTACAAGGCGATGGATCAAACATATGCAAAAGCTATCTACTCTGTGCAGCACCATTTTTATATAGCAATTCACTAGAGGTATATTAGAGAAAACAAATGGATACCTTATTTCTTATGGATACTGGATAGTAAATGATATTTTCCATTCTACCATAGGAATTGTCATGAGGTTTTTATCAAGGTATCCTTTGGACTTTAATATACTACTGATCTTTTTTTTTTTTTTAGAAAATGTTTGCCCATGTGAAATTTGAATCATTTAAAACACTGTATCCTGTATGGCATTTAGAAAATACAGAATGACTTGGCATAGGACAAAAATGTACCTTTCAGATATGAACCACTAGTAATGTCACAAACTAATTTATGGGAAAACAAAAATGAGGATTTTTAATCTGTTTCCAGCCTTTCTTATCTCAAGAGAGGAAATTATTTAGGTAAACCAGGTGTGGAATTTCATAGTATTGAAATGACTAATCATCCTGCCCACTGCATTTTCAAGAAATCTTTGTAAATTAAAGGAAAAAATTCTCATTGTTCATGAAAGAGCAGCTCTGGCTCTTTCCTGAGCTCTGGCTTTTTGGTATGTAGCCAAAGTTGTGACAGGCATCTACTCATAGCAGCATTGATCAGCAGAACTATGGAAAAAAAACACAGATGCTATTAGGGATTGATGCTGATTCACTGTCTTTAATCACTGTAATCCATAAAATTACTCATCAGCATCTCCAAATTCCTTTTGCAGTATTCCTGGGGTAATGCAAACTACTGAGGTTCTTATTATTAAGACTTGAATACCTATGGAGGGAATTGCCAGAGGCATAATGACCTGAGTTTTTACCCTGAGCATGCCCTGTGGAAGAATGGGAGATTAGGCAGGTGCCACTGAGCACCAGAAGAGAGGGAGTTCTAAGGGGAATGAGAGTCTTACCTACACCAGAGACTCAAAAACAGTCCCCCAATTCCTGCTACTCTGGTTGTTGCTTTTACAGTAGAAGTGCAGTACCCATCCACTCATCTGCTGCTGCAAGAGCATCACTTCTGCTTTCAGAGTACAGAGTCCGTAGCGCTGAGGGTACAATTCTGGTACCCCAACTAAGTTGGCACCCAGGGCAGTGCCATGCTTACCTAGCTCAAATTATGCTACTGGGAATAGCTCATGAGGTAACGCACTTAGAACTAGTGTCTACGTAGATTACATGGATTACAGACTATGGTTTAGAAAATGGAAAAAAAAAATTGTAATTAAAAAGACCATATTTTCATGGTCTGGTATAACATAACCAATTATAGCATGTATTTATGTGCTATGTTTCTACAGACCACTTATCTACTTATCTACATGCTGATATTTGAAATTCACCTTTATTCTATTTACAGTAGTAAATTAGGGTACATTTGAAATGAATCTCACCCTACATTTTTTCTCCCCTATTTTAGCCCATAGTATTTTTCATAATAGGTAACCATACTGTACATAATTTTCACTTGTTTCATTTGAAACTGCACTTTTACATGCTCAACAGCAGTTATCTTGAAGTCATTGCACATGTCGCTGTTCACATTACCTATGACATAAGAGATTATCTTGGAGCTTTGTGGTCTCTTTAAATGTCTAGTAATGTTGCTTATGATTAGTTTGAATTAATATGTGCCCTCTATGCCTGAATGGGAAATTCTCTTTTTTTCAAAAAGAAAAAGGAAAATAGACTCATTTTGCTTCTCTTCATTTCTGTCTCTTTTTTTTTCTTTTTTGATAGATGTGTATAAATATACATATAAACATATATGGGATATGAATTATGTTTACTATTGCACTTACTTTCTTCCCTAAGGCTCTCTCTGATTTTTTTTTCCTTGCTAGAGGTCAATGTCCACTTGTTTTCTATCTAGCCTATTCTACAGCAGTCCCTTGAGACAATTTTAAGCATAGTTCAGCTGAGACTTCAGATACTTTCTCCAGCATAGATTATGAGTTATATACTTTCTGGAATCATTACAAACTATATACTTGTGGCAATGTGTTTTTGTCACACAGTGCTTCTCAAGTTATTTGCAAAAAATGGTTACTCATTAATGGTGCCAGTAGCAAGTAATGAATACCTTCTTACTGTAGAAGTCTTCTAAAAGTGTAAACTTCTGATGAAGCAGCAGCCAAACAGTACACGATAGTTTGGTATTATAGTGATGAAGAGAATTGTTACCTGGAGTAACTTTTCTTGGCAATTTGGTGTGTAAATTGTCTGGGTGATTACTACTTAGAAGCTGAAAAACTTCTTCCCTTCCAGGGACAGCGGTTAATTTGCTGCAAAGCCTTTGCTTTGTTACCAAGTATAAAAACATACAGGTTGTCATAAGAACAGTAGGACTGTTTCTTTTTGTAATAATATGTTGAGCTGTATTAAAACCGTTGTCAGTGTTAAAAGTTATTGTCATGGAACTACCAAAGGAAATGAGTCATTTGCTCTAACAGAGTGACCATTTCTCACAGTCCCTACATTCTCTTAAGGACAATTAAGATTAAGAGCAAAGATACCTGATCCTCCCCATTTAATTCCTATTTGAGGTGCATCAAAACTTCCATTCCTGCAGAAAGGACAATGTGATTTGTTTTAACTGTGGCTATTTAGGAACAATCAAAATGCTTATGTTTGATTTTTCCAAAACACAATGGAGTAGCTACTTGCCCCAAATCCCAGGAACTCCTCAATTGTTCCTCAGTCAGATGCAGATGATCCTGAAAGTCTTGAGATCCATGGCAGAATAAGGCAGAGCAGAGACTTAAAGCTAGCTCTCCCACCTTTCAGGTGATTGTCCTACTCAGCTGGTTGTTCTAAAATGGGTGGTCTCATTCAGAACATAAATTTCATTTTGGACCTGAGAAATATTTTCCGACAAAAGTTTTGGGGAAACCAACATATTCTCACAAAAATCTTGTTTTGCTCAATCAATATTTTCCAACAATGAATTGTTTAGCTGAAAAAATCCCAAACAGCTGTTGTCCTCGTCCTCAACCTTCTACAAAGAACAAATAATATGTGCATTGTTTACTTTACTCAAAATATTTGAAACAATAAAAATGAAGTCATCAGGTCTGAAACTTTAAAGCTGAAGACTGTTTAACACAGTCTTTTTGCTTTATTAATTTGTACAGGGTTCCTTATCTTAGCCATTTTCTCCATTTCTGACATAACATTATCTTATATTTGGTCCTTGGCTGGATGCATTTCACAGGGGAAATGGTCAGAATCAGATGATAAAAAAAAACTTATGATACATAATTTTATGTATGACTCAATGTCCTCATGTTATATTTTTCTGCACTAACTTTCTGCACTAAAGAGAAGCACGAATCTCATTTTCTGAAACATCTAGATGTCATCAAACTCTTAGTACCAATAAAACCTTGAATCAAAGGGCGGGGGGGAAACTCAGCCCTGTTCTAGTATAACCATGCACCGTCATAGTTCAATAATAGGAAGACTAAAGAAATAGGACGTTCTGAACTATTAAAAGTTCATTGGTGGGAGATGTGCTTTGCTTCCTCCCTCGCCACCCCCAGCCCCAGCATTTCAGAGAAGAATCATGCTAAACTTCTGTTTGCAATTAGTTATATTAGAAAAGCCAAAGCAGCTGTTTTTCAGTTCAATAGAGTTTTCATCAAATATAAGATGAACACCGCCCTCTTAAACAAATAACGACTTACTCTCAGCGGAATTGTTTTTCATGTGCATGGGCTCTCTTTGGAGATGTAAAATCAGTTTTAAGTTTCAGGTGTGCTGGATTGGAATTAACAAAACTGACAGTTATAGCATGAAAATGTTAATAGTCAAGATAATCAGACATATATCTTATCCTTTGTTTACTTAGAAAAAATCTATTCCCAATGTTAATAGCTTGAAGCTACATCACTAAGAAGATTTTGCTGTAATTAGACCTGACTCTAGGGTTTTTTGTTTGTTTGTTTTTTTTAAAGATGCTTGAATTTAGTCAAAAGCTGTTCTATGGACAAATCAATGTAAGGCTTACTACAGAATATCCTACTGCTAACTGGTGTTTTTTAATATTTAGTTAGCAATAGATTTATATACATGGCATGGGACTCCAGCAGGGAACAAAAATTTTCCAATTCCCTCTAGAGATATAAAGAGACCAAAGGGCTTTCACATGAGAAAATATTTAATTTTATATTAATAAATTTGACTCAGTGTAGTTTCTTGAATTCTTAGGCTTTCTTATTGGAAGTTTTTATATAGTTTTGCTCATTTATATTAATGTGTGGGTGAATGAGGCTCTATTCTGCCTTCTAAAGGGTATTGGTGGACCTCAGGTTGAAGTATTACAATAAACTGCAGATAGCAGTGATGGACGTGAGCTGTCTTTATGCTTCAAAATGGATTTGTGTGCACTTACAGCAAATAGTTTAAAATACTTCTAGCTGGATAAGTGTCATGTATTCAAACAAGTGCAGGTAGACATAGGGGCTAAGTACAGACAGTCAAAAAGCCTGAGCCGGAATCGACCCAATATTTGCAGGTTTCTCTAAGCTGCATAGATTGGACTGATAATGAATGGAGCTCACTTTTAAACCTCAGATGGGAAATGCAGGCAGATGCTTCCACTGGCCCCAGGCCAGAAGGTGGGGGAAGGGCAAGTGGCATGTGTCCCAGGCTGCCAGCCATTGCAAATCCCAGCCAAGCCCAGCTGAGTGGGGGCCATTCTGATAGGCCACCCACCACATGATCCGCAACTCTGTGAGGCCCCCCTGCAGGGGGAGAGAAGGAGCCCTCCATCCCAGTGCCAGCCCACCTAAGCCCGGGTCTTCCCAGCTGCAGGGAGCCCTACACCAAGGGTGATTTCCCTCCCCCCCCCGACAAAATCAGGCTGGCTACTCACTTTGGCCCCCTACGAGTCTCTGACCTGCAGGGCGAAGGGGTGAAGGAGTGCCCAGTCCTGGTGCCATGCTGTCCCCCACACCTACACATACACATCATCTAAGCCAGGCATATGCCCAGTGCCTTTAACAGAAATGAAAATGAACTTCTGCTTGTAACAAAGCAGGACTGAATTCTTCAATGCACCCTTCATGTACTTCAGACTGGTGCCAAAATGATGTCTGCACCTTTCTAAGAAAATGTAGACTAAAGAGCCTTTAAAAATCCTTCAGTAACAACTCCCATGATCTGAGATTACACCTAAAGATAACCTCAGGGAAGTTCCTCAGGAAGTCAAGGAAAAACCAGCACTTTGTAGATTTTGGCACAGGACTTCTAGAAAACACTGTGACAGCAAACAACTTAATTTAATAGAAAGGAGAGCCAGATAAATAATATATAATCACTTTGTATCCATTCTCACCCTGGAGGCATGCTGCATTGGGTTGTTTCTACAGCTTACTTTCATGGGGTCTTTTTTTTTTTATCACCGCACACCACCTCGCTCCACCGGGCAGCAAGACACTGTGCACTGAGCCCAGTGGAGAGAGGTGGCATGCAGCACCAGTGGTGTGCGCTGCCTCCCTCCACCAGCCAGCAAGCTGCTGGGTGCTGAGCCGACTGTAGAGAGGGGAGCATAGCACAAGTGACACCTCCCTCCACTGGGCAGTAAGCTGCTGCACTCTGAGCCTCGTGAAAGGAGGTGGAGCACAGCCCCAGCATTGCATGCTGCCTCCTGCCACTGGGCAGCAAGCTGAGCCCAGTGAAGAGAGGTGAAGCACAGCCCCAGTGCTGCATGCCACCTCCCTCCACCAGGCATCAAGCCACTGGCACAGAGCCCCATAAAGGGAGGTGGAGCGCAGCCCTGGCACTGCACACCACCTCTCTCCACCAGGCAGTAAGACACCAGGTGCTGAGCCTGGTGGAGAGAGGTGGCATGCACTGCCCCCCGCCACTGGGCACTGAGCCTGGTAAAGGGAGGTGGAGCCCAGCCCTGGTGCTGTGTGCTGCCTCCCTCCACCGGACTTGGCATCCAGCGGTTTGCTGCCTGGTGCAGGGAGGCGGTGTACACCACCAGCACTGCATGCAACCTACCTGCACTGTTCTCAGCACCCAGCAGCTTGCTGCCTGGTGGAGGGAGACAGCGTGCACCACTGGCATTGCACACCACCTCCCTCTACTGGACTCAGCATCTAGCGGCTCCCTGCCCCATGGAACTGAACCCAGTGGAAGGAAGTGGATAGCAGCACCGGGGCTGTGCTTTGCCTCCCTCCACTCGGCTCAACTCCCAGCACCAGTCCCAGGCAGCAGCAGCAGTCTCCCACCTGCACCCCCAGGAGGGCTCTGCTAGACTCCTCCGGGCATGTGGGCAAAACTCAAAACAGCATTGAAACAGCCAAACTGTTTTGATAAAAAGAAATGGAACAGTGCTTTCAAAATGAAACTAAACTTGAAACGAAACACTGTTCAATTGAAACAGAAGTGAAAGCGAAACAGTGATGTTTCACACAGCCTTAGAATCTAGTACTTGGATCTCCTGCCTGCTATGTGAGTACTCTAACCACTCAACTACTGGGGCTAAAATATGAAAGTGTCCCCCTTTTCTGACACCTAACAACTGTCAGCTTTGAGTTTTCACCAAGTAGAATTTTGTGACTTACTCATGCCCACTGTACGTGCAGACGTAGCTGCATACTTGCCTGGCTAGTATGTAATCTACTCAAAACCCATGTGAATACTTGCATCATCCAGACAATAGAATCATAATCTGTACATAACTACAGAAAAATGCCACTTATGCACCTGGAGTATGGTATTTTGGCACGTATTTAATTCCCAAGATGGGTTAAGTGAGAGGGTTCTTCCCTAGGTCACTAAACATAGAAACTGAGATGAAAACTTGATGTCAGTTTAAAAGTCTTGGCATCCACAAGAGCCATGGGAATAACATTTTGAAAAGGAAACAAAATGAGCTAGATTCTTAGCTTTGTAGAGTGATATGATTCCATTATTTTCAAGGGCCTACATTGATTTGCATTTGTTAGGTGTATCACAATTATTACAGAAATAGTAATCAAATAAAAATCAAATTTCTGACACGTATCAATTAAAAAAAATCAAGATTAATAAAATCAGTAAGTGTTTCAGGCTGTATAGAATTACTAAAGAAAACTTGTGTTGTTCACGGAGTCACAGAACTAAATTTTATAACCTTGTTTTATTTTTAAGACTTTCAAATATTTCTCAGCGTTTTCAGAATTTGACCACTGATCAATGTGCCAAGGCTCAGTTTTGACTTTTAAAGCAAATCTTAGCCTGAATACAGCCAATTAGCAAAAACTCCTGTTAGTTTCAATGTAATTAGCTGTGTTACAAAAGAAATTAATATTAAGCAATATACCAGAAATTGTCTACCAGTGTAAAGATTTTGTGATACTAAGACTGCTTACAAGTGTAAACCCACCCCTTCCACTCCCCCC
>NW_017728931.1:68944392-68997534 GCF_001723895.1 Crocodylus porosus | reverse complement strand
ATACACTAGTTAAAATATTAGAAGATAATTAGCTAAAGTGTATATGTGTGTGTATATATATACAGGAAATTAAAGTGTATATATACATATGTTATAAAAAGATAATTAAAGTATACATATATATACATATATAAAAATAATTTTAGATTTTTTTTAAATAAAACGTATATGTAAAGAAGTATGGGAGTGATGTTGTAGCCATGATGGTCCAGGAACTATGCAAGAGGCAAGTTTTTTGTGGATGATATCTTTTACTAATATATTATTATGCTTTAACTAGTGTGTGTGTGTGTATGTGTACACACACATTAAAGTATATTAATATATTAGTTAAAGTATATTGATATACCTTAATTACTGATTATATAATAAAGCAAGATGAGTGAACAGCTCAGTAGAAGCTGAGGAATACAAAAAAGGAGAATGTAACATGAAAGTTTTTTAATGCATTCCAAGCACTGAAAAAGTTAAGTAAGAGTTTATCAAGGTAATCAGTAGTAGCAATCAACTCTAAGAAAGAAGAAAGTAGAAACTTGAAGATCACATACTGTGAAGCCAATAGATGGAACAAAATCAGGGAGGAACCATAGTGAGCTTTCAAAAGGCATCTACCCAATACCTGCAGAATGGATTTGTTATATAGAAAGAGGAAGAATAGGAAATTATCATCTGTGAAGAGGAACAGAAAGCCAAAAGAAAATAATGAGGAAGAATATAGAACAAGGTTACAAGGAGGTCTCTAAAATCAAAATACTTGTCATACTGTTCAGTTTAAATACATATCAAATCTACAGTAAATGTGCCTAATTGACTGGATTTTACTTTACATATAACAATACATTCAGCTAAAGGATGTATTCTGGATTTTGTTGAGAGTAAGGTGATCAATATAGTAGTTAAACTGCAAATAAAATAATGGACTAGCACATAACATTTATTCAGATCTTTTATTTCAGGTTCCAAAACAGTACATGTGGTATGATGTAATTGTCATCAGCAATCCCTCAATTTGAGGATGATCTCTACCAAGGCTCATTGATGAGTCTTGAGATGACTTAAGAGTCCAAACTTTGAGCCACAGACACAACTGCAGAAGTTGAAGCTCTTTCCACAAGGAAGAGTAGGCTATAGACTAGGATTTCTCTCCCTTCCCTTCATCTGTTGTCTCTCCTCAGTGTCAAAGGCAAGACACTTTACTGCAACATGGACTGCTGCTTGGCTGAGGTTGTGGTGCCATTAGAGTCAGTTGACAGCCAGCCCCTCCCAGCTCTTGATGCTGGCATCCTTTCTCTTGAGGTATGTCTTCAGTGTGTCCTAGTAACACTTCCTCTGGCCACTGCAACATCTTGCCATTATTAAGTTGGGAGTAGCACATTTGTTTTGGTAGTCAGGCATCTTTGCAGAGTGTCTGGCCTAGCAAAATTGGTGCTTGAGGATCACTAATCAGTGATGGTAACATTGGATTCAGCAAGCTGGTGTTTGTAAGGTGATCTACACATCTGATGTAGAGGATTTTCTGGAGACATCAATGGTGATACCTTTCCAGGCTCTTGAGATAATGGTAGGTTACCCACATTTCACATCCATAAAGGAGAGTGGGGATGATGACTGCATTGTAGACCTGGGTCTTGGTGTCTTTCTGGAAAGAACAATGAATTTAGCACAATAAATTATTTTAGCACAATGAATGCTAAAATAATTTCCCAGAGGAGGTACTTGCACACTGGATCCTGTGCTGGATCTCCTCATCAGTGTTCACTCTTTGAGAGAATTGGCTACAAAGGTAGGGGAAGTGCTTTACTACCTCCCTTAAACACATTAAATATCACAGGCCAGATTCTCTGCTAGATTTCACTGAAGAAGGTTCTGGATGGTAAAAGAGTTTCTTGTGTATTCCTCATCCTCTACTTCATACATAAAATATATTAGAATAAGTGAGGAGCTGCGGCAACATATACCAGTTTTCTTTTTAAGGTAGCTAAAGTAGACACACCAGCTATCCAGTCCCTGCCATACACAGAATGTCCTCCCAATACCTCCTGCATCATCCATAAGCCACATGACGGAAGATGTTGAAGATGGCTACATTGGATCTCTTCCCACTAGTGACTTCACTCTTCTGGAAAGTGTCGTAAAGCAGGGGTCAGCAACCTATGCCCACAGGTTAGATCTGGCCCAAGGAACCATTGGATGTGGTCCATGGATGTGTGGTTTTAGGTGGTAGCACTCTCTCTGTGCCATCACAGGGATGAGCAGCCATACTGACCGTGTCCTAACTCACTTCTGGGCAGGTCATTCTGTCCTGCAGCTGGAAAAAGTTCCCTATTCCCATCATAAAAGAGATAGCATACAGAATAAAAGGAATAAAAATCTGTCACCTCATATAGTAGTTTAGATATGTAAATGATTCCATGCATTCTGCCCGATGTGAAAAAAAGTAGCCAAATACAAAAAAAGAACTAAGAGAGCCAAAGTATATTGCCAACATACAGGAAACTTTTCATGTTTGCTGATAGATTGAGAACCAATGATAAACTTATAGTTACAATATCAGATTAACAAGAAGCTTCAATGTGAACTGTATACTTATTAATTTTAAGTCATATGGCTTCAATATAGACCTCACTACAAGGTAATTTGGTCACTTTTAGCTTGGTTTGAGGCTTTCAGGAGTTTCAGACTACCTACATCAGAGTCAAGAGTCTCCCACCCAGTTATGCTTCTCTTTGCCACCCCTAGCACTCTGATAGAGAGGAAGGAATCTGAAGCCCTGGAAGCTACAACTTCAAGTTTTTTTGTTTGTTTTCAGTTCTATATAAGATCCTTCATTTATTTCAAGAGTATTTTTCAGATTTTCTATTCCAAGACTTTTTTTCATTCCAGAATGGATCTTCTTTCTTTCCTGATAATTTCATCCTCTCATGAATAAGATTTCTGACATTGAGACACCTGTAGTTAAGCATCTACATTCAAACACAATTGCATGTGAAATAACAAGTATATAGCCTACTAATGGTGTGTTTCCTTGTTACCTTCAGTAGGTGCATTGACGTAAGGTTTACTGAATAGCTGCCTAATAAACTCCACACCAGGGTAAGACATGTAGATACAAGTCTTACCCTGCTGCAGAGATTATTTTTGTGTGCGGCAGTTCACATGTAGATGCTGACCAGCTAGCTGGGGCATGAGGGTACTTCAGTGGCAGAGAGCCTGATGGCTAGCCCCAGCCAGCCCCCCTGCAGCACATTGAGCTCAGCTCCAGCAGCCCAGAGCTGCAGGCTGACCCCTGTTGGCCTGATATTAAGAATCAGCAGCCAATACTCAATTGTGAGCAGAGTGCAACATCGCTAAAATAACCAATTACAAAGTATCCCAAGTTGATAACTTGGAGACCTGTATTGATATACAGTAGCAGCATATGACAATTATCAAGCAAGCAAAGGCTCTCACTATAGACTGTGGCCCAGAGATGCACACAAGAAGATGGACATCTGGCCAGCATGCAATTATGCTGTGGGTCTCTTGCTTCAGTCTGCGGTGGTCTCACCTAGATGAAGTTGCTTAGCGGTGAACACATCCTTTCTTTCATAAAATCATAGAAAGTTAGAGTTGGAAGGGACCTCAGGAGGTCATCTATTTCAAAGTAGCTCAAAGCAGAACCATCCCCACATAGATCATCCCAGCTAAAGCTTTGTCTAGCCAGGTTTTGAAAACCTCCATGGATGGAGCTTCCACCACCTCTCTGGGTAACCTATTCCGATACTTTATTATCCTCCTGGTGAGGAAATTCTTCCTAATATCTAACCTAAACTTTCCTTGTTACAACTTCAGACCATTGCTCCTTGTTCTGTCATCTGTCACCACTGAAGACAGTGTAGGTCTATGTCACAGGACAGGGTCCCTAAGGATGGTCACGTTACTCTTAAGCCTCCTTGACTGTGCCAATTTGGCCCTCTGGGCACCCTCTAGTCTCTCCCACCATGCCTTGATGGATTTATGGTATAGGGAGGCTGCCTTTAAGTCCACTTGGACACAGTTTGATGGATTTCCCTGAACCCTGTGGGTCCCATTTCAAAATAGGACACCCCAGCCTTATAGACTATGTGTGGCTCCAACTGCCCCTTTACCATGCCCCAAGCCTCACAGATGGTTCTGATGTCCGGTCTAGGCCTTGTTGTAGTATGGCCCCCTTGTCCTCCCTGAGCTCTCCACAGCCCTGGTCTCACTCTGCATCTCACTGGCACCTGGACTGTCTGAAGCCCTATCTATGCGCCCCTTGGTGCTGGGCTCTCCGCACTGCAAAATGCTGCGCCTTCTCTGGCGCCAGGGTCTGTGCCCCCAAATGCTGTGCCCTCTCTAGGACAGGGTTCTGTGCCTCCAAATGCTGTGCCTTCTCTGGCGCGAGGGCTCCCACTCTGTAGGGGGCCCCAGTGAGGCCTCTTCCTTCCCCAAATAGCCTCATCCAAGCCACCAGTCTTATAAACGGAAATCAACCTGCAAGCCCCAAGGCAATAACATAAACTCAAGCCGCCTGGCTATAACATTATTCGAGCCACACGGGGGGGCTCTTTCCCTCAACAGTACTAGATGCTACACCTGCGTGCAGGTCCCCTTTGCCTCTCCTCTTTGCTTCCTCTGGGAGAGTTCCTTCTCCCTTGACTGCTGGTGGAGAAATGCCCTTCTGGCCTCTGGCCTGGAGTTTATATACAAGCCAGGCCCTACCCCTTCTGGTCAGCTGACCTCTGGCAGGTGTAAGCCCACTTGCTCATTCTGGCTGCCCTGGTAACCAGCAGCTGGGGCTCACAATTCACTTCTAGGGCTCTCTCCCTAGCAGTTTCAGCTCTTTAAAGGAGCAGGGCACCTAAGTGCTCTGCAATAGTCTATTCTCTTTTGAATCCCCCTTCCAGTAGTTGAAGGCTGCTATTAAGTCCCCTCTCAAACTCCCCTTCTCTAAAGTAAGCCCAGTTTTCTCAGCCTGTCCTCATAAGTTAAGTGTGTTGCCCTTTGCTGGACTCCCTCCAATTTGCCCACATTCTTTCTATAGTGGGAGGCCCAAAACTGATCACAGTACTCCAGATGTGGCCTCACCAGGGCTAAATAGAGGGGAATAATCACTTCCCTTGACCTGGTTGCAACACACCTACCAATGCAGCCCAGTATGCCATTAGCTTCCTTGGCAACAAGGGCACATTGCTGGCTCATATTCAGCTTATTGTTCATTGTCAGCCCCAGGGCCTTTTCAGCAGAGCTGCTACCCATGCAGTCAGCTCCCAGCCTGTGGGATTGTTCTGTCCTAAATCCAGGACTTTTGCACTTGTCCTTGTTGAACCTCATGAGGTTCCTTTTGGCCCAATCCCACAATTTGTCTAGGTCACTCAGAATCTTAGCCGTACCCCTCCAGGGTATCTGCTACTTCCTGCAGCTTGGTATCATCTGCAGGCTTGCTGAAGATACACTCTATGCCATATTCCAGGTCGTCAATAAAAACATTGAACAAAGCTGGCCCCAGAGTGACCCCTGGGGCACTCCACTTGATACCAGCTGACAACTAGACATTGAGCGATTGATTACTACTCTCTGAGCCTGATGCTACAGCCAGTTTTATATCCACTTTACAGTCCATTTATCCAGCCCACAATTGCTTAGCTTGCCTGGCAGAAGGTTGTGGGAGACCATATCAGAAGCCTTGCTAAATCAAGACACACCATATCCACTGGTCTCCCCCCATCCACAGACCCACTCCTCTCATCATGGAAGGCAATCAGGTTGGTGAGCCATGACTTGCCCCTGTTGAATCCATGCTGCCTATTCCTAATCACCTTTTTCTTCTGCAAGTGTTTGAAATGGATTCCTCAAGGATGTGCTCCATGATTTGTTCCAGGGACTGAGGTGAGGCTGAATCATCTGTAGTTCCCTGGATCCTCCTGCTTCCCTTTCTTAAATATGGGCACTATATTTGGCCTTTTACAATAATCTTGGACCTCCCCTGATCACCATGAATTTTCAAAGATGATGGGCAATGCCTCTGCAATGACATTAGCCAACTCCCTCAGCATCCTTAAGTGCATTCCATCCAGCTTTTCTAAGTAGTCCCTAACCTGTTCTTTTACCACTGAGAGCTGCTCACCTCTTTCCCAAACTGTACTGTCTGGTGCAGCAGTCTGGGAGCTGATCTTGCCTGTGAACACTGAGGCAAAAAAAGCATTGAGCACTTCAGCCTTTTCTGCATCCTCTGTCACAAGTTTGCCTCCCCCATTCAGTAAGGGACCCATACTTTCCCTGATCCTCCTCTTGCTACGAACATGCTTTTAGAAACACTTCTTGTTACCCTTCACATCCCTTGCTACCTGCAACTCTAACTGTGCTTTGGCTTTCCTGACTTCATCCCTGCATGCCCAAGCAATGCTTTTATATTCGTCCCTAGTTATTTGTCCAAGTTTACACTTACAAGCTTCCTTTTTGTGATTTAGTGTACTGAAGAGTTCTGTGCTAAGCCAAACAGGTTTTCAGCCACACTTTCTAGTCTTCCTGCACATTAGGATGGTTTGTTCCTGCACTCTCAGTAAGGCTTCTTTGAAGTACAGCCAGCTATCCTGGACTCTTCTCCCCCTCAGTCTGGCTTCCCAGGGGATCCTGCCCATGAGTTTCCTGAGCAAGTTGATGTCTGTTTTTCTGAAGTCCAGGGTCCTTACTCTACTGCTTTCCATCCTTCCTTTCCTTAGGATACTAAACTCAATCATTTTGTGGTCACTGCTGCCCAAGTTGCCATCAACTATACTACATACCCCACCAATTCTTCCTTGTTTGTAAGTAGCAGGTCAAAAAGAACATGGCCCCTATTTGGCCACTCCAGCACTTGCACTAGGAAGTTGTCCCCAATACTCTCCAAAAACTTCCTGGATCACCTGTGACCTGCTGTATTTCCCTCTCACCAGCTGTCAGGGTGATTGAAGTTCCTCATGAGAACCAGAGCCTGTGATCAGGAACCTTCCACTAGCAGTATGAAGAAAGCCTCCTGGTCTGGTGGTCTACCACAGATCCCCACCACAGCATCACCCTTGTTGCTCTCCCCTCTGACCCTGGACCACAGACTCACAACAGGTTTACCTCCAGTTTCATACAGGAGATCTGAGCAATCAAACAATGTATTTACTTAAGGCACAACTCCTCCTTCTCTTCTCTCTTGCCTATCCTTCCTGAACACTTTGTACCCATCCATGACAATGCTGCAGTCATGCGAGCTATCCCACTAAGTCTCTGTTATTCCAATCACATCATAGTTCCGTGATTGTGCAAGGACTTCCGATTCTTCCTGCTTGTTTCCCAGACTCCGTGTATTCTCAGGAAGTGTGAGAGCACTCCTCTGTTGCCCCCTCCTGCTTCTCACTTCCCACTTACCTCTGGGCTTTTGTTTCCATCCCCCAGCTAACCTAGTATAAAGCCATCCTCACTAGGTTAGTGAATTTTTGTTCCCCTCAAGTGTTATACCTTTAGTCCATTCATTATGTACCTAGCTGGTGCTCATTCACTGGTAGTCCAGTCAGACATACCTTGTCCAGCCAATGGAGGTACTGTTCATATGTGTTTCATCCACCAGGCTTCTGGTAAAATGTGGTCATATAGTTGGAATCTCTCCATCCTTAATTGGGACTTTTAGGAACCTGGACAGGTTAATTCCTACAGCTGTGTTCTTATCTTTTGAATACATGGGACATCGGGCCACTCCTCTTCTCAAGGTTTGTTAGACAATCTCTACTGGGTTTACCAGTGGGTGGGTAAGACAACTAGTAGGGTGGAAGTGCTTGACTTTCGGAATGCTAACTTCAGCGTGCTCAGGAGTGTAGTAAATGGTGCACTGCAGGACAGGACTATTGGCAAGATGGGAGTCCAGAAAGGGTGGTCATTCCTAAAGGAAGCGATCCTTCGGGCGCTGAGAGGTGATCTGGTAGCCACCTACAAATTCATTAGGGCAATGCAGCAAGGGATCGGAAATGCCATCAGGGCGCCTCTTGGGGTAACAAGGAAAAATGGTCACAAACTGACAGAGAGCAGATTTAAGCTAGATATCAGGAAAAACTTCTTCATGGTAAGGGTGGCCAAAATTTGGAATGGGCTTCCAAGGGAGGTGGTATTCTCCCCTATTTTGAGAGTCTGTAAGAGAAGGCTGCAAGTTGATGTCAAATTTTTGTTTTTCAGTTACATTAGTGTTAAACTGGAATAATTCCATAGAAGACACTTCTATTACTATAACAGGAAGCAGAATTTGGATTTCTATCAAATTAAGACGAAATTTGAAAAAAAAATCCTTTGGAATGTTTTATTCATTTATTTATGTAGAAGTTGGTGGGATTCAGGTTCAGATGCTTAGTCTTCAGTGTTAAGTGACAAGTATTTTATTTTCTAGTAGCATATAGTCAACTCAAACTTGACTGATAGATTGATTGGTATCAGAAAGGGTGATGGAACAGCATATTATATTAACATGAGCCTGCCTTAATATCAATTCCACTAAACTTGCAATCATATTGATTGGTAGGAAAATTCAAGATAATATTTTTAACTTATTTATCACCCACATGGTTCAATCATAACCAAAGCAAAAGCAAAGTGCTCTCCCTCAGCAAATCTAACTTTTCCGTCTGTAGGCAGAGAAGTTAGTTTCTTCTGCAATGCTAGTAAAAGAGAAATAGAATGTGTCAGTCATTAAAATGGAAGTCATATAGTGCTGTGGCTGTCTGGAGATGAAATTGGATTTTTCTGTCTGGGTCCTTTTGATTCCTTTTTATTCCACAAATTGCTTTGCCATAGCTTCAATATTAAGAGGAAAGGCTTCAGCTGGCAAGGGTAGTTTTAAAAGCTTATTAGGAGCCATACAGTATATTCTCTGCTGAACAATATGTATTCGAATACCAGCTCTTGTAAAACTCCAAACTCATTTTCTTAAGCTTTTATGAAATGTTATGTGTGCATTCATTTTTTCTTTCCTCCTTATGTTTTCCCTCCAACTTTTTTTCATCCTGTTCTTCTCATATTCTATTGACAGCATTGTATTTTCATTTGAGAAAAAAAAGAAACTAACAAGAAATAGCTGTGTTTGTGATTGGAACTCAGCAAAAAAAACCCTTCAGGCATAAACAGAATGTATATAAGCTTAGATTCATTTTACTTAACACTATTCTATTTCAAGCCTCTTGAGCATCTTGAATTTACTTAATATTGTATATTTATTTGACAAAGCAAGAGCTTAACCATCATCTACAGTGTACATACTTGTATTATCACTTTATATTGTATTATAGCTTTGATAAATATTTTCATTTACTCTGGGCATGTCTACATATGACACTTCAGTGAACCCTAGCCTAAGTTTATGCACATTAAGGGCACATGTCTACATGTGCACACCTTAAATGCACACTAAAAATGGTGAATTGAGGCTATTTGTGCCTAAATTTGATACCTGCTAATGCAGGTATCAAATTGTAGTCCCAAGCCAGTCCAAACATGGCATTAATGTGCTCTACCACCTACATGTGTAGATGCCTGCCTAAACACACTTAATGCATGTTAAGCTAATGCGCATTAAATTTACGCATGCTTAAATGCGCATGTAGACACACCCTCCAATTCCAAACATGAAGCAGTATTTCCTGTAAGATGAATCTTTAGAAGGTAATCTATATTTGCTGTTCATATCTTTTTGTACAAAATGATCTTTTAAAATTAAAATTCCTATGGCTACTGTTATTTATTAATACAGGATCTGAAGTGTTATATCTTTGAGAATATTCATTTTAACAGGAGGCAATAAAATATTTTGGTGCTTCTTCCCTAAAGAATTAAAATGCTTGCAACAATTCACTTACAGGACACATCAAGAAAGGAAAAAAATCTGCAGAGCAATTGTACTGGCCTAAAGAGATCACTCATATTGGGTGTGAATATGCATGAAGCTGCCAGATTTGTCAGCAAGAAAGAGAGAGAGAAATCATAGCCAGCAACCCGTTAATACTTAATTTTAAAACAATTTATAGTATGAGGTAATCTTTTCTGAATAATTTCTCTCTTCTAATTCATCCCCATCACTTACCTCCCCAACTATTCATTAAAAAGCTTAGTCATATTTGAATTTATGATGAAATAAGAAACACATCAGAAAATCTTCTATTAGTTTATACATTTAAATTTAAATATATGTTTGCTTACATCTTCTGTACCTTAAATGTGATGTCCTTTATGTCCTTGTCATAATTCATGATGCCTTTCTAAAGGCATTCTAATACCAGCATGACAAAGATACCTTCATATTCCTTTTATCTATAATGTAGTATTTTTGTATTTATTGTCAAATGAATGAATAGTTATTTTCTGAGATATGTAGAAAGCAAAACAGTGTTAAAACATTTTGAGTAGAGATAGAAGACACAGCTGACCGGTATCTGTCAGTGGGTGCATCTACACATGCTATTAATGTGATGCAATAAACTCCAGCACAGTTCATGTCAGAGTTTATTGCTCCCAGGTGCAGTGTTTAACTAGGGGCTCAGCCTCTTATCCTGGCTAAACATGCTGCAGAGGGGCTGGCTGCAGCAAAAGGGTGCTACAATGCAGGGCTAGCTGGCAGGTAGCCCCCACGCTGTAGCACCTTTTGTGTCTTAGCCAGCCCCAGTCACCTTCAACATGTGCCTTGTAGTACACTAAACTCCATTATAGAATAGTTCTCTTGCCAGGCCATACTATCCTACGGTAGAGTTCATTAGTTTACTGTGGCCTAATAGCACTACACTTATAGATGATGATGCTTTACTGTGGAGCTAAGTGGTCAACTTCTCAGTGATGCGCATGTGTAGATGTGCCCAGTGGCTTCCTTTCCAAATTACCTACCGCACTGAAGTGGTCAAAACTAAAAAGGACCTCAGGTTACAGATGCCGACTTAT
This sequence comes from Crocodylus porosus, assembly GCF_001723895.1. Classification (NCBI taxonomy): domain Eukaryota; kingdom Metazoa; phylum Chordata; order Crocodylia; family Crocodylidae; genus Crocodylus; species Crocodylus porosus. Next base: position 68,986,596 of record NW_017728931.1, on the reverse strand, counting down.
TTTTGCCAGGGAGGGGGGCCTAGGATGATGGATGTGTGGAAAGTTTTATACGTTTCAGGCCATAATGCTCTTCCCATGGGGGGCCAGGACCCTCAGGCCCCCATGTACTCAGCACCTCTGACTTCCATTGTCTTAAATATTTACAGTGTGATTTTTTTTTTAAAAAAAAAAAAACTTCTGAGAGTGTCACTTGCTTTGATTTTGATTTTTTTTCAATTTGAGGAAAAGTACATCATGTTAAAAATTCAAATATAACATTCACGTTGAAGCATGTAAAATCTTGTCTGTTACTTTTTACTGTGAAAGCATTATTTTTGTGAATTTTTAAAATGTTTTCTGCCCTACTTAGCACTATAAAAATCTTCATGTTCAGTTTTAACTCTTTTTTAAAGAGGTGTTGACAAATTGGAAAGAGTTCAGACATCTTCAGAAATGAAAGAAATTGGAGAACTATCAGTGAGGAAATCCTGAGAATAGGTATACTAGAGGTATGCAATGGCATGAGGCTGAGCATCTCCAGGCTAGTGTGGTTTTAAAGAGAAGTGACAGCTGATCCAGGGGTAAGGCTAAACACAAAACATGGAGGGAAGGAACAGCACAGAACACATGGTGAACTAGGACTGGAGAAGTGAGAATTAGAAAATTAATTAGCCTGGACTATATGGCAATTAATCCTTTCCCTCCTTCCTAAAGAAGACACTTAGTTCTTTTCAACTATTATTATCCTTTTACATCAAGGGTTGGGATATATGACCAAAGCAAGAAGGGCAAAGGACTATATTTTGAACAACTAAATCATCCCAGTTACAAAATGATTTTTCTTGACTCGCATGAAGCAAGTGCTCTCAACCAAGAGAAGCATTCATGCTGAAAAAGAAAAAATGTACTATCTAAGCATACTTGCAACCAAGTAGATTTGTTTGCCCTTCTTTTGTTTGAAATTTCCTCCCTACCTTTGTGCATATCACTGTCATACAATTCTCTCAAATACTCTCAAAATTCCTTTTTTTCTGTTAACTTTTCACCAGCCAGCAATGCCATTCATTCATTCTCCATTATTTATTTGCAGAAATGTTTTTTTTTTAAATTCTATTTCTGTTCCACAAGAAATTCTGATAGTCTGACAACAGATTTTGTCCCCCAATGGGAACAAAGGAAAAAAAAAGTTACCAAATGTAGGGGAAGTGAAAAGTTCAGATTTTTAATTAAAAAGTCCACATCCTTTCTTTTCAGGTGATTTAAATGATACTAGGTAAGTCATCAGATATGTTCATAAAAGCTACCCCAATTTATATTAGTAATAGTAATTGCTCTATACAACTTAACTTTTCTGAAAATATGTTCTAAGTATTTAAATATTCATCATTTTTACTAATCTTACATGCAAGATAAGGAGCTTGAATGTTACAAAGAACAGCCACTAGACAGAAGACCATGAAGGCTTATTTCTACCTTAACTGACCTACGTGTGCATGTGTTCCTATCATATCCTTTGTCATTCTTCCCATTCCTTTCACTGTTTCTTTACACCTTCTTGCCTCTTGTGTTAATTATATGGCTAGCTCTTTAAGACAGGTGTTATCTTTTACCATGTATTTTGACTGCTTGGTGTGCCCCTGGTTAAAACATCTAGGTGCTACTATTATGCTAGTAGATAGCCTGGGACTTTCTTGCTTGAAAGATTGCCATTTCCTCATAACATGTTGCTGCAGCTAAGGTCAGCAAGAACCTGGAAAGGAAAGGAAAGTTCCATTTCCTTGGAACCTTTTCTCCAACCCAGTTTCAATAACACAAACTTGTTGAACTTCCTGACTAGCTGTCAAGCCCATCTGTTTGAGTGAGCATTAGAAGAGGACTGAGTAGATGGAGCTGGGCTTTTGTAAAGTGAAATGTGGTACAATGCTAGGTTTTATGTTTCTTGAATTGACTTGAGCACTGATTAGAATGAACTATTGTTCAGGACAAGGAAAGATTTATTATAGATTTATTTATGTTTTGTAAATGCATCTTGAAGGATGTCATCATGGTAGATGGGCATGGATTTTTTAACTTAACTTTACATGGAGTTTTTTATTTAAATGAACTATGTCATCATGGCTTAAAAGATACTGGGGTAAGCACATTAAATGTATAAAGGAAAGAAAATTATAAACCTATTTCAAAGAGCCACTGGCTTCTTTCATATGAAACAATTCATTTTTCATGAGGAAAAAGAAGTTATTTTCAACTGTATAAGACCTTTGGTACTAATAGTGCTAGTTTCAATTTGAAGCACAGATTTCAGGAAATTTAGGATATTAAAGCATTCAAGTGATGCTTAAGTTATTAAAATGACAATATTGGATTTGCTGGTTCTTTTCCTGACCCACAAGACGGCTCTAGTTACTGTTACGTGTTATTAGGTGAACTACGAATGGCATCTCAGTCACCCTTTCTGGGTCTTGGCCACTCGTTCTTTCTTAGGATGACTTTTCACACTGTTTGTCAGGTGACAGTTTCTTGTGTCTCAGCCAACACACTGCTTTTACAAGGCTGACTTGAAGCCCTGCAGTTCTATACCCTGCAGGGCAATGACAGTGCTAACAACCATCAAATAGATCTCTTATACTGACACATTATTTTTAAAGCAAAAGCATTGCAAAGAACATATATATATAAAAAAATGAACTAACCTACTAGCAATGCCTTTTTTCCCTATGGTTTACCATTTTCAGGATCTGGGAAAACCTAACTCCTTTATACTCGCTCTGCAGAGCCTGTCTCTCTCTGACAGCCTGCCCCCCTAGACAACCATAGCCATACATATTCCCCATTAGCCAGAATCAAAATACTTTAAACAGTTTGTGGACCTTTGATCAGCTCAGTCCTAACATTACAGAACAAGTTTATGCCACCTTCGAAGAAAGAAACAGGATCTTTGAAGCTAACAGCTAGGCCCTATCATTTTTTTTCTAGTATAAACTCAGGTATTTGTATCTGTTTTCCTTTGTTCTTCTCTCCATCTGTCAGTTAGATCAATATATTTGCACAGGAAACTTAAAAAAATTATATGTAGGCCTTAGTCCATCTGTCTATGTGTCTGTCTGTTCTGTTCTTGGGGGGTTTGCCTCCCGGCAGGGCAGGCCTTCAGCCAGTGCTGCATCAAGAATGATGGGTGGGTTGTGGCTCCAGTGGAGCGGGCCAGGCAGAATGGGAGGGAGAGAGATGTGGGTGGCACGGGACTAGATGCAGAGCAGGGGTACAAGGGTGGGTGACACTGGGTCAGATGTGGAGCAGTTGGGGGTGGCATGGGGCTAGATGTGGATGGCAGCAGGGTGGGGATAGTGGCATGGCAGCACTTGGTGGGCGTAGCAGCACCTGGAGGAGGGGGGGCTTGCATGCAGCGGCAGCTGCACAGTGTGGTGAGTGGTGGTGGTGGCAGCTGCATGCAAGCTTTTCCCCCCACACTCCTGGGAGGCAGCGGTGGCATGGGATGGTGGGTAACAGCGCTCCGTCCCCGCCACCCCCAACCCCATCGTTCTTGATGGACAATTCGCTAGTACCAATATAAGTTGCATAGTCTCTCTCAATAACTCAGATACATATAAGTACTCTTAGATTACTACATACAGCCTCATTCAGTATTCATAACATTATCAGTCAGATCTGCTCCTGTCACAGCTACAAAACCTGATGTGTATATATATGTGTATGCACGCATGTCACTTCTTGGCTAAAACAAAATCTTTTTCAATGCTGATACTGAATGTACCTTGGCATTTTTTTCCCTGCAATAGACCTATTTTCTATGTGACCCAGAAAGAAAGAAAGCAGCTGAGGGAAATACTTGTCTCACTGTATAGAAAAGAGAATGACATTTAGACACTAGAAAGTAAGGAGATTGAATGTTCAATGTAGCTTTCACTGCTGGATAACAAAATAAACAGCCTGCATCTGCTTTTCTTAAAACTGACATTTCTTGTTAGAGTGTAAGCCTGCAAGCTTGCTGCTGTGATATTTAGACTAAAGGGACCATTTCTATATATCTTCACCATCAAAATGAAGGATTTCGGTGCCTGATCTTGTGGCTGTTCTAAAGGGGAGGAAACCTCTTATATCCTAGAGGGCCCCCTTGTGTTATGCCTTCAGTGCTTTGATAACCCCTAATGTGTGGGAATGTTTTCTACTTAACAAATATTTTATATGTTCTACAATTTGTTATATATCTATGCAAAGCACCCATATCATTAAATTAACCAAGTCCTGTTATAAATAATAATAAAAATAAATCAGCATTCTTTGTTCTGGATCTCACTGTAACCATTCAAGAGATTTGGGAGCAGATTCAAAGATTAGGCAGGAATCAGGTGGCTAAATCCTAAAGACAGATTCAAATGTACCTGGAGCCTGCATCTTAAAATCTTATATCATAAATCCAGGATATGATATGCATTTGGCTTTTGAAAAGCAGAGTAAAGAAAAAGAGATCTTTTCTTGTAGTAAGTAACAGCAGCAGCAGTTATTAATTGTTTTCCTCCCTGTGGGGCACATGCTGAGTTACTTTCACTTATGCATTATTTTCTCCAAGTGGCGTAATCTGCTGTTATCATATTTCTTCACTTATAATGTACAACCCTATTTCCAGCAGCTGGGCAGAATAGGTGCATGTTGTATGCAAGAACATATGGTATACTTCTCATATTTAAAATAGAGGAAACAGGAGGATTTAGGAAGTTAGACCAATCAGTCCACAGTCTAATCTCAATCGCCAGAAAGGTTATGATGAACATCATCAAATAATCTATTTCTAAATACCTAAAGCATAGCAAACGTGATCAGTAACAGTCAGTATGAATTTATCAAGAACAAGTTATGTTTGCCCAACCTAATTTCTTTACATGACATGGTGCTGTATTGCTGTACTTTGTAGATGACAGAGAGCTGTAGATGTTAAATGTATCCATGTTAGCAAGGCATTTGATGCTCTTAGCAATCTAGATGAAACTACTATAAAATGGATACATAAATGCTTGGAATATTGTGCTCACAGAATTGTCATCAATGACTGAAAAACCTAACTAGGATTCTCTGGGTGCACATGGATCTGGTTCTGTTTAATATCTTCATTAATGCGTTCATGGATTTGATCATGTACATACTTAGTAAATATTCAGGTGACACTGAATAAAGAGATACAATCACTGAATATAAGATTAGGATAGGATTAAGATTCAGAATTCCATTGATAAACTGGAAAATGGTCCAAAATTAATCAAATGAAATGTAAAAAGTTAAAGTGTAAGTCCTACATTTAGGACAGAACAATCAAATGGACAAAATAAAATTGGGGAATGGCTGCCTTAGGCTAAATTTCTGCATTAGGCTGCTATACTGCTGAAAAGAACCTGGGGGTTTTAGTGGACTGTAAGCTGTATTTCAGTCAATAGAGTGCTCTTGATTGGAAAAAAAAAAAAGGCACGCTGAGCTGTGTTAACAAGAGATCACCTTCAAGTCAAGGGAAATGATGGTTTCATTATTCAGCAATGGAGAAGCCTCACCTGGAGTACTGAGTCTAGTTTTGGACACCACATTGAGAGAGGTGGGGATAACTTGGAAAGGATCCAGAGGAGAGTGACAAAATTAATTAGAGGTCAAGGAAACATAATTTACAAGGAAAGGTCATGAGAACTAAGATTATTTAATCTGGATATGAGAAGATTTGGAGGGATTTCGATAATACTCTTTAAATAAATGAAGGGTAGTTATAATGAGCATGATGACAGGCAGAGATATATGTGCTGGCAGGACAAGAAGTAACAAATTATAATGAAGCAAATTTTGACTGGATATTAGAAAGTACTGTCTAGGGGCAAGCAACAAGGGTTCATTAGAGGCAGGTCCTGTCAGACAAACCTGGTGGCCTTCTATGACCAGGTCACAAAATCCTTATATGCAGGGGTAGCAGTGGATATAGTCTTTCTGGACTTTCAGAAGGCCTTCAACACTGTCTCTCACCCCATTCTCTTTTAAAAACTAGGGGACTGTGGCATCGACACCTACACAGTCAAATGGATCGTTTTAGACCTGGACAGATGTGGGCAGTGGGGTTCCCCCAGGGCTTGGTCCTCAGGCGTGCACTGTTCAACATCTTCATCAGTGACTTGGATGACGGGGTAGAAAACACCCTGTTCAAATTTGCTGATGACATTAAGATGTGGGGGATTGTGGGCACACTATACAAGAGGAATAGGCTGCAATCAGACCTAGACAGGTTACAGGGGTGGGTGGATGAGAACAGGATAGGTTTCAACACTGACACATGCAAGGTGATACACCTGGGGATGAAGAACCAGCAACATACCTACAGGCTGGGGAACTCCCTTCTCATCAGCGCAGAGGCAGAAAAGGATCTTGGAGTCATCATTGATGTCAAGATGAACATGGGCTGGCAGTGTGGGAATGCACTCAGGAAGGCCAACCGTACCTTGTCATACATCCAGAGATGCATCTCAAGCAGGTCAAAGGAGGTGATTCTCCCCCTCTATACGACACTGGTCAGGCTGCAGTTGGAGTCCTGCATCCATTTCTGGGCACTGCACTTCAGGAGGGATGTGGACAACGTGGAGAGGGTCCAGAGGCGGGCCACTCACATGATCGGGGGCAGCAGGGCAGGCCCTACAAGGAGAGGCTAAGGGACCTGAACCTGTTCAGCCTCCACAAGAGAAGGCTGAGGGGGGATCTAGTGGCCTGTTACAAACTAGTCAGAGGGGACCAGCAGACACTGGGGAGTCTGTGTTCCCCGGAGCACTACCAGGAGTGACTATAAATAACAGTTACAAGCTGGCAGAGTGTAGATTCAGACTAGACATCAGGAGGCGCTACTTCACTGTCAGGGTGGCTAGGATCTGGAACCAACTTCCAAGAGAAGTGGTGCTGCCTCCCACCCTGGGGGTCTTTAGGAGGAAGACAAACACCTTGCTGGGGTCATTTGAGCCAAGTACTTTTTCCTGCCATGGCACGGGGTCAGACTTGATGATCTGCTCAGGTCCCTTCCAACCCTACCAACTATGAAACTATGAAGATGATTAAGTACTGGAAAGATTACCTAGAGAGGCTGTGGAATCCCCACTCTAGGATGTTTTTAAGCACAAATTAGATAAACACTTGTGTCTGGACTGGTTTAGACAGGGATGAAGCTGATTTGAGCAAGGATTTGGACTAGGTGACTTCCTTAGGTCTCTTCCAGCCCTAGTGTTTATGATTCTGTGATTCTGTGAATAGGCCACAACCATTAAGGAGATAAAAAAATCCTACCCTACATCACCAATACTAATGTCTGTTCAAAAGTAAAGCGGGATGCTCATGTCATGCCCACTTCTCCAGCAGCTACGATAGTCTGGACATAGGAGACCTGGGTTGTAAGCCCATTACACCTTGAAGCATTTTAACCTAGATCCCCCACTTGCTGGAAAAGCCTCACACACCAGGTCGGGTTGGGCAGTGTGACAGGGACATCTCTTGGGACTGGGTCTCATGCCAGCCTGCCCAGCTGTCTCCCTGGGACAGTCCATCCAGTCTCGCCTGCCACAACTTTGTTGTTTCCATATACTGATGGTATAACACAGGAAGCTGCCCATTCCCAGCCCTGATGCCAGGGGGCACTATCTCGAGCTCTGAACCTCCCTTACACTGCAGCCCATGCCTCACAGATGGTATCACAGTTCTTAGCATCTCCAACCCTCCACTGGGCCCCATAAACCTCCAGTCTGGTCCCATAAACCTCCTGTCCTATCAGGTGGCCTACTCCACCCTCATGCTGGATTACCTAGCTCCCTGTACTCTTCCCCATCCCCCCGCCCCAGGACCCTTGGCCACCCAGGCCCTTGCCTCACTTCCAAGGCCAGTCAGAAACCCCAGGTCCTCATCTCTGGATGTCCCATATGGTGGGTCCCCGGCCCCTTTGACCCTTCTGGTCCTGGCCCCAGCATTGACCAGTACAGCGTGCCTCAAGTCAGGCTTCTAAGCATCCAGCCATCACACACAGGTCCACCCTCTCAGCCCTACTATGGGGTTATTCACCTGATTTTGGAATCTGGGGTTATTAAGGTGCCCCAACCTGCCTTTCAGAGGGGTGGTAACCAGCCTGGCATTTCCTGGTGGCTCCCATGCCACTAGGAGCCCCACCAGGACACTCAACCCCAGCAGGGTGCAGTTTTAGGTCATGACCAGGACCAAGAGCCTCCTAGCCATCCCCACAAGTTCTTGTCCTTACTTCCTAGTTGTTTCTGCTGCAGCTCAGCTAAGCAGTGCTTCTGCCTGGGCTGGCAATAGCAGACTGCAGCCTTTATAGACTAAGTTCTCAAAACAGCTGCCACCATCAGGCACCTGCTGGATGCCTGACCCAACCCTTAAAGTGGCAGGCACCAACAGTGCCCTGCCACAGTCACCCTTCACCCCTTCTGTTGTAGTTGGCTCTCTGAGTATCCTAAAACATATGATGTATAGGACCAGAAAAGCAAACAAAAGGAAACCTGTCCCTGTAGCCTAGTAGTTAAAACACTTTCCAGGGAGAGAGGAGTACACTGGGAAAGGGAATATTTTATGCTCAAATTGAGCATAAAATAGTTTTAACTGGAAAAACACAGTTATAAAATATGAGAGAGAAATAAACTGTATGTGTACCCTTAGAATGGACACATCACAGGCATGATTGCACTAATGGACTGAATTTTTTTGCTTAAATGTAAGCATTTAAATGGTTTATTTAATTAAGAGTATTCGCTAAAGTATGTTAAGCAGTTACTTCACTATGACTTTAACATTTGTTTTAGTTTTTTTAATTGAGACCTTATATGGGATATTTCTTTTAAGAGTTAATGGAGATAAAACAAGATGTGAACCCTAATGTGAATAATGTGATTTTTCTTAAATAAAATTGTTTTAGAAGTTCTTTTAGAACTTCCTTCATCCTTAAGAAGTTCTGAAAAGCTGACAAATGATACTAACCATTCTGGTCACACTACATTGTATATAGTAGGCATTACATATTTCCTTTAATGGAAAAGTTTTAAAAGGATGCATGTAAAATTTGTGTTACTGTTTGATTTAGCACTGATATATACATAATCTTAAAGTGTATTACTTCTATGATTTAAAATGCTAGATGAATGCCAGAGACATTACTTTTTACAAGATGCTTGGATTTTGTCAAAGCAGAGTCATCTAAATATTAACTAAATGAAAATATTTAAAAGAGTTTGACAGCCTGTATAAGAAAAATACCATTACAAATAAGAATTCTAGGAAAAGCACTCGGGGCAGAAGATTAATCTGTATATATTGGAAATAAGAGCTACAATGAAGCTCAATACATTCAGACAAATTTCAGACAAAAATATCCTCAACAATTTTAGACTAAGCAGAAATTCCTATTTGCTCATAGTTTAATTTTTTAAAATCTGGTATCTATTGTTTACTGCCTTCAACCTCACTTTCTAGATCTGTTCTTCTTCTAAGTACAAAAAAGAATTTTTTTTCAGATAAAGCAAGTATTTAGCTACTGAAGCTAGAAAAAATAAGCTACAAAACAGCTCTTTTTTGGTTTAAGGTGACCTTTCTTTTGAAATGTTCCTTACATAAAAATACCCTTTAAAAACCTTCAGATATTCAAAATTCTATTTGTTAAAATAAAATGCTTGGATTCCACAGCATTTTAGATTTTCAGTCACCAAACTGCCACTGAACCACAAAAAATCAATAATTCAACTTTATTTAATTATTGTGGCTTTCTTCCCAGATTTCTCATTAGCCTTCAAAAACATAAAACTTTAATTTCTAATTCATCATTAAACAACATCTTGATGATAGCAGGAAAGTACTTTTGTGGTAAATTCTCCTCAACTGTTGTCTCTTACTTTCCTTTCCATCATGGCCATTATAAGCTATTCCAAGTTCATTTTATTTCTTTACTGTCAAATCCTCTAAAGCCTCATGGTAAAGCAGTGATTCTCAACCAGGGTGCTTTGGAACCCTAGGGTACCTTGAAATCTTTTTAAGGGTGCCACAGGGTGCAATGTTAGCACTGTTAGGTATGCAAACATAGTTCACAAGGAAAACCCAGATATTTCAAATAGGAATTTGTGGTATATATGAATGATGTTCTGACCCGTTCTGGCCTTTCTGAGTGGTCTGTCTGTTTGGTCTTTCTTAGCAACAGAAGAATTTCCCTATTATTTTATTGTAGTAAAAAACCAAGGGTTGCCTTGAGTCTAAAATGTTTGAGAACCACTGTGCTAAAGGCGTGCATCTTACATCAGATCTAGCTTTATAAGGAAAGATTTTGATGATTTTTTTTTCATATTTCATTTTCTCTTTTTCCCTCAAAGATTGCAAATTACCACTCCACTGCTCTCTACTGTATTAACTACTGTGTTGCTATCATTAACTTTATTATGATCTTATATTTTCCTTATGTATTACAGAAACAAGCATGTAATAACAGCAGACTATCACCTAAGATAAAGATGCAAATTTGTGAGATGTGTGTTGTCATCCCTGCTTTATGGTTAAGAAATGTGGACTACATGTGCTAGGCATATCAAGAGACTGAACAACTTCCACATGAGATGTCTGCGTAAGATCCTGAAAATTAAGTGGGAAGACAGTGCCAAACACAGAAGTACAGCAGTGCACAGGACTGACACACTTAGAAACCACTATCAAGAAGAAAAGCGTATGATGATTTGGCCATGTCAGAAGAAAGGGAGAAGACCATACCCCCGAGAATATTTTGTGTAGTGAGATTCGAGATGGCTCTTGAAGGCAAGGTCACCCTCAATGGCAGTACTGTGATATGTGCAAAAAGTATATGAAGTCATTCAACATCGGCATAAAAAGCCAAGAGAAGCATGCAGAATCCCATCCAATCTGGACAGAGTATATGGCACTGGGTGCAACTCAACATGAAGCAACTTTGATCCAGAGGATGGAACCAAAGCAAGACAAAAGAAAGCTGCGTGCTGCAAATTTGGACTCCAACTCAGGAAACATATGGATGTGTGAAACCTGTAACAAGCTGTGTCATGCATAAATTGGGTTTGTCAGCCACAAATGGATTCATGAGGCATCTGACTAGACCTCTTACATGTGTACCATTTTCCACAGGATTGATGGTTGCCTAGTACATTTTTCTCTAGTCCATTGAATTAAAAAAAAACAACCCTTTTTTGCTAAAAAGCCTCTCTTGTATTATACTAGGAGGAAAACCCCAACAAACTGACAATTCCCAATTATGTATTGTTTTGAGATCAACCAATAAACCAGCCTCTGCTCCATTTAATACATAACAGAATGATTTTGGGTAGTATTGTTTTTTCTTTCTACTCTAAATATCATATTGAACTAAGTCAAATATCTTACAGAATCCAAGTATATTATGACAAATTAGTTAACTTTTTTTCAGCTAGAGTTAGACTTGTAATCTTGTCAAAGGAAAACATCAAAGGTGGGGGGGGGGGTTTCAAAGACCTGTTTTCCATGATGTACAAGATTCCCTAAGGATGACAGCTGGAGTCAGAGTCCAGCTTATAATATCACTGCAAAGCAATAGGAATGCTACAGCACTTCATCAGAACAGGCCATGTAGCCTGAATGTGCTCTGCTGCTACTTTCTACTGACTTCCCACTATTTAGACTATCCTACTGCTGAGGCCAACCAGTGTGAAAATAATTAGATGTGAATATGTGACAGGCCCCATACGTGGAGAGAAAGCTAAAAAGACGACATAAATGTTACTCAAAAAAGAGCTTGGGTAATAGAATGGATCTGTTGTTTGAGGTGTAAAACTGATAGACCACTAAGCTATAGCACTAAAGACATAAATATATATTTAATATAGCATTATACCTTCTAACTTTAAAAGACACTGACTAACATATAAATAAAGCCAGACTTTTGATCCAAGTATTTCTGTACTGTGTTCAAACAAGGCATATTACTGGCCAATTGAAAAATGAGGACACTAACGTCATAAACCTCAGCAAATAATATATCGCTCATACTAAAAGTCCACTGAAAGATGTTAGTGAATACACTGAACATAAGATTATCATAATGTCAACTGATATGAAATGCATCCCATTTTGTACAGTACTTGATAAACAAAAGCATTCTTTCCTTCAGGATCATTAATGAAGCAAGAGATGAGTAGGTAGTGATTTCACCCTGCTATTAAAGAAGAAAAATACACTGTCTAAAAAATTCAAATTCCTTACTTTCTAGGCTTTCACATTCCTGAACCTAAAGGATAACAAAGCAATAATGCTCCATGATTATCTCCTTCTAAGGTTTTTTTTCTTTTACCCTTAAAACAATGCTCTCCAGCCTCTAGATTCTTTCAGTTAGAGACCCATTCCTTCTCTATTCTATCCAGCATGAAAGTTATGAACTACACATGCTACAGTCTGTCATCAGGAATAAATCAGTATCTATATGCAGTGTTCTGAAAGTCAACAGAAAGAAAAGCTATTGCTCTCCTGTTCCAGGAATCCACTTACATAAGAGGGAGTTAGTATCCATATTCCCCAATGCAGTATGGCAGCTTTGTACTGTATCACATGCAGATTCTTGGTGCAAAACTCAGTTTTATTATCTTTAAGCCACAAAGAAATGCCACCTTTCAGTGTGAGGGTACACAACCAGGGGATGAGGTTACAGTGACATTAATACTGCTTGGGCAGAGAGGTACTTAGCCATGTTAGTCTTAAGTTAGTTAGAAGGAAGGGTAGATACATACCTTTAGAGACTAACTAAATAAGAGAGTTTATATTTTCTCTCTCTCTCTCTCTCTCTCTGTGTGTATATATATATATATTTCTTAGGCTCCCTCTACATGGGCACGTAAAAGGTCCATGATATCTAATGCATTAGCCACACAATCATATCTCCTGCCATGCCACATGTGTATGGCAGGAAGCATAATTGTGGGATCATGCATTAGATCCTGTAGCACCTTATTGCTGGTGCAGAGGGAGCCTGAATCTGGGCTCCCCCTGCACCAGCAAAAAATAGGCTCCTAGCCACAGGAACCAAACACAGCCAGGGTGGAGAGTCCTGCAGCTGACATGCAGTGCAGGCTTCAGGACTCTCAGCCCAGGTAGCCCTATGGTGCTGCTACAATCTCCCCACCCCAGGAGTACATGGGGATCCCCATGGCTGGGAGGTCACAATGTCTGGGAAGATTGCAGCATCTCTTATCTCCCAGCCACTAGACAGCCTCCCCCTCACCTACCTGTAGCTGAGAGATTGCAATGTCTGGGATCTCCCAGCCTCAGGAATGTTTTGTATCCTCCAGTGGCTGGGAGATCACAGCAGATGCAATCTCCCAGCCACAAACTACCTACATGTGCAAATTCAAGCTGGATAGAAATCAGCTATAAAGTTATTACACAATTTTTAGCAATAACTTCATAGCTAGTTGGACCTTTTTAAGGCACTAAAGTTAATTTGCACGTGTAGCCAGTCTAAATTTATTGCACAATTAACAGGATCATTGCATAATAGATAAAATGTGCAGAGGAGGAGTTATATTGTTAATCTATAGAGGTGCATAACTACCCTGTACTGTAACTCCTATCACAGTTTTACCTAGCATCTTGTATTTTTAAATGTATATCAAAGATATCAAAGCTTTTAATAGATGCCTTATGATCAGTTAGTCTGAAATACACACATTTGAAATAAATAAATATTGACTCTTTGAAATGGCTGGCAGCTGTCACAGCTAAAACACTTTAGGTTATATAGAGAAATATTAGAGGCAGATGGATCAAGATCAGAAGAACACAGACCATCTTACACATCACTCCCTAAGCTTCTTTAAGGAAAAAGTAGCTTCCAGCTGAGGAAAGCTTAGATGTATTACCAATTTAGCTTAGTAGTATAATGAAACTTGCTTCTTTCCTTTTCTTCTTTTTTTTCTTTTTTCTTCCTTTTTCCCCTTTTGCACTTGAGGAAGTCCTAATGTAAGTTTTCATTGAGGTAATTTACAGGGTGTCTACACAGCAAGTGCAGCCAACAGACAGTGATTCAATTTGTAACAGATGTGAGACCTTGGGAGAATGGAAATATTGATATTTTCTGGGCTCTCAGAACACAGGAAACAGTCAGTGACCACTGAATTAGCTGCATAAAATGTTACATGTATTTTGGTGTTCCACCTGATGGGAGGCACAAGTTTCCTGTAGCTACAGGAGTCCAGCATAGAACAACAAAAAAGATTAAGGTCCTGAGGAACGAGACTTATGAGGAAAGGCTGAAATAACTAGGGTTATTTCATCTTGAGAAAAAAAGACAAGGGGGATTTGGAAACAGTCTTTACAGAGAGGATGGAGATGGGCTTTTCTCTGTGGCTGTAGGTGAGAAATACTTGAGCTGCAGCAGGGGAAATTTAGGTTGGAAATGAGAAGGAACATTATAATTATGAGGATGGTCAAACATTGGAACAGGTTACCTAGAAAAACTGTGGAATCTCCATCCTTGTAATTTTTTAAGAGCAGGCTAGACAGCTATATTGGCTGGGATGGGTTTTTGGCAGGGATGATCCTGCCTTGCTCAGGAATCTGGACTAGATTACTTATTGAGGTCCCATCCACCCCTACTTTCCTATGACCCTATAATCTTAATTCCAAGATTGGTATTAGAGAAAGGTTCTCTGAGTAAAACTGTAACAAAGCTAGTAATTAAGCTTGTATGAGGTGCCTTTCATATTCAAACCAATGGATTTTAGCAAAGACGTTGTGCCATTTGAATACCCAAGAGCATTTTAAATGGCTTATACTAAACTAAAAATCAGTGGGTGATGGGAAATTAATACATTTTGCCAGTTAGGATAAAAGTATGAGGAGTCTTCCTTCTCTCTCTTCCCCAGGGGAAGTTTCAAGTATTGGTTTGAGGTGGTGGAAGTATTAGTGACTGGCATCTCCCAAGACTGGGGGGGGGTTACTATGGAGTCAAGCTGTGAGCCGAGACCACCCGCAGCTGCTGCCAGCCACTTTGGTGGTGAGACAGGGAGTGGGTGCAAGCAGTGACCACCCACAGAAGCCAGCAGCGGCTTTGGTGGCAGCCAATCTCAGGGGGGACACATGCCCCCCATGCTCCACCTATGCATCACCGATGAGTGAAAGGAAACTCCTAGACAAGTACCTGGGCAATATAGGAGGATGTCACTTTCATTTCATGCAGCACTTCACATGAGGCATCACAGCTTTATCCGGGAACAAAGAACCAACAAATTGTGCTTATGTGCCTTCCAGGCCTCTATGCTGATAGTGGGTGATACACACTGATTAAGTACAGACAGTCAAAAAACCCAAGGCTGAATCAATTCAATCTTCACAGGCTAGTCTAAATACATTGAACCAATAAGCAAGTGAATAATGTTCACTCTTGATTCCAGAAATGCAGCCACATACCTTCAGTGGCCCAGTCCAGAAGCCAGGGGGCACTAGAGCATGCTTCCCTGCTCAGCTAGAACAGATAGCTTGGGCCATGGCTAGCCCACCTACTTTGTGAGGGGTGGTTTGCAGGGTATGTGCAAAGCATCCTGTGATGCTGGGGGGCTATGAGTTAACTTGACTTGGAAGGGGATCTAGGACAGAAGTTCAATAAACCAATTTAACCTAAATCAGTTCAGTCTGATATTGCATCCCTCCAGGTTTATCTTTAACTGGTTTTTGTCATTTTAAAATCAGTTTATGTGCACTGAACTTCTGTGTTCAGATTTGAACCAGTTTCTGATCACTTATACTGGTTTATGTGGAATTTCTGTCCCTAACCACTAAGTTTAACATGTATGCAGACTATTTACTATGTTCTGCTTTTTTTGTAATGCCTTAAAACAACACAATGCTTTATAAAAGCTACCCTTTGGCTAGATAACCCCATGGAAGTATCTAAAATTTTGAAAAGGAGGATGCAAATGGTGAGGTGTATCATCACATATAAAACTACTAGGTTTTATTAATCAGTTTAAGATTGAAGCAAAACAAATATAACTTACTTGGAATGAGTTAAAAACAATCTGCAGGGCTGTGGAATAGGAGTTCCATTGCTAGGGGCAGCTAACAGCAGAACTGCAGAAAAAAGACTATCTTGATTAATGGAACAGCAATACCATTAAAAAGAAAAGAGGGTCATTAACACCCCTGGAATAAAGAGTTTGAAAAGGATTGGGTAGATTATAATGAGTTATGAAGTTAATTGACTCTGCAGCACTGCCTGAGGAGACATACTGCTGCCAATACTAGGCACTTGGTTTTAAACTTTGTATGCAGCAGGAATCAAAGGTCTATTCAAGTCCACTGCCTGGATCTCCTCCTGGTTAACGCTATCATTGTCCATGAAAAAAGAAAGAATGGAACTGAAGACTCCAAGTCACATTGTTAAATTGATCTTAGTAAACAGCCCTAGTCTTGATCTGGAAGAAAAAGAATGTAGGTGACCAAGTGAGAAAAGTGACAGATAAAAGTATGAGTTCTAAGTGCAGTCAGAGGTATGGATAAATCCCCAATTTATGGCATAGCTAGTTCTTGAAATTGGGCTAATGTTAGCTAACATTTGCAGATACAAGTGCATCTATAAAGCAAAAGTGAAACTCATTTGTGAGTACTTGTACATTTAGAAACATATTAAAATATTCGTAAAACTTTCTAAGTGCCTTTATCCTGCTAATAAGCAATCTTATTATTGTATCTGTCCAGCACCACCAGTGCTTGTAGTGTTATTTGGCTGCTGGTCATTTTAGCAGAAATATCCAGCTAATCTACTTATTAAACAATCCCAAACTGCTTCCACACCTTCTCTGGTGCCAAAAGCCTCCAACACTTTGTCTGGTATTCCTAATTGCTTCATTCCAGTTGCCAACATTTTCAGCATCTCCACTGAGAACATCTGTGGTGCACTTAAACAGTATCAATACAAAAATCTATACTGAAAATACTGAAAACTAAAAATGTTGGGAAAGTGAAAAGTAATTTAAGTTTAGATAAATAACACAGTGACAACAATTATACATATTTTAGTATTTAATTCAATAAAATCTTCCATATGAAATCTATCTGAAGCTGCTGCAAGAATTGCATCATAGCATCCCTGAATCCCGCAACACAATAGAAATCAAGTCTAGGTTTCTTAAAAGGGCAAAACACTTAATTATCCTTGAGTCTTTAGATAGGGACTTGAATAACAAAAGTAAGAAAGTCTGATATACAAAAAAAGGGAATGATTTCAAACATGAGGTAGTATTTCATGTTGTAGGCATGATAATCCAGAAGTTAAATGAAAAGGAAGGATATCTTAGGATGATATATTTTAATGGACCAACTATGTGGTTGGGATAAAGTTAAACAAGCTTTCAAATGCTCACCAGGAACCAAGCACAGCATCATGAAAAACAGAGTGGGGAGGCAGTTAAAGAAATTCCCAGGGTTAACAGAGACAATTAGCAAAAGAAAAAAAGCTGACTACTGGCCTATCAAAAGGAAGAAGGGTCATTCTCACCTTTCCTGTGTGGGAAGAATTCAGGATTTAGGTAAAATATAATGTGTCATAAAACTGACATCAATATTTAGTTTTTGATTCTTAGGCTAAATACAGACCATCAAAAAGCCCGAGGTGGAATTGATTCAACTTTTGCAGTTTTCTATAAGTTGCATAGATTGGACCAATAATGAACTGAATTCACATTCACTTTTCAGTTGGGAAAGGCAGCCAAATGCCTGCACTGGCCCAAGCTAGAAGGCAGGGGCACTAGAGCACCTCCCAACCTTCTGGCCATTGCTCAGTCCAGCCAAGCCCAGTTGAGTGGACAACAGTCCAGAGGTGGGACCAGCTAGGCAGTGGGCTGGAGTGGCAGAATATCAGCCATGTTCCAGCAGGCCATCCTATTAGGGAGAGCCAGCAAGAGGTCATATAACATCATAGGATGCTGGGGGACTGCAAGGTATCTTGTATTGGAAGGGGATCTGGGACAGAAATTTGATGGACTTGTCTAGCCTAAAGTGATTCAATCTAAGCCTACATCCACCCAGATCTATCTTAAACAAGGTTTGGCCATTTTGAAACCAGTCTATGTACACTGGATTTCTGTTCATTTATGGGTTTAATCAGGTTTCCAATCACTTGTAACAGTTTATGTGTAATTTCTATCCCTAGCTGCAGTGTCCAGTCAGCTTATGAATTTTTGTTCTCAAGTTCACCTTTGAAAGGTTAGGTATATTTCCCTTAATCACAGAAATAGTGAGATTAGAGAGTGATCAATTGTGTTGTGAAAAATATGACCCTAGTGGTATGTGTGTGTTCCTGGGCTTTATATTTTTTATGTGAGACTTCATTCTGGAGCATAGTTGCTGCTCAGTTTCACACATGTTGTTGCCATGAAGACACTTGGTGCAGTGGAATATATCAGGTATATCAAATCTTAGGAAAGGCATGTGTAGGAACCATAGATTTTGATGGTTTTCTTATACCGGTGTGTGTGTGCGGGCAGAGGTGGGGAGGGTTGATGGTAGGTTCAGTGGAGATGTGGTGACAGGCCAAGCTTTTCTTGCCCACTTGATGTTTGATGGATGGTGGAGATTTTGATCATGGGTTCGGCAAGTTTAGAGGGTGTTTGAAAGCCAGAAGAACAGAGAGGCTGGGAATCTTTCAAGCTCTGATCTTTATTGAGTATAAGCTATATAGTGACTTTTCTGATCGCTTCCAGTGTGGGTGGTAGGTAACCACTAGGGGCGTTCTGTTCCAGGGTGGTTTCTTTTTGTAATATAGCAGGTTACTTCTGGGAACTTGGGTAGCTCTTTCAAATGTATGGTTTATTTATCTACTGGGGTGTCCCTATTGTATGAAGACAGATTTTAAGTTGGTTGGGTGGGTATCACAAGTGTTCTCTTTAGTGCAGATGTGGTGGTATCTGAGGGCCTAGCTGTAGATTACAGCTTTTTAGTGTGCTTGGGATGATTGCTGTTCTTGCCAGTATAGGTATGGTGATCTGTGGGTTTTCTGTGTATAGAGGTTTGTAGGGTGCCATCCTGGATATGGAATGTGGTATATAGAAAGTTGATGTTAGTGTAGGAATATTCTAGAGAAAGTTTGACTGAGGTGTGAGGTTTGATTACAGAGTGGCCTAAGAGGCAATGATTTCACAGGGAGGGGAGTTCATGATGAGTGGTTGCTCCTTAAGGAAGCAATCCTAGAAGCACAAGGGGAGCCCATCCCAACCTGTAGGAAAGGTGGTAAAAGGACTCAACCCCCCAGCTCAACAGGGAACTCATAGACCTCCTATGTCTAAAAAGAGAGGTGTTTAAAGGATGGAAGACAGGAAATGCCACTAAGGAGGAGTATACTGCACTGGTCTGCACCTTAAGGGAGCAAACTAGAAAAGCCAAGGCTGAAACTGAACTCCATCTGGCTACATGAATCAAGGGCAATAAAAAGTCCTTCTTCAGATATGCGGGGAGTCAAAAGAAAAACAAGGTCAACATTGGACCCCTGCTAAACCAGCTGGGAAAGCTAACTACCTATACCCAGGAAAAAGCCAATCTGCTTAATGATTAATTTATGTCAGTTTTTCACCAGCCCCAAGAGACCACCTTGCTGAATATGATGTGGGATGACCAGAGTGAGAATGAATATATGCCCACCATTGGCATGGATCTTGTGAGGGAGCATCTTAAGAGGCTGGACCCCCATAAATCAGCTGGTCCAGATAGGCTGTACCCAAGAGTGCTAAAGGAACTGGCAGACATCATAGCACAGTCACTGGCGAGGGTATTTGAGAACGTGTGACACTCAGGTGAAGTACCTGGAAAAGGGACAATGTGGTACCCATCTTCAAGAAAGGGAGGAAAGAAGACCTGGGAAACTACAGGCCAACCAATTTTACCTCAATCCCTGGGAAGATTTTAGAAAAATTTATCAAAGAAACCATTCTTGACAGGCTGATAGAAGGCAACATTCTGAGGGATAGCCAACATAGGTTTGTTACAGGTAGGTCTTACTTAAAAAGTCTCATTTCCTTCTATGACCAGGTGACATATCACCTGGACAAAAGGGAAGAGGTTGATGTCATATATTGGACTTTTAAAAAGCCTTTGACTTTGTGTCCCATGATGTCCTCATGGAAAAATTGGGCAATTGTGGCCTCGACTGCTCCACAGTCTGATGGCTGGGGAACTTGCTCCAATGTCAGACACAGAAAGTGATAGTTGACAGAATCGAATCAACATGGTACTCAGTGACTAGTGGCATCCCCCAAGGCTCCTTTCTCAGACCTGTAGTCTTTAATGTCTTCATAAATGATCTGGTCACTGGTGTCAAAAGTAGACTGGCCAAGTTTGCAGATGACACCAAACTTTGTGGAAGAATGTCCACACTTGAGGATAGGCTGCTGTTCCAGGCCGACCTCGATAACCTTGCAAGGTGGGCAGATGAAAACCTGATGGCATTCAATATGGAGAAATGCAAGGTGCTCCAACTTGGGAATAAAAACCCACATCACACTTACAGGCTTGGCAATGCTACACTCACTAGCACCATGACCGAAAGAGACTTGGGGGTCATGATTGACCACAAGATGAATAAGAGCCACCAATGTGATACCGCAGCTGGCAAAGTGAACAAAACTCTGACTTGCATCTACCGATGCATCTCGAGCAAGACCCAGGATGTCATCCTCACTCTGTACTTGTCCTTGGTAAGGCCACAGCTGGAGTCCTGCATCCAATTCTGGGCTTCACAGTTCAGGAAGGATGTGGAGAAGCTTGAAAGAGTCCAGAGAAGCTTGAAACAGAGCTACACACATGGTCAGAGGGCAAGAGAACAGACCGTATGAAGAGAGGCTGTGAGCTATGCAACTTTTCAGCTTGGAGAAGTGCAGGCTCAGGGGTGACTTGGTGGCAGCCTATAAGTAAATAAGGGGTGTGCATCAGGATCTGGGGGAACACCTATTTACCAGAGCACCCCAGGAGATGATAAGGTCCAATGGTCACAAACTCCTCCTCCATTTTAGGCTGGACATAAGGAAAAGCTTCTTTACTGTCTGAGCCCCCAAGGCCTGGAACAGACTCCCCCCAGAGGTGGTACAAGCACCTACTCTGTACTCTTTCAAGAAATATTTGAATGTTTATCTTGCCGGAATCCTTTGATCCTAGCTGACTTCTTGCCCCTTGGGCAGGGGGCTGGACCTAATGATTTTACAATCCCTTCCAGCCCTAATGTCTGTGTAATCTGTGAAATCTATGATACTTGTAAAATCAAACTTAAGGATATTCCGATGGAAGTTTTGCATAAGTAGGATAGTTAATATAAGATGCTGTTATACCAGGAAAAGGTACGAGAAAGGTATAAAGAATTATACCAGCAAAAAGATACATTTTCTGATTTATTTTATTACTACCTAAAAAAAATGGAATATCTGTAAAAGAACAATAAAATAGTAGCCAAACAAGCCCTGCTGTTATGCAAACGAAAGCATGAATATGCATAGGTGAAAATACAAACTGCATATGAGAATAAGAAATAGATTATTAGAACATGAAAAAAGAAAAAGCACAATGATGTTTATCTTAGTCATTTAAACTTCAAAGAACCCAGTAAGCCTCAACTTTCAGATAGGCTAATTTAAGCAAGAACTGGAGTGAAGAAGTATTCTTCTCCAGGCAATCATACTGGGTTATTTTAAAGTCATTATGACTTGAAAACAAGTGTTGTTAATTGTGGGGGGGAGGGGAAGGGGGGGCAAAGAGGAAAAATGAATATTTTATGAAGTCCTATATTGAACTAATGTGGAATGCTGAGAAAGTTAAATTTCACTGTTCATGAGTGAGTGGAATAAAGAATATCTGCTGTAAGTAAAAACAAGAGATGAAAAGACTATCAGCAGGAGGAATTTTTGTTATCCAGAGCCAGCTGTATTTGTGGCTTTTGTTGCAAAATAACCAATGAAAAATGTCTCACATATAGGGATGCATGCAGTCCTTTACCCCGATCATAGTCAATCCCTCTACCACACCTTCATCTCTCATCCTCACTCTACCTAGCCAACTACTGGTTGTTTGTAGACTGTAGATTTGCTCCTCACCACATCACTACCTCCACCTTTCATGCTAATAATGCTTCTTGGCTATGGTATCCCACTGCCTGTTATACACACAGCTAGAAGTACAGACATGGAGTCAAAGGACAGTCTCCCAAATGGAAGAACAAGTTTATCATTCACTCTCTCCTGCATCTTAGGTACAACAGTTAGTTGAAATAAAATAGAAGAATAAGGAACGTCATTCAGGCAGATGTGTTCATGATATACACGTACCTTGAAAAAGTGAAACCAAAAGCCTTCATATATAGCAACAGAGGCAGGGAAACAATGCAATTATAGCCGAACAAGGCACATCGACAATCTGTGGTTATGATTAGTAGATTGGCAGCAGCATCACAAGAACAGGAAAAGAAGAAAGACTGATAGTATTGTTTTCTATTTTATAATGAATTTCAGCCAGAATAATCTGAGTATTGCATCTATTCAGCTATGTAGCCATACAGGAAGCAGTGAGGAGCTTGTGTTTGTGTGCATTTGTAAATTTGACAAATGTGCATACACAATATTTTTTTCTTTTCCCAGTGAGAGTAACAAATTGCTTCCAGGCTTTCCAGCACCCCACAGCAGAGATTATTTTTAACTTTCCTTTAATATATATATATGGAAATTTTAAAGTTATTCAGCTGGAAAACTTCCTTTCTGGCTTAAAGCTGTGTACAACAATGATCATCTATGCATCCAGGCTGGTATCCCAAGATCATACTAAAAAATATCTGTCATAGCCAAAGTCTGTTATTTAGGATTCAGGTCCTTCTGTGTTGAGCCTCCAAGATTTTAGAACATTTGTGTTGAGTTGTGGGAGGTTCATTCTCTAAAACACTTCTGACATTTGATATGAAGGATATTATCCAAGTGTCAGATATAATAGTTTTGGTGAATAACAGAAATATTAATCCAATATAACATACAACTGGAAAACTGCTAACTGGAGGGTGTATCCCACTAGCAGAAATTAGTTCCAGGCACTTTCATAGTGGAGATGGGAGCTCTAGAAATATATAGACTACATATAGATGGCTTCTGAGTGCAACTCTAATGTTTTGAAAAGCAATCATCCCTTAGGTTGATTGGAGATAGAACATTACTTTTATTAAGTAAACAAGGGGCACATCTACATATGCAAAAGATCTGGGAGCAGCTTACTGGACCAGATGTGGGAAAAGATTTGCTGCTTCTAGCAGCAGACTACTCCTGCTCCCTGCAGCTCTGCAACCAGCCCCTGCAGCAGCCAGTGGGAGCTCTAGGTTCCCAGTAGGTGCTAGCCCAGGGGCCAGGAGACAGCTGTCTCCTGGCCAGAGGCTGGGACATTGTTTCCTGCCCCTGGGAGCTGCCTGCTGCTGGGGCACACTCTGCCACTGGAGCCCAGGTAAGGACAATGTCCCCCTGCCCGGGCAGCAGGGAGCTGTGGGGCAGATCCTTATTTCCCAGCCCAAGCCCCATGGTTGTGGGAAATAGAATGTGAGATCCTTATCTCCCAGCTTGGCAGTCATGGGGCCAACACTGGAAGATCCTTATCTCCAGACCTGGCTCGACCCTGGAGCGAGCTCTGGGAGATAAGGATCTCTCAGCCTGGGTCCCATGATCTCCCAGCCGTAGCCCTGCAATCATGGAGTGGGGGCTGGGAGCTCCCTGCTGCCAAGGCAGGGGGTCATTGTCCCCACCCAGGCTCTGGCATGAGCCCACCCTGGCTCAGGGAGCAATCTCCTTCCTTCTGCTGCCCGGCTGACTGGGAGCACATCTGCATCTACACATCAGGCACCTACACATGTGCTACTGCATAGTTGCTAATCTTGAGTAAATCTGCTTTTTGCATTTGCAGGTAGCAAATTTACTCATGATTAGAGCCAATTACTGTGCAGTAAGCATATGCATGTGTAGATGTGGATGCTTAGGCATAGTAATTACCTCTGCTGCACAGTAAAGCATCTCATGTAGACATGCCCAAGCAGTCCTCTCACTTTAAATCTGCTCAGGCTCTAGAAATAACCCGTATGTACTGGGTATTTTCAAAGGCATAACTCAAGAGAGAATTATTTCCTAGTAGGTACTAAATTTAATACATCACAATATTCTAATAATCACAACATTCCAGTCATTTGCTACTGTTGCAAGTGAACTTGTGATACCACCTGATCTGATTTTACATACACAATACTGCCTTCTAGGGGATGGCCTTGAGAGAGAAAAAGTCTATAATATAACAGTTGTGTAAAGCTCAGTCTAGCTGTTGGGTAGCATAACATTTATTTTTCTTCCTTCCATTTCTAAAAATTGTGTTGAAGTTTTGAATTGCTTAGAATACAAAACATTATTTTTTCAAAAGATCCACTACTACAAAGATTTGCCTAGTTTGAGGTGGAAACTATCTATATGCAAAATAGATTTTTTTCTGGGTTGTAGAAAACCTATAAGTATTCTCGAGAACCGTTAAAAGAAGGGAGTTCTCACGCACTGGAAATATTCGCAGACACTTGTGAACATGACTGAGTTCTGTTCTATTTTATGGCCATTTTGAACAGCTGTGCTAGAGCTGTTAAGAGGAAGGCTCTCTTTGGGTTCAAGAGAAAAAACCTGTGTGTTTTTTGGAACAAAGTGCTTTCTGTCTGTTCTTCTCCAAAATCCCCTTCCTTTGCCATTCTCTTCCCTGTCATCTAGTTCCACAATCTTGATATCATCTTTGATTCATACTTTGCATCTTTGATATTCAGGCTGTGAACAAACCTGCACAAAAGTATGTCTAAGATCCAAGTCATTCCATACCCCCCACTCCTTCGCCTCTCTCTGCAATTCTGACATGCTAGTGAAGCAGTTTAACTCTACCTAGATCATAAAGCTAGCTGAAAGGTGTATACACTAACAGGGCTGTCTATTGGCTCATCAAAGACACAAAACACATTTCAGAGGAAACAACAGCAGAACAGTAAATGAACCTATAAAATCTCCATTAATGTTTTGGATTTTATTTTAAATAAGACTGGGATGTCCTAAATGTGTGACAAAAACATGCTTCATGTTTATTAGACTGAGAAATCTTCAAGTTTTCTTTTTAGTTCTATTATTTCTAAGGGAATGCAGTCACCACAGAAATTATTCTATAGTTTTGCGTTATCTACTCAAGGCGTAGAGCCTGATGAAATCAATGGCAGTCTAATATAAATGGGATTTGCTAACTTGTCTCTAGTGGGTTGTTCTCTTTCCCCATGCTATTAATTTCTGTCTCCATTATATCTTTTGCCATTAAGATTGCCTCTTGGAAGGAGATCACGAGATTGCACCCTAAAGATTTTCATTTTAATTTTTATGTAATAATAAATTTACCCTCTCCTTCATTTCAGATTTGGTCAATTCTTCCCCAGATTATTTTAGGGTAATGATCTCTTTATGGCTTTGTCTCAGTGTTCTGCATATACATATTGAATATAGATTTTATTAATAAAAAGGAGATATGAATATTCTGAAAATTAAAGATTTGATGTTGCTTAGTTATTGAATCCAGAGTATTGTTACTAAACCCGCATAATCACTTGATTTAAATTATGTCTCATTCTACTTAATTAGTAGTACATTACCATGACTTTGAAAATTGAGATCTCAAATATTAGTTGGATATGATTAGTTCGATAATTTTCTTAGTGGTGTGTGAATTTCAAAAAAGCTTGGTAGTTCATCTTAGAGAATTACCTATACAGTAGGTTCATCTACATGTGAATTTAATGAGATGCAATAAACTCTGGAGCAGTTCATGCTGGAATTAACTGCTCCCAGGCACAGCATTAATACGTGCACCCAGGACAGGAGCCATTTGAGCTGGAGCAGAGTAGGCCCGTGGCTGGATAAGCTGACCAGGGTCAGCATCCATAAGTGTGTTTCAGCACAGTAATGTACCCTGCCATAAAATAACACTGTCCCCAAAAGTACTATCCTATGCTAGAATTAATTAGTATTCTGTGCCCTAATACCAGCACACATGTAGACAGACACTTTACTGCAGAATTAATTCATCTACTCCACAGTAAAGTGCATGTGTAGATGTACCCCATGGGACTCTGACCCAGATTATTTTATGTGTTAGAAAAGTTTATCTGGAAGTCACATTTGTGCAAGTTCTCATGGAAATTCTTATTTAACTAGTATGTGGTGGCAGTTCAGTCAAAATCAAGAAGTGCATAGTATATCTAAAGTAAAAAGTTAAGAAAGAAAATAATTTAAATTCTATTAGTGATTTTTTCCAAATTTCAGAAGTGATTTGACTCTGGCTTCCTTCGAAGTACTCAGATACTATGATGATAAGAGTCAGAACTAAGCTAGAAGGTGTTGAGTAGAGACAGTTTTGATCCAATAACAATCTCTAATTTGCTAATCTCCAAACTATTTCTCTGACATTGAGCATTTTATCTGCACTTAATTGTTTTCTCCCCTTTTGTGGGGTACTGAGAAATAGTTATTTGGTAACATATCAAAGTATCATCATGGGGAAGTATCTTGTGGTTAAAGAAATCATTGTTAAATACAAGATAAAACAAGGAATCATATAAGGGATTCATTTATTGAACGGATGATAGGAAAACAGATATTTGAAAAGCTGGAAGCCTGATGAATACAAGAGAATTCTACTTATTTTCTATCCATATTCAGATTCAAAAAAAATATCCTTATCACTGACAATTTTCTATTTAGGTGAAAAACAGGGGGAAAAATCAGCAGAAATTATTTGAAGGAAAAAGTTTTTCTGCTTGTAAGACAGTGTCTCTATATCCCTTCATTGAAAATACATCAAACCCTAATAGTATACACTGAATACATTCTTATCTTCGTGAAACCAAATTTCTTTTCCTCATTTACACACTTCAGATTGGGATAAGTGCATGAGACCCAGAGTTCTTCAATGCATAAGGGAATCAAGGGCATTGTTATGGCCCTTCATGAAGAGCAATATACTCTGTATTTGTAAGCTACCCTAGGCTCTGCCTGCTGCAACTAAGTTATCTGCATTGATTATGCAGAGAACAGAACAGTTAATTTTGATCCTTAAGTGCATATAAAAAGAAAAAGCCACTTTGCAACAGGCTGCAAGCTAGCAGCCTGGAAGAATTAGCCAGCAATACCAGGCCACCCCCCGTCCCCCTCCCAGGGGGGTTCTAGCTGGCTCAGTTTATCGGTAATGATGGGAAGCTGATTGGCTGACCTGGAAGTAAAAGGACACCAGAAGAGGAAGTGGGAAGGAGGACCTGGAAGGAAGAAGGTTTGCACAGGAAGAGACAGCAGGTGGGCAGCTGGATGGCTAGTCTGCCTCCCACCTCAAAGGAAGGCTAGACGGTGAAAACTCCTCCCTGGCTGGGAGTGTTTATTTTGTAATTGGTTTGTATTAGCAACTGAGCCCAGTGGTGCAGAGCAACCTGGAGCTTTGAAGCTTGTGTTGCTGGGCACATGCTACAGGTGTGTCCATATGGACGGTTTGCTTTTGCTTGAGCCCTGGGAAGCAGAAGATCCTAGGGCATTACAATTTATGTTTCTGAGTCCAGAAAGAGACTGTTGCTGGGGCCAGATTAAAGTGTTTAAGGACTGATAGGCTAGCTGGCAACCCACTATACAGTTATGTCACCTAGGTGAAAGTGAGTTCAACTGGTTTTTACCATTGCTACAACCTGTCTAGCTTACCATGTTAAAAGGTACTTGAATGCAGCAATGCCACAAAGACCTTTGATTTACAGAGGCAAGTAAGAAAGCCACTTTGCACTTTCTATATGCTGCAGACCTCTGCTCTGCTGCAGTTTCTTTTCATTGCAATATAAGGGAAAGTTTAGAGAGAGTCTAAACTTGCGACTAATTCATCTGCCAGCGCTAAAAACCAGGCACACAAAGATACTTAGGGTGAAATTACTTTCAGACTAATAGTACTTGTTTCAGAGCTATATAGCTGCCCTTTATCAATAAGGTAGTTCAGAAGGTAGGACTCCTTCTGCATAATTCTTCTTAGCTCTTCTGTGCAAAAACAAACAAAAAACCCCTCAGTTTTCTCTTGGGAACACAATATTTGATCTCGCAGTTGCTAAGGTTATGTACAGTTTTTCCTAGGAGGAACTGTATTCTGTATTCAGTATCTACTACTCAGTTGCTGCTGCTCTCCTAGTAGAAACCATAGGCATGTCCCCACAAGCAAGAATATGCATTTCCCCAAGGACAACTAGCAGCAGCACACATTTGTGCCACTGCTACTTGTCCCCAGGGGACACCCCTGCATGAATGCTCTGGCACATGGCAAGTGGACTTGGATGGGTTAGGGGAGGCTGGGGCCAGCACCTGAGATGGCCCCAGCAGCCTTATTTGGGGTCCTGGGGGCCTTCTGGACTGTACTGGTGGTCATCTGGGTGAGCAGAGCCTGGCCAGCAGCTGGAGTATGACTCTGGCTGGCCAGGCTCCTATTTCTGGCAGCACATGCTACCACCATGTCCACAACCCCACTTTTTTCTGGCATGGGTGTTTTGACACCAGGATCTCCCAGTGTCAAAAAACCCCATCACACTGCTTATTAGTAGTGCAGAGAATGCCTGCATGTGCAGCATATGCAGTTTATGGTGCCACAGATGGGTCTGTGCCACCATAAACCACATGTGTGCACTCATCTGAATGTGTCCCAGGAGTGTACAGATGTTCAGAATTTTTCTCCCAGAGCAAAAATGGCCATTCTGAGAAAAAAATAACCTTGGAACAAGTAGAGCTAAATCACTCCAAAGAGAGTTTCTCCTGGGAGAGTAAATGTCTGTACATGTTCTCTTCTGAGAGAGGTTAGAGTACTAGGGTTATGTGAAACAGCACCGTTCCACTTCGACTTCTATTTTGATGTTTCAGTGGAACAGTGTATCATAGTGAACTTTGCTTTGTTTTGAAAGCACTGTTCCATTT
Organism: Crocodylus porosus; assembly: GCF_001723895.1. Taxonomy (NCBI): domain Eukaryota; kingdom Metazoa; phylum Chordata; order Crocodylia; family Crocodylidae; genus Crocodylus; species Crocodylus porosus. The sequence continues at coordinate 68,957,563 of NW_017728931.1, read as the reverse complement.
CGTTTGGTCAAAACTGTTTCACTGTTTCGATGGTGTTTCGACATTTTGCCCATAGGCTATTCCACAGCCAGCACAGGGAAGATCGGTGTTGCCACTGTCTGCAGCTGGCAGCACCTGCCTCCTGTGATCAGAGAGGCAGATCAGGGCCCCCCACCCCCAGAAGCAGTCCAGTACCCTCCTCTCTGCCTACCCAGTGTTAGTACTGCAAGGTCTCTATGTTTCAGGGGCTCAGCATTCAAATGTTTGTTCAGGCATTTCTAGCTAAGTTTTTCTACCACAAGAAAAAAACTCAGAAATCATAGAAAATTAAGGTTGGAAGGGTCCTCAGGAGGTCATATAGTCCAATCTCCTGCCCAAAACAGGATCATCCAAGTCAAGGTTTTGCCTACCTAGGCCTTAAAAACCTCAAAGGACAGAAATGGAGATTCTACAGCCTCTCTGGGTAACATGTCTCAGTGCTTTACTACCCTCCTGGTGAGAGTTTTTCCTAACATCTAACTTAAACTTTCCTTCCTGCAAATTCAGACCACTGCTTTTTGTTCTGTCAACAGTCTGGGTCCATCCTTTTTGGAACTGCCCTTTAGGTAAATGAAGGACGCTTTTTCTGGCAGCACTTCTGGTTTGCTGCCGGTGCTTCTGGGGTCAGTGATTGGCCCCTGGTAGACCGAACCCTCCCCCACTGGTCAGCAGGAGGCACCAGTCGCCCATGGGCTGAGCCCAACTTAAGCAGTAGGTACACTGCTAAAGCAGCAAGGGTAGCAGCACTAAGCTTCCCTGAAGGCAGTCTGGTCATTGGTCCCAGCATGAAAACCCCTGTGGGTGGCTGGGTGGTCACCTGACAGGAAGGGGCAGGTTTTAGGGGGCACATAAAACCACTGTTTGATCCCAGGAAGTCAGTCAGGCCCTGTAGATGGCAGAGAGAAGAGGTCCTGCCCAGGAAAGCAACAGAGGAGTGCCTGGCTGATGGATGAACTGCCCTGGGACTGCCAGTAAAGTGCTTTAAAGTTGACAGAGAAGTATGACCCTGTAGAGGGGAGAATTTTTTTCATACAACCAGTGAGGTGGCATTTATGTTTGGCGACAATTGGTATTATAGCCAGTGGGATTATTCTTTTGTTGCAGTTTATACTAAAAGACTGGGTTGGGACTATCAGGGCTGGAGACAGTCCCAGCAGTGACCAAGCAGGGTGGAGGCAGGGCCAGTGGGCCCAGTACCTAAGTATGACAGAGATAGGCCCAATGGCCCCAGTGTCCAAGAAGGCAAGACAGGGGGCTGGAGCCCAGAAGCCAGGTTTGGCACAGTGGGCCCGAGTTAAAGGACCCAGCTCTAGTACAGGGATAAAACCTGGGAAGGGAGGGGTCCCAACAATGGTGCGTGGTGGCCTGGTGTTGCTGTGAGGGCCTAAGTGATGACCCATAACATCTTTGAGGCATGGATGTGGCTACAGGGGAAGCTGGAGACCACGAATAGCCCTTACTCTGACAGGTGCCCTGGGGACACAGACAGGCCAAGAATGCCCACTTAGCATATGAGGTGCAGGGTTGGGACCAGCAGGGTCTGAGAGCACCCTGCTAGCTGAAAGGCAGATGACAGCTTGATTTGGGACCCAAGGGCAGCCTCTCCTTTCACCAATAAACTCATTGCATCAAGGCATGACAGGTAAAGGAAAAGAAAGGGGTCTCAGGGAGCCAGATTACAGCAGGAACTGCAAGGCCACTAGTGGATATCACAGCTGCCCCTGATGACCAATCTTGCTATGTTATGCAGCCTATGTGTGAATGTTATTTCTGGTCAAAGCACTTAACTTGGCCTACAAGGCAATGGTTTTAAAAGTTTTTTCTTCACTGAAGACTGAATCTACTCCTGATTTCCAACTGATTGACAGAAGGGATATAGTTGCATTTAATTTACTGTTCTTTATTTCAACTATGGTTAATTATATTCACTTCCTGTATTTTCTCCATTCTTGGAGGGCTAATATGAGCCTCATTCATGTTTTCTCTAAGATCATGTTATAGCATATATTCAGTCTATTAAACAAATCTCTAGGTTTTCTATGGTTTTGCACTTCCTTTCTTCTCCTCATTCACTACATTTTACACTGGCAGAAATTTGATCTCCAGAAGCCGCTCCCTTGATTGGTTCTGAGATATTGCTCCACTCACAACAGAAGCAAACCCATCAGTGTTTGCTATTCCTTAGTTAATTATTCAGAGGAGGCCTTTGCTCAGTCTGAATTTTCCTACTTTGCCCTTTTCGATTTTGTTGCTCTCACAATGGCAGTCCCAAAGCGGCATTTCCATCTGTAGTTCTCTTCACAACACAAAAGTCAGAACAGGAAACAGTTGCTCATTTTTCTCTATTTCCAATAAGAAGAATGTGCAAGAATCCAAGTGCTGAAGGTTTGTGAGGACTTGACAAAACATCAAATATCAGACATGAGCAAAGGGTTTCTTTTACTTCACTTACTGCTAATCTGCCAGAGGATGTGGGAGAAGATGATATTTTCCTTTACTCCCACTCCTTTGGTCTGAATTAACATTTGGCCAAACAGAGAACAGAGGTACAAAAACAGTAATGTGAATGTGCTGAAAATTATAGTAACTATATCTGGGATGATTAACATGGATACAGTAGCACAAAATGATCCTTAGCTCACAGTTAATTCATCATGGCTGATTACAAATGTGGAGAAAAAACAAAGCCCCTGCACTTTACTGAGTGCACAATATGCCCAGAAGAGGAATCACATTAGTTGGATCCAGTTCACACAATGTCTGTATAGATCAGGTGCTTCAGTGGGGCCTTTTGGCACTTTTATCTAATAGCTAATTGAATCAGCATTAGATAAAAGGGCAAAAAAGCCCCGCTGAAGCACCTGAGCTATATAGACATTGGGGAGCTGGGTCGAACTAATACACTTCCTCTTCCGGTGGAGCACCATTTTTGGTTTTGGGTTTGCTTTTTTCACTTCTGCCAGCACCTAATGTGCTCAGTAATAAGGGTCAGATTATAACTAATGACCTATCCAGTACTGGGTAGTCACTTTCAAGATTTAGAACATGTTATTAATCTATCATGCAATTCAAAATAGATAGCAACTAAATGAAGCTCTGTGAAAGTCAGCTCAAGGTTCAAGATAGGAAATTGCTTTTTTCTATATTACTTATTTCCAAAGCTATTCTTATCACCAGAGTCTTTTTTTACAAAGGAGAACAAAACCAAGGGTGGCACTTTCTGCACAATAAAATGATTCTATTCTCCACTTCCTTATAACTACAATCGACTATAAAGAAGCTCTGTAGACTGCCATAGAACAGTAATTTCCAGCTGAAATCCTAAAGACATTTTGAATATTTTGTGAATTAAGCTTCAAAACACTACCAGCATGAATTAAGTATCTATTGTTATCCTCTTTAGATAAATGAGGAATGAGACAGAGAAAGGTTAAGTGAAGGAAGCTTAAAGTCATGCAGGAAGTCTGTGGGTGACTCTTGAACAAAACCCAGATCTTCTGACTCCATACTCTGCTTTAATAATAAGACCTGCCTTTCCTCCCACACAAGTGCACTAGAAATCAATCCAGGGCCATTCATTCCAATAATGTCTGCTTCCATGTGGTAGGAGGTAAAATACATGACTGTATAATATATACAATGCTGTTCAAGACGCCAGATACGGAAAAGATTCTAAATGGAATTTATTCAGACTAATCGCCCTGATTGTAATTACTTTATGTATTTTGGAAGCCATATATTATATGAATATATCCAAAAGATTCCATGATGGATTAAACTGGATAATATTTTCCAAGTATTCAAAAGTGTCAGGCTAACAAGAATGGGGCATCTGTGCCGCAACTAACTTGTGGGCCGTCATCCCCAGTTCAAGCATGGGGATCATACAGTGTAATGCATGCATGTATGTCCTATATATGTTTATTTATATTTCTATAACAAGTTCAACCATAGTTTAATTAGTATGCCAGTGCTGGTCATTAGTCTTCAGCAGTGTTACTAATTCAAAATAGTTGAAGTGCCCAGATACAATACTTGGATACAGTGGAAAGAGAGAACATTCAATTAAAGACTTAGTTTATTTAGTTTAAATATTAGTTTTGGCTGCTAATGGGAATGTGCATTTGCTTGGATAGGAGAAAGAGAGAAAAGCAGGAAATAAAAAGGAGGAAGATGGTGTATATTTTAAGGTGAAAATTATCACAACTGACAACATCTTACAATTATCCTTGACCCTCAATGTTGATTTTTCAAAGCACTCACAAAGTAACAACTCATATTCAACTTGAGTGAAGGCATGAGAATCAGGGATGCAGAGAGAAGTTTCAATTTTTACTCAATCTGGCCACAGAAAGCTGTCCATAGCCATCCACAACTGCAGACAGCTTCAAAAATGGCTGATCAGGTGAAAATATGACCCCTCATTTCATGAGGTGTCAGATAATGATATTTCGAGATGTAGCATCTTCCATAACTTGTGCTTGCACTGCCTCCCAGACTGTTGCTGTTTTCAGAACAGGAGAAAAGAAAGGGAGCAGAGGGAGTTCAGTCTTGGGGTTTTTCAGTCCCCCCTAGAGGGTGTTTGTTACATGTATATTGGAGCCCTCTTGAAATGGGGGGAAGCTCCAATTCACCCACCCCACCTTTTAGCACCAGCTGGGGAACCCAAAGAATGAGCACCCAGTGGCCATTGCATTGGGAACCTATCTGGCTGCTGGCCCCGAGCCTGCAGCTAGATTCCCCTTTCCCCCTGGAATCAACAGTGAACTTCTGTTTGGTCTGGCATAATGTTGTAACTCAGAATACTTTGCAGAAAACATTCTGAGTTACAGCTGGGAGCTGCACTTCTATCTGCACCATAGGTTTGCAGGTCCTAAAAAGGGAGAGTTTAGGCTTCTAGTTCCTGCTTCCAGCAGTGTTCCCGTAAACAGCATTCGAAGCAAAACTAAAACTTTCTCTCTAAGTGAACATCTTTATCACCTGGCTTGCTATTTTTTAGAAAATTCTACTACAATTAATTGAGTGCATTTCATAAAATCAAGAATACGTTCTGTGGTTCAATGGAAATTAACCTGTCTTTGCCCTTTACTTCAGGCCTGATCACTTAATTAAGTTGGTAACATCACTTTTGTCAGCACTAATTAGCTTCATCTGCATTGAACACATGAACATTTTGCTTCTGTATACAATAATATATCCTCCACCTTACAGCATTTAAAACAGACCTCAGATATTGCATGGACAATATATTACATGTCAGTAAGAAAAATATTGTATATTTGAATGCACTATATAGAAAAACTGCCTCTGTTCATAGATCATTACTAATTAAAATGTGCACAGTGAAATTAGTATAACTTTGACAACCATCACTTTGGATTTTCTGAATTTATTAACATCAACGTATCAGTAAGACTGTATTTGCATTTCTGGTTTTATTTTGTTTGGTTAAATAAATCATGCCAGACTTGTCCTCTTCCTTTAATTATTTCAGCTAAAATAGTCTAAAGTCCCTTTATCCAGAGTGATTTTCCCACTTAAGTAACTTTCAGTGAGATTTAGGCTCATAAGCGCTTTTGAAAATTTTACATTAGGTTTTTAATTTTGGACATGCTGTGTCAATACAACTCAGAATAGACCAACAAAATGTACTGGAATTTAATTGGGAGTTACCAGTACCAAGCAAAAATTACTAGAAAATAGTTCCTTCCTATGACACTGTAATATTAGGACTGATGAAAGGAAATTCAGGGTTAGGATTTATGATCTTTGATATCTAAGCACAAGAGAGGCCAGAAGATAGTCATTAGACCTGCTAGGTATCTCTGATTAGTGATAACAGAATTAGTATAATATTCCTAGTAATCTGCCTTTCAAAACTTCTAACTATGTCTAACTTAAGTAGAATCTCTTTAGAAAAATATTAAGCAAAATATTGTTAATTTGTTTTAACATTTTCACAAAATTTTTCATTTTAAAGATTCAGTCTTCTCTGTGTTAATAATATAACCTTTTCTCCAAAACAAAGTAGACCTTTACTTTCAGGGAACAGAAATCAACTGGACTAGAACATGCAATTGTCCTTGTCATTCATGTTCCATGAAAAGATTGCCTCTAGACTACATCAGAAGCATTAGTTTGCCTGTAGGATATTTCTTTACTAAAAAGTAAAAGCCTTTAAAATGAAAAAAGGCTCTTTCATATACTTTGTCCATCAGATGCACAAAAAGCAACTGGAGTTTACTGTATTTCTCAAAGGGAAATATAGTGGTGAAACATGATACAAATTATGTACGGTACCTTGCCAGGCAAAAGAAAAATTTCCCCTGCCACGCTTCATGTCAGCAAAACTTATACTTTGATAACACAGGGCCTCAATCAGTCTCTCTTTCTATACTATATACGATGTAAAAGGCTTCTTGATTCACTAGTTAATGTTAATGGTCAGCTTCTACTAGGAACTAGAAAACTACCCAAATCAGTTGTAGGCAAATCATATTGGACAGTTCTCCTAAAATGCAGTTATGCCAGGCTATACAGACCTAAGGGAATAGGTTAAATCGAAAGAGCCCAAAAGGTATCAAAAATAGGTTTTTCTGTAGTAACAATAGATTCTGCCAGTAATCTAGGTCTAAATTGTTGATATATTTACTGACAAGCTAGTCAATCCCATTTATATCTCAGAAAGCTACACAAAAGCATGTTGAACCGTTAGGCTCGAGGGCAATGACAACACACTTATGCATGTCGCTCTGAGAATCTTCACACTACTCCCAAATCTAACATGGCCTGTAATTTCAGAAACGTAATATAATTCTGTGGTCTTCCATATTTTGGGGGGTAGAAGCTGAGATGACCTGAGGTTATGTTATATCTAATGGACCTAATGAATCAAGAAGAATGTCAAGAGCTTGAACACCTGTATTTGGCATTTGGGTAGTAGTTTGGAATCCTTTTATACCTTTTATGGACCTTGATCGATCTGTACTTGTGGACTTAATTTCTTACCTGCTAAAACCTGAGGTTTCAGCCTTCATTTTCTGGTCTTTAAGGGATTCAATTTAATTACAAATATTTACTCAAGCCTGTTTTCATCTTCTCATTAGGCAGGGGTTATTTATGGGACCACCTCTAAAGGTCCTTTTTACTTGGATGATAACTTAGACCAAGTGCTAGGCTGCAATAATGTCAATCCCTTATCTAATTTAAATTTCAGTAAAGTTATGCCAGTTTTGCGGTACTGGCTATGAACCTGCTGGGCCCTCAAGTTTGTTATACCCTTATCCAGGTTTCATGGTCTGCATCCAGGAGTGCCTTTTATAGAAGGGTATTGCTAATAAATATGGACTCACCATACACAGGAAAAACACAGTAGTTAGCATTGTCTTAGCCAAGTATCCCTGTCATAGTAGTCTGGCTTCTGAATCAGAGCAAATCTTAGGTGGTCCATTTCCAGCTGTTCCAGGTAACTATAATCATGAATGGTAGATCTCCAAATAACTAAAATTATTTTGGGAGTTGCTGAATCAGTGGTTGCTGTTAATCTCTCTGCTGGGCTTTCATCTCATTTCACAGCAGCTGCATCTCATGGTCACAGTTATACTGGTGTTCAAAAGTAACAGTTGCTGTTGAAATCAATGCTGCTGACACTTATTCCCTAACCAGCTCAATCACTTACCTAGTTCCATGGAAAAGTTTTACTCCTAAAAACAATGACATGCCTCTGGTATAAGACCATGCAAATCTGTTTCTTCTCTTCCACAAGTTCTCCAGAGTGTGACCATGTAAAGTACGAATTTGATTTAAATATAGAAAAAATTGGATTTTTCATTAAGCTAGGCTCCTTAGCCCCCTGCAAAAAGATGAGGGTTTGTGAACTAACTGGGAGAGTTAGAGGAGAGGGAGTGTGTGTGTATGTATGTATGCGTGTGGGCCCCAGCAACAGCTGTGTAAAACCAATGAGGTGCTTCAGCTGATTGCTGCAGTTTCTGTTTCAAAGGATGCTACTTCTCTAATCAGCTGTGGGGCTGCTGATGAACTCCAGCTGAGCTGAGAAGCAGCACCCTCGAAACAGAAGCTGCAGCTGTGCAGCTTGTCCATCCTTCAGTAACCACAGCTAATTAAGCAGGTTGTGAAACATCCAGGTTAAAACACACACTCTGAGTCCTGCTGTATCAAACTTCTGTCTGAAAAACGTTACCTACTAAGGATACAACTGAGAGGGATTAGAGAATCAGAGGGAAAAAATGCTGATTTTTCAGATTGTTCCTTTTGTGCTTTTGACTGCATTTGGGGCCAGTTAATTTCAATTTCTCTACTATGATCAGTCTATCAGTTAGTCACTTCCACTCTAGTTTGAATGTATTTCCTGCTACAAGGAAAGGGGGGCAAATGTGACCACAAGGACACAAAATCTGCTAAAGCAAAGCACTTTTTGCAAGCACTTTTAACTTTAGTAGTTGTAATTATGCCCCTCAGGAATCTTCTTGAGATGAGTATATGAGTCTCATTCATCTTAGATATCTTTCTTGCACAATGATAGCCGTGTGAATTTACTTCATGAGAGTATATAATATTAGGACTCGGAATATACCCCACTTGCTGCTACTCTTTTGAAAAACATGCCTCAAAAGCTAGTGGTTATAAAGCAATCCAAGCAAGGGAGGGGAAAAAAAGAAATTATCACTATCTCATCTCACCACATGCAAGTACCAGACAAAGACTATGTAAAAACTCCCCCCACAGCACATTGACCTGAGGTTGAGCAGCCCCAGGATGGCAGGCTGACCACTGGAGCCCCCTACCACCTGGTGCTGCTCCTCCCCATCTCAGTGTGCTGTGGTCCTAGATGCCAATGCAAACCAAGCACCCAGGAGCAATAAACTTCAGCACAATATGCACTGGAGTTCATTGCTCCACATTAATTGCATTTGTGAATGCACCCATTGGGATAGAGAGTAGATGCTGAAAGGGAGAATGAACAGGATATGACCAAAGTGGTTTTTTTTCCCCCACCATTTCTCTCCCGCTTTCACCCTTCAGCATTTATGGTGTAGGAAGTTCTGATTCAGAGGCTGTACCCCTAACTCCCATGCTTCTTAACTACTCATGCACTTTTCCTCCAAGAAAATCCATTTTTGAATCTGGTTAAAGCTGTCAGCTTCCACAATAGTTTCACACTTCAATTACATACTGCATGAAACAGAATTTCCTTTTGTTAGCTTTAAATTTTCTATCTACCAGTTTCATTTTGTGACTGCTACTTCTTGTATTAAGCAAATTCTCATTTACTTTCTCTTTACCATTTAGTATTTTGTAGCCAGCAGGGCACATAATACTCTGGCATGCAGCAAAACCAAGGAAGTGATACTTCTGCTCTACTTGGTATTGGTGAGACCACAGCTGAAGTACTGAGTCCAGTTCTGGGCACCGCACTTCAACAAGTATATGGAAAAGCTCGAGAGAGTCCAGAGAAGGTCCACCCATATCATCAAAAACTTGCACGGCAAGCCATACAAGGTAAGGCTGAGGGATCCTGGGACTCTTCAGCCTGAATAAGAGAAGACTGAGAGGGGACTTGGTTGCAGCTTACTACCAGATCAGGGGCATACATCAAGTGCTCGGTGAACAAGTGTTCATCAGGTCACCCTTGGGAGAATGGTCACAAACTCCTGGAAGACCATTTTAGGCTCAACATTAGGAAAAAATTCTTCACACCCAGGGTATCCAGACTGTGGAATAAGCTTCTCTCAGACGTGGTGCAATTGCCTACCCTGGAGATCTTCAAAAGGAGACTGGACAGTCACCTTGCTGGGGTCACTTGACCCCAGTAGTCTTCCCTGCTTGGTGCAGGGGGCTGGATCCAATGATCTTCAAAGGTCCCTTCCAGCCTACATTCTATGAATCTATAAATTCTCAGTGGTGACTGATGACAGACCAAGGAGCAATGGTCTCAAGTTGCAACAAGGAAGGTTTAGGCTGGATATTAAGAAAAACTTTCTCACCAGCAAGGTAGTAAAGCATCTCCATCCTTAGAGGTTTTTAAGGCCCAGATAGCCAAAGCCTTGGCTGGAATGATCTAGTTGGGGATGGTCTGCTTTGAGCAGGGGGTTGAACTGGATGATTTCCTGACTTCCCTTCCAACTCTAATTTCTATGATTCTTTACCTGCTTGGGGGGCCCTTTTGATTTGTGTCCAATTAGTTTCCTCATTTTGGTATAGTCTCCCTTTTTAAAGTTAAAGGCTACTTTAGTAGATTTTCTTCTCATCTCCCCTTCTACATGGATGCCAAACCCAACTGCGTTGTGGTCACTATTCTAGAGTGGCTCGGTGACCCTTACCCTTTGCACCAAATCCTGTGCACTGCTTAGGACTGGATCAAAAATGACCTAATCACTTCAGAAAGCAACCTTTTATAATATCAAGAAGTTTGATCTCTGTATCTCAACCTGAGATTAGATTGGTCCAGTCTACTTGTGGATAATCATCCATTAGTACTGTGTTTTCTGCTTTTGCAGCCTCTCAACTTCCTTAGCATTTCTAACTCAGTGCTGTTGTCCTACTTGGAGGAATGATAGTATATCCCCAGATATTCTTTTTTTTCTACTCAAACACAGAATTTCTACCAGTAGAGGTTCTATGGTACCTTTCTTATCAATTTGCAGTTCTCCAGAAACCCAGAATGCATAGCTCCCAGCCCCTATACCTTTTTCCACCTGCCAAAGCTCTTCTGGTCTTGCTGTCTTTTGGCTCCAGCTGAGATCAGAACTACCGGGGTGAATCCCTGGGGAAATCATACAGACCAGAGCTGAGATGTAGACCTTAAGCTGGGATTTGCTCACTGTAGGCACATTTAGTGCTATATGGAGAAATGAGCTTTTGGCTCGATTTGTTTTTTTTTTTTTTTACAGCTGTGTGTTAATCTCTGGTAGCCCCTTTCCCAGCATGGAGCCACTGAGGGTTAACCATCAAGAATAGCATGGATCCTATGGATGCATGCTTCCCAAGGTTGCATGCTTTCACCGCCCAGCATCTCTGTGCTGGGAGCAGAGCCTCTGGAAGGCTAATCCCTGGTGAAACTATTCAAGTCAGGGAAGCACGCTTCCTTGGGCTCCATGCTGTCACCATGCAGCAGCTCCATTCCCCACTATGCACAGCTCCCTCATCCATGGGGTGAAGGGGGCTCAAAAGAAAGTTTCTCCCTTTGACCTGCGTGGGCAGGGGAAAACAGATGCAAAGGGCCAAGTAGATTTGAGAATTTCAATTAATCTCAATTAACTTAACTGACATTTTCCCATGCCATCTTAAAGGCATAGGTAGCTTTGAGCAAGGCTTGGGGGATCTGGGATGGGGTAGGGAGCCTGAGGTCAGGTTTAGCAGGGGTCTTTGCAGGCATCTGGTGTGGAGCCAGCCTTCTGATCTCATCAGTTAGATGCTTACCAGCCCCTCCTGCCTAAGCCAGGACAGGACCATGGAGGATTCAGGGGGAAAGCTCGGGACTCTCTACACCCCTGCCCCTACCTAAGATGAGACCACAGGGGTTCAGCAGGGCTTACTGCAGCTGTATGGCATTTGTCAGCCCCTTCCCACCACCCTGGGCAGGACAAGGACATGTGGCCCCCACACTTCAGCAACCCCCCACTCAGTCTGCATGACCCACACCCATCCCTGACCTGATCCCAGCCCCCCTAGCCTTCCATGGAAAGGGTAGTGCCAAGGGGCTCATTAGAGAAGGCTGGCATGGGCCCAGCTGGCTGTGTTCAGCTAGGGGGCTCTCCAGGGCCAAGCCCTGTACCATAACCCACAATTCATTAACACATAAGAGAGTCTTTATTTTTCTAATTTCTTTTATTTCATTTCAAATAAAAATGCTTGAAATAATCTTTAGATAAAAATGCTTTACATAACCTTAAAGGATTTTAAAAGACCAAGGAGACTTGCAGAAGGATGCCACCGCCCCTGTGCTATTCCACCTCCCAGTTCCACTCCATGCTACAGCACCCGCCTCCGCCCACCAGACCAGTATTAGAATGGTTTAAGGTAATCTGTAATAGCAACTTTAGTTTACAAAATTGAGCCACATATTTATTCTTTTTCTGGAAGTCAAAGACACCCAAGTTAAGAAATGTTTTCTTTGTCATTAACCAGCAAGGAAGGTGGGAGGCTGAGGAGGGAAACTTTACCTTGTGCCCCAAATTGTCCTGGCTTGAGGAAAGCCACACAGATATAGGGTAAAAACCCCCTTTGAGAAGGGGTTGCATACCTGTTCCTTGGCCCAGATTGTGTCTGGTAGGGTTGTTGAAGCTGGCAGTATGGTGCCACATGGGCTGGGGTCATAATGTGTGATCTCAGTGGGTGTTCTTTCTCAGACTCTTTCTCTAAAGTATCTGCTATTAGCCACTGTCAGAAACTGGATGCTGAGCCAGATGGACCTTTAGTGTAACCCAAAAGGGCAATTTTTAAGTTCTTATGTTCTCAGACAAATTTCCTAAAGAATTTCATTTTCTCTTCAGCTAGAAACAAAGCAAACAATTTCATTCCAGAGTTCAACACTAAAAAAAATTAGTTCATCCTTACAATCTATTACACCTCTCATTGCTTACAATGTCAAACCTCTTGTACTTGTGAATTCATATCTTCTGGGGGATGGTATCATTTCTCAATAGACAGCTACAACTGTCCTGAAGATGCTAAATGTTTGCCTTTATTAAACCCATCATTGCTCTTATGGCCTCTGCTGCCACACATTTGTTGAACAGCCTGAAACTGCAAAATGATGCAATTTACTCCTTTCATTTTTTATTGTTCTTATGTCCTATAAGTTATTTTGTATCTGAACTTTGATTAGGAACTCTTTGTTCCTAATAGCTTGACTATAATAATTCAATCCAGGCAGAAACATCATGGACACAATCTCAGCAGAAAGTTACGTATACATATTTTTATAACAATAAAAACCATGACAGGCTTTTGTTAAAAACTGTTAACACTAGGGCTGTGGTTACCAGCTTCAGTAACCAATTCAATTTGGAGGAGATTCGACCCAATTTGGGGACCAAATCTCTGAATCCAAATCTAATCAGGAGACAAATTAAAAGCTCCTAATTCATTTGAAGCATCCAAATCAATTCAGAAAAGATTCAGTGATTCAGCC
>NW_017728931.1:68891539-68944012 GCF_001723895.1 Crocodylus porosus | reverse complement strand
CATGGGATGCTGGTGCAGCAGTGCTGGGAGTGGGGGCTATACCCTGCTGCTACTTGCCGCTTCTGCCCAGAGTGAGCTACGCCTGCATTGCACCCCCATCCCCTGTGCCAGCTGGGCAAGTGGCAGCAGGGCAGAGCCCTGGCTCCCAGCGCTGCTGTGCCCACATCCTGCCCCCCCATCCCCACCCCAGCTGGGCAGCTTGCCCTAACACCAGCCTCAGCCCCAATCCCTCCTTCCAGCAACCCCAGTAGATTTACCAGCTGGAGGCAGCTGTGTCAGCTGCTTGTTTAGTCTATGGCCGAATCCCCAAAGTGGCGCCAAATCTTCTGCAAATTGAGACAGTAATTTGAATCTCTAAGTTGAATCACTGTCCTCTGAATCAGTCAAATACAAATCCAAAGCGAATACTTGCTGCTTTGCACAGGCCTAGTTAACACTCGTAGCAAAGCAATTATGTAAATAACTTCACTTGTCACAAGTTTGTGCTTTCCAAGCTTTATTTGATAGACACAATAAAGACAAAACAAGCAGACCTATTGGCATCACTGGATGCCAAAACTTGCATTTGCTTCACTTAACCTTCAGCTGCCTTTAGGTGCAAGAAAGGCTCAGTAGGTCTGTCAGTAATCCTTGGCTAAGCATTCCCTCCCTCATTGTGTTCCCAAATAGGCTGAATTGTTGACATGACATAGTCCTTCTATTTGGGCTGGAAAGCACTGAAGTTTGGAGGAGAAGGATCAGGGTATAGATTATAGTTTAACTGTGACCTCTTTGGAGGAAACCGTAAAACATATTTTTTTTGTTCTTGTTATGCACATACAGTGCAAGCATAGCAGTACCCCACACTCCCAATAAAGGGGACCTAGGGCTTCCTGAAATTCAACTGAACTAATACATAGAAATTCAGATATGGATATTTTAGCTTTATGAAGCAGCTACTTTTTGTGCACAGAAAAAGTAGTCCATTTGCTGTGTCATCATCACTGGCTTGTGTTTCTAATGATTTGTCAGAAGCACAAAAAGCCAGGGATCTGGCTCCTTTAATGTTTCCTATGCTTAAAGTGAAATAAAGAGACACAAAGTAATAAATATGGAGCTGAAAATAAACTGCAGATGAGTTCCAGGGAGAGAGAAAGAAGAGTGAGACCTAGTATTTTTTGTCAGCTAGAACAAACTCAAAGGCTTTGAGGTGTGACTTGAAGAGAGGATAAGTTACTCGTAGTTTGGAGAGGAAGAGAAATGAAGCTGGTGACAGATGAGTTATACAAGTGAAAGAGAGACACCCCCTGCAGTGGAATAGGTTGAGAATGAGCAGTGAGGATGGAAAAGACTGAAAAGATGAGGGAGTATGTGGTTATGAATAAGGTCAAGGAGGTCAAATATTTTAACGTGATTTTTTTTTCTTATACACTTATATCACCCACTGTGACCCATGTGAACTGTAGCTGATCTGAAGGCACAGCCTCATAATTTATTTACTATTATGGATACATTATACAGTTTAAAATCACTTATGTCCTGATTACAGAACACTGAATAACTGTTGGGAAAGACTAAAGAATAATAAAAAAAAATTTTGCTCAATTTTTATTTATTTTTTTCAATATTAAACAAAATAAAATCATATCAACTGGAAAGAATGAAAACAACTTTAAAAAATAACTATTTTGAATTTCCACATGAAATAACCTTCTTAAATGTAGATGGAGCTGAAAGCAAAGCAGCAAAAAAAGAGCGTCTACTATGTTTTAGATTTCATTTCAAAGACATTTTGCAAGAAGATGACTGACCAATAAATTAAATGTTGTTGCTCCTTGTAGAAAGTACATCTGCAAGGCCAGGTTTTTATATAATCCCCCCAATTTGTTGCACAAAATATATCTTTTCTGTGAGTTGTGGGTATTGGATATTTCGATACAGAATATGAAAAATGTGCTCTTCCAATCTTTTTTCAGGTAAAACTCCCACAAAAGTCAATATTAAACTGCACAATGAAACTTTAACTGGTGATTACTACCAAAACCATCTTGAAATAAAATTCCCTACTTAGGATTTTAAATCAGCAGCAAACATCTAAGCTTAAAATAAAGTAGAGTAATACATGCTGATTTCATTAAAATGAGAAAAAGTTGAATTGAAGAGTATAAACCCAAGGTTGCCACAACTGAGTCACAGAAAAATCATATATTGCTCTTAATGGGTCACCAAACTTAGGCTGATCTAAATACCCAGGTGTGCAAGTGTTCCCAGGTCTTGTGTTGGTAGGCCCAATCTGAAGTTAGTTCTCATTGGATAAGAACTAATTCTAGATCATCACGGGGTTAACCCAACCTAGTCTAATTAATTAATCCAGTCTAATGAAAGCTCCCTTGTGTTCTCAGCACATCCCCAGGGCTGGGAAACCCACCTCTCTCCACAGCCCCAGCTGTTCTTACCCACCCCGCAACCCTGAGCAGGCTATTTTTACCTCCCCATGACTAGTCCCTAGACTCCTGACCAAGCAGCCTCTCCTTCATGGTAGACCTACCAACCACCCCCATGGACTCACCAGCCTTTCCACCCAACACCTACTAGTACCCCCCACCAGACTTCCCAGTTCCTCCCCTTCCTCCCCTCTCTTCACCAACTTACTTGCCTCCAGCTGCCCATGCCTCCTCCCAACAAGTGGCAAATGTGGTGATCCTGAGTCAGGTTTAGGTGGCTTAAACTCTAAACCTGATCTGGGTCCAGTTCTCTGGCTAGACTGTTGTTGTCATGATGCAGCACGGCCAAGGGCTTTTCACATGAATACCACTCCCCGGAGAGTTAAGTTCAAACAGACTTGATCTGAAAATATTGAGGCTTTTTTGTAATTTGTCAGAGAAAAAGGTAGGAAATGAGAGCCAAGTTCCCTATATAAGTCTGAAGTTGAAAATTTGTTTTCTCTCTATTAATCAGGCTATTTCCAGTGTGATCAAAGATTTTAAAAATATCAGATTTCCACAGAATGATTTTTGTAGTTTTCACCCAACTCCCTAATTGTATTCAAAGAGCTTGATTCCTCTGTCTTCTCTAATTTATGTAATCAGTTATGCCCACTTAAAATATCTATAAATGCCTTCCATTCTGATTTGGGAAGCATTTTGCAATTATTTTTCTCTCACTTCACAATGTCCTAAATGACTACATAAAATGCGGGCTAAATAGTGAATTGGTGCAAAGATCCCTTTCTTCCTGTCCTAAACTGTTTTGTAGTGTTGTTAAATTTAATACTACTTCTGCAATCTATCTTTGAGGTGAATGCAGTTCAGTTATAGATGACAGTTTATAAAACACTTGGAGGTCCTTTGAGATGAAAGGCTTTCCAGTATTCTAAGATATTAATATTAATAACATAAAAGATAATTACTAAAGCAATACATTATTAATTTCTAATGTTCACGTAGAGCAGTAATCCTACAAATCATCAAGCAAAGAGAAAGAGGTACAATAGAACTGTGTGAATAAAGTCTCTGCAATTGTAGTATTATTTTCGTGGGAGCTGAATATAAGGTAATCAAATGTCATCTGGCATTCTGTAATTTTTTTTTGTGCTCTCCACATACATACAGGCACACAGGTGTTCTTTTTTCTTGTCCTATTTCCAGTGCTGACAACTATTAATATAGCTACTATAGTTTACAGCAAAAATCAAAGGCAGCATTATGTAGCCTCTGTAGCCTTCTTTGTCTAAGTCAGCCATTTGAGTGCAAGGTTCTAATTTCTACAAAAAGCATTAATTTATGGGTTAGTGGCTCTTGCTATTCAGAAATTACACAGATAAACATTGCAACCCTAACCATCTGTCTGTGACTTTAATCCCAGTAACAAAAGCTTTAAGTATGCTCTGGTGTTTCCCATCATCATGAAAGTTTCATTCACTCCAGTGTTCCCCTCGTCACATCCATTAAGCCAGAATTATCCTGTACCTAAATAATCCAGTGTTAATATGTGCCAGCTTTTTCTTTCTTGTGGGGGGGTCTCCCTTCCAACATGGCTGTTAAGATAGAAGAAGTTGAAAGAACAACTCGTACTTCACCTACTGATCCCACTTTCAATTTTTTGTGTCCTTGGGACAAAGTATTTGGCAGAATTCACTGATTTGTTGAAATCTGACAGTCCACGCCATGAGTGCTTCCCGTATGGCCTCTAACTTGCAAACTCTATGTTGTCAACCATGTGGCTCCATGCCCACACCAAATGGCAATCGTTAAATATACTGGTAGTTCAAAAAGACTAAAACAAAGTTCTCCACCTAATATTAGTTAGTTAGCTTTTGATTTTTGCTTTTCCGTCTCTTCAACCCTCCAGGGATTTTTGGCATTCAGGACTGCATTTAAGCTTCTTCCCTTTAATCATTCCCCCCCTGTAATTTAGGCCTTCTTTCTTGGTCTTTCTTCTAGTACTACTTCTCTTTTCCATTCACTGCTCTGCTGTTTCTGGTTTGAGCTTACTGTCTCAGAGTGGCAAAGTTGAGGCCTCTTCCCCCTCATTTCTTTTTTTTTTTTAATGATTATTTTTTAGTGGGAACACTCTTGGGAGAGGATCTGGCACAGCTGTAGAAGGGACAGGCAAATGCTTTTATATGTCCCTCCAAACTTATCCAGGGTCTGGCCATTATTGTGGCCAATAAATACATGGCTGGAGATGGCTCGAGTGTGCCACTTTAGCACATATTCACTGGCAGAGAGAAGCATTAGCTTACTCTTGTTTTGAGCTGAACTACTGAAAAGAATTATTCTAACTCTCATCTGACTCGCATAGGGCCCATCTACACAAGATGTTTACTACGGAGTAGACTAATTAGCTCCACAGTAAAATGTCACTGTCAACACAGGCAGTGCTATTAAGACAGAGTAAACTAACTAATTCTGCTGTATGACGGTACTGTCAGATACACATACTACCCTACAGCAGAGTTATGTACTCCACAGCAACACACATTTAGGTGCTGATGAGGCTGGTTGGGTCAGGAGGGTGCTTCAGGGTGGGGGCTGCCTGCTGGCTAGACCTACCCTGAAGCACGCTAATACCCCAACCAGCCCCTCCATAGCATGTTGAGCCAGGTTGAAGCAGCTCCGGGCTGGCAGGCTGACCCCTGGACCCCTTTGCCAACTGGGGCTGCTCTGCCCCGGCTCAGCATGCTACAGTCCGAGACCCATATGCAAATATGGTGCCCAGGAGCAATAAACTGGTGCAAACTCCACCAGAGTTTATTCATATTAATTGCATGTGTAGACACTCCAACAGTCTTTAAAATTTCTACTTGTGTACATAAAAACACCCTCCATAATTCCTGACTGTCCTGGTTGAGAGTAAGTAGTTCTTTAGAGCTACGCTGGCTGCAAAAAGTCTCAAATTGACAAAATGGAGGGCCAAAAACAAATTGTTTCTGCCTAGAAGGAGCAAAAAAAAATGTCTCTGTGGTGTTCATCCATGAATGAATCTAGCAGATGTTAGCAAACTAAAAGATCACAAAACCTGAATCTGCATCCCTTAAAACCTCATTACTTCAGCTCTGCTCTGTTCTAGGGTCAAATCCTACTCTCAGCCATAATATTTCCTTGCATATGTATTTCCAATAACCTGCTTTCCTTCTACATTATATGTAGAAAATATATTGGTCTATCATGGTTCTATTTACCTTTAATTTTAAAAAATATATTATTAATACATATATACTAACTGTCCAATAATATGGAAAGTATTCTGGGCCCTTTTTATTGTGTTTAGAGTGTTATTTGCTTTCTTTGAGAAGCCTTTTATTCAATCTATACACATTTAGCTTATTTAACTTTCTCTTCAAGAGCTACACCCTCCATTTTTGTGTGTTCACTTCACAATTTCCCCTTCAGTTATTCAGTGATTTTTGCTCAAGCTTGAATGCTGTATTTCAGATATGGGTACAGTTGAGCCATACAGTTTCCAGTAACATTAAGCACATGGGGCAGTCCTATTGACTTGACTTGAACTGTTTACATGCTTAAAAGATACATAAACATGGGAATGACATCGTAATTTGAGGCTATGAAAAAGGACTACTCATTATGTATACAACAATATGCTTCTACATACCCAGCTAAATATTGACCTTTTTCAGAGCAATGCTAACTTTAAAATCCAGTTTAAAATTTCAATCCACTGTCTCTCTTAATCTTTTTTCACTGCTGCTTTCCAAGTTCTTTTCCTTCTAATATGAACGCAGGTTGTGAATTATGTTTTCACTATATTTATTATTTGCATTTTTCTAAGCTATTCTTTTCTACCATGTTTCTAATTTTTTGAGGGTCCTTTGGACTATTGATCTATCTTAAGAAATGCTTTCAGTTACGTCCAATGTATCATCCTCTGCAGGTTTCATTAACATGTTGGCGTCCTCTTTTAAATGATTAAAGTTGTTAAATAAGATTGGTCTTAACACTGACTTCTGGAATACAGTTACAACTCCAAAAAGCTTCCTCCACCAGTGTTTATCAGTATTTTTTGCTTACCACCCTTCTAGTTCTGAATGAGTTTTCACTCTACATGACAGTGTTTGTACTCAACCCAAGTCAAATATATGTTGAGAGAGGGATTTGTGATATTTCATATCAAACACTCCACCAAATTCCAAATATATCTACTGCATATTCCTCCTTTCTTCTTCCTTTTCCTTTAAGTTCTCTCCCTTTCTTTTGTATTTAGTGCTGACTCCAGACCCAAAGAGTTGTAAGTTCAAGCGTGGGTGTGCGCCCAGATTCCCTCATTTCTCTGGTAAATATGTAGTGTCTACTTTTCAAAAGTTTGTTATATATTGAATATGCAAATTGTATATGAGTTGAGAGAGAGAGACTCCCCCCAACTGCATATAAATTAGTGATTATAATTCTCAGACTGTTTCTCAATGTTTGAGAAAGTATTGGAGGAAATGAAGAATTACTTTAAGTTTCACAAATGTTAAAATGTTGGAAACTTCTATCTTGGAGACTTTAGTGCCCTCTAGTGCACTGCCATTTAATAATTTATTATTTTCTTGTTTTTCAAATTCGCCCTTTCTAAATATGTACAGGCTACACAAATTAAACATTTATTCTATGACCTAAACTAATGTCCACTGGGAGCAGAAAATTACAGTGATTGTATAGAACACATGCCCAGAACCACATACATAGTGTGAATTGAGTTGGCACCTTCCCGATTTTGATATCTGGCTGTCAAGGCTGCCATGGTAAATTTATCTTCAAACAGCTTTACAGAATACATAGAGATTGGTCATCTGTAGTTGACACATGTGAGAGGAATGCAGGAGGAGGGATGCCTGACAGATCCAAACATCTGACATGAAGAGTACTTATCGCTTCTTTGCCCTGTAAAGGAAAATCCTGAACCATTAAAAGCACCACCAACAGCACTGTCTTTTAATATTTGCATTTTTTCTCTGTGCTGCTTTCTAAGGGATGTGAGACCAATGTCTATTATAAATATTTTAGGAAGAAGTCAGAAATAAGAAAAAAGGAAAGACTGACTAATTCTAGTGAAACTGCGGGAAGGAAACAGACGGAACAGGAGAAATTGGGAAGGAAATGAAAAAAGAGCAGATGCAGTAGAAGGAGACAAAGAGAAAGGGACAAAGCCTTATTCAGACAAAAAAAGACATGCATATCTAACAATTATCATGGCCAAACTTTAGTAAAAACTTCTGGAACTAATTCCAACTTCTAGAACCAGATGCTATTTTACACAACAGCACCCCAATCCTGTTCCTATCTCTGAGTCCTTCTATTCCCTCTAATCCTCCTGATCAAAGGGACAGTGCCATTTCCTGCTGCTGTAACCTCTGTGCACTGAATGGACTGGTTAACACAAAAGGTCCCATGTTAGCACTGGGCTGTGGCCTGATTTGGCATACTTCCTTTGACCTAAGGAAGGCCCCAGTGAGGACATCCTGAGATTCTTGAAGGGGGAGAAGTACAAATGAATATAAAAGCGTGTATGGGAAACCCATAGAGAATATATCAGTGATAAAACCCGTAGAGTCAAAAATTATTTTAGCAGGCTTCTGTAGAAAATGTTCTAAAAAAGCCTGCAGCTTTGAACAGCCCCATAAACCTGTATATATCAGGGAAATAAATCAATCAGATGCTACCAGAAGGTTAAAATTGTATGCGTGGCTCAGAAGGGGAAAAAAGCAAAGCTTTTATAAGAACATATATCATTTTATCATTTAAGTAATTGTGTGTTATTCTAGCAAACACATGTACAATATGTAAATTGTGCCAGATTTGAGATCTGGTCTATAGTCTCCATACAGCTATCTATCTTAGGGTGTTATGCTGCCACCTATCAGCGAAGAACTTGAGCACCTACTACTGGATTTCATGGAATTTCTGGCACTTCTCCCTTTGGAAGATACAATTTCTCCTTGGGAAAGAAACATTATTTAGTTTTTATTAATTTACTTTGTTTTCTTTCTTTTTCTTTTCTAAATTTTGATTTGTTTCTGGCTATTTTTGTTGGAGTTGTCTACATGGAAAGGTTTTGCCAAGCCATACTATTACTTTTCAGAACGTATTCACAGCTACTCCCTGGATTCTCTTTGTCCTTTTTTGTTCTCAGCCACATTTGCTTTTGAGTATGAAAAAGTTTTGGTCATGATACAAATGTGTGTGATATTCAGAACAGATTAAATTTCTCCCAACCTGGAAGAGGAAAATTTGTTCTTGTCATCACAACAAGCAGACAGCTCTCATATATCATGCTATCCCCTTTTTTTTTTAACACCAATTTTTCTAATGAATGATGCAATGCAAACATAAAGCATTTTGATCTGCATTCCCAGCTAGTGGAGTGTGGTCTCTTGATTTAGATCGTTCTATATTTAGTTATATCAGCAGAAAGTCTGGGCTTATATTTACTCTCCCTTGGTAAAAAAAACAGTTTTGAACTTGTGTTTTATTGGATAAAGCCTTCATTTCTTCCTTCTCATGTCCTTGTGACAAGTTATTTAACAGAATTTGCAGGTTCATTGGAATCTGACAAGGTTACACCATGAGTGCTTCTACTGTGGCCTCAGTCTTGTCACCTTTGGGCTGTCAACAGTGCCTTAGTGCCTGTGCCACCCCAGCCTCCAGTGGATAAATGAAGAGGGTATCTAAGACACATCTTGTATACTGTCTTTACTTGGCTAGCCCTACACTGAAGCACCCTCATGTACCAAGCGGACCCTCTGTAGCACGTTGAGCCAGAGGGAGCAGCCCTAGGCTGGTGGGCTGACCCCCAGAGCCCCCTGCCAGCTGGGGCTGGTCTGACCTGGCTCAATGTGCTGTGATTCTGGGCACACATTCAAAAGGTGCACCTGGGAGCAATAAACTCCAGAACAATAGGTGCCGGAGTTTATTACTTCACATTAATTGCACACGTAGATGCGCACAGTATGTATTGTGTAATAGTGAATATCATATCAGTGTGTAACCATTTCCCAGTCCTATCATCAACATTTATGCTAAAGACTTCTCCTGACCTCAAAGCATCAAAACAAAACTTTCTTATTTTTCTGATTTTTTTTAAGACCAGTTTTCAATTCTTCATTGTTCTTGCTTATTCATGGTATCTAACTTAACTCAGTCAAGCTTTCCTGAGTTCCATCTGATGGATATTGGTGCTCTTTTAGCAAGACAATGTGCCAGAAAAAACATCTGGTTTTAAATGACAGTGAATTAAGCCAACTCTCTGATCTGAATCCTGGGAAGCTAGAACATACAGCATGCTAACTCTTCCTTTTATGTACATAGCTCAGCAGACATCTCTGTTTATTATTTGCTTTCAGAAAGCTATCAAAGTGTAAACAAAAAAGTGTAATGAAACAAAAATCCAAATATCACAAGACCTCTTAATGCAGTGGTGACATGCATCATTTGTGGTGTTACCATGTAATACTGCATTGTACGTTCAAGCAACAACATGGTCTCTATGTGGTGACTGTACTGGAAACAATGGTAATACTATGCAGTAATTTGTATAGCCACTGTTTCGTTTGCATGCTAGTAAAGTAGTAAAATATTTGAGTTCCTCGTGCATCTTGAAACAGGGAAGCTGTATATCACATCAGTTACTTCGAAGGAAAACATTTTTCCTGTAGTTTATGTAACATCCTTTAAGTCAAATACTTTCTACAGAAAATAATGCATTATGCTGCATGGTACTACAAAGAGAGTTATAAGGGATAGACTACAAGGGTGCTCTTCACTTTTTTTCCCTAACAGGAATCTCCATCAGCTGCTCACAAACGTCCTTCAAAAGAAATAGCCAACCATTTTTAACTGAGTTACTTCACAGAAATCATGGTGAGAATTAAAAAAATTGGGGACATCTTTCCCTGGAAGAAAATCAAGTAAAAAAAGTTCTCATTCAGTTGACAACTGGCAAAAAGAAGTAAATTGAGGATCTCCATTATCTGGGCTGGGAACCCAGTTGTGGAAGTCACAAACTTTGTGTTAAGATTAACTGAATTAAAAGACGTGTGGCTATTATGAAAAAAAGAAAACCATTTTAAAAACTTAGTTTTAAAAAATACAATATGATACTGGAAAAAATGGCAGACCCCCATCTGTTTCTTCAGCTCTTCATGGAGCATCTCAGCCAGACAGTTTTTTCAAGTCTTAATGGGAGTTGGCTAGTAATATGCTTGTACTTTCCCATGGTATCATGACACGATCTGCTCAAGACCTGTCCAGAAATACTAATAAAGAGAGTTAATTTGGAATTAATTGCCCTCCACTGAATGAGAAATAGAAATTAAAATAAAAATTGCAAATGCAAGTTTCTTAGCTTGCATTTTCCTCTAAATATGGGCAAAGATACAAAAGCAAATTTATGGCTGTTTCTGCAACCTATATTTATATATATGCTTGCGAATATATAGTTTATAATACTTTGAATAATTGTGTGTGTTTGTACCATTTGATTTAATAAATGATCTTGAAAGAGATCCTCGAACGTGTAAGAACAACTTTTACATAGTGTTCTCTTTCAGAAAGGAAACTTTCCAATGATATGTATATATTACATATACTAGAAACTAGAGGTTTCCTCAAAAAGGCTGCCAAATATAAAAATGGAACCTCATCTTAAAAAAATTCAAATGAGAACTCTACACCTTTCTAAGTATTAATGAGTACTGCTAAAAGTATTTCATGAGAACAATAGTAGAAGCATTATTCAATACTCTCTATTTAGTTGCATTAAAATTTACAAACAAATAAATCAAAGCCTTCAGAAATGTGAAATAACCCTGGCAGTTGTGTAAAAATAACATTCACAAACTTCTGTCAATATCCGTTGAAAAATACTTATTTTAAACATTTTAATTTGGTAAAATGTACGTAGAGCTACTGAATACAGAAGCAGCATACAGTCTCTGTCCAAATCTCTGGTTCTCCAAAAGCACAAGGGTAAAGGCAATGTATTTACTTTTCTTATTTTTAGGTTCTATATCAAAGTACCATGTCACAAAATAGTTATCTGGCTCTGCTTGGAGCTGGAAAGTTTCATGCTTATCTGACTTCCAATTACGCACAACTGGAGTAACTCTACTGAAGTCAATGGACTTCCAAAAGTGTAAAACACATGGAGGTGTGGTCCTAATTCACTAAGATCTTGTCAGAAACATTCGGCTCTGATGAGCTTTGGCTCAGGCCAAAGAGATATGGGTTTTTTTTCTCCCCATTATATGGGGAAAAAAAGAGCTCATACACTTGTGTTCAAGCTCTTTCCCCAATATTGCCAAACTGAAACAAAAAAGGAAGAGGGAAAGGCAAGCATCATTTTGGTGTTTTTTAAAGTACTTACCCATAAAATGGGTGCTTGCTGGCCCGTTCATTTAAAGGACAGTTCTTTTTAACTACAAAGAATGTAATAGGTCTAAACATTTAGATTCAGCTTGGTTCGGCTTAAATGATCACTTTTCAGGAAGAGAGAAGGTCAGAAGTAGGGCCCCATTAGGGATCTGTATTTTATTATCTATAAATTATAGGAAATAATTCCAGGTAGTCACATCCCAAACTGAATGACAGGACATGTAGAAAGGTCTCAAAAACCTAAGTCAGAAGGCAAAAAAATAGCTGATAATTTTCTGTCAAGGTAATGCACATGGGGAAAAATAACCTCAATTATACATATACAATGCTGGGTTCTTAACTAGCTATTATGACTCAGAAAAGAGATTTTGTAGTCTCTGCAAACAGTTCTCTAAAAACATCAGTTCAATGTGCAGTGGTGACCAAAAAGCTAATAACAGTGGATGTTATAAAGAATAGAATTAAAAACAAAACAAAAAACTTCATTGTGCCACCATTCAAATCTATGGTGCATCTACATCTTAAATAGTGTGTGTAGTTCTGCTCTCTAAATCTCAAAAAAGGATGCAACAATTAGAAACAGAGAGAGGCAATGAAGGTGATCAGTGGTATGGAGCAGGTGCCATACCAAAAGAGACAAAAGACTAGGATTCTTCAGTTTGGAAAGCAGAAGGCAGAGGGCAGATATGATAAAGGTCTGTAAAATAATTACTTGTGTTGACAAAGTGAGAAGGCAACTATTATTCACCACATCCCAGAACATTGGGACTAGGAGGGACCCACTGATATTAGCATGAGACTGGTTTAAAACTAAAAGAAAGTACTTTTTTTTGCAGGACATAATTAACTTGAAGAACTCATTATCACAAGAGGTTTTAGAGGCATATAATATAGCCAGGTTAAAAAAGGAACTATAACATTCATGGACAATAGATGTATTAATAGCTATAAAATAGAACAGTCAGAGGTATCTCTGAACCAATAATGGTTGTTACCAGAAAGTTTGACAGGGGACAGATCGATTCAGATATAACTTGTTTGTATGCTCTTTACCGCTAAAGCATCTACTACTGCAACTGTCAGAGAAAAGATACTGGATAAATGGACCATTGGTCAGAATAAGTATGGCACTTCTTGGGTGTGTCCTGACAAGTGTGCATGTGCAGGGACATGCATTTCCTGTGGGACAAATAGTAGTGGCACATACTTGTGCTGCTGCCTATTGTCCCTAGGTATGCCCCTGCATGTGCACTCCAGTGTGCAGCAAAGGGAATTGGCTGGGGTAGGGGAGGTTGAGGCCAGCACTGTGCTGCCCCAAAAGCCTGTCCTGGGGGCCTCCCAGGGCAGCAGCAATGCTGATTTGGTTGCTTGGAGCCTGATTGACAGCCAGAATGTGGCTCTGGCTAGCCAGGCTCCAGTTTCTGCTGGTGCGTGCTGCTGCCATGTGTGCCACACCGTGTTTTTTAGCATGTTTTTAAATATTAGAAACTCCCAGTGTCAAAAAAACTTCCTATGCTGCAAATGAGCAGTGTGGCACCTGAGTGCACGTGCCGCGTGAGATTTGCAGTGCCTCAAATGGCTTTGAGGCACCAGAAATCGCACGTGCATGTTCATGGGGTCTCCTATGTTCATATATTCTTAACACTGAATTCCCAACCTCATCGCACTGTTCAGGTTTATAGGTGTACTATGGCTGACTTGGGCATTTCCCATGATGCAAAGTAGCCATATACTCAGCTGTAATTAAAGACCCAGTTAAGTACAGGTTGTCGATGTTCTGCACCATCAGAATATGCACAGAAAGTGGAACATACCAGGAAATTCTCCCTTAGAGCGTTTTAAAAAAAAGGACTTAGTGGACATGTTTGTGTGCACGTTAACACGCCGCAATTACAATGCATTAAGTTTAGTATCTGTAATAATAGGTACTAACTTAATGTACTGTAAATCAGCACTACATAGTAGTAGCACCAGTGCATGTCTTTTACTTGACACTACTGTGCAGTAGACTAATTCTACTGCACATTAGCGTGGCGTTAGCTGTGATACAGTAATGCGCAGTAGAATTAGTCTACTGAACTTCTAGTGCTCGTACAGATGCACCTAGTGTCATCTTATTGAACCCTCTACAAGAATGCATCATCCAATCTTGTTTTAAATATCCCATGTAAAGTGCCTTGTTTTTACCTTCTTTGGGAAATGATTCTGCACTACAACACATCTGCTTATACTCCTGCTTATACTCATGCAGCTCAGCTTCTCTAGTGAGTTGACATTGACTGTTCTTGGCCCTTAGGTATGCTCACTTTTTGAAAAAAATTGAGAAACCACATTTATTCAGATAAACTATAATTTGGAGATAGAGATGAACATGTATAGAAACATGTTTGTATTTGAAGTGTTTATAAACTCATCTGATCCAGAAACAGAACAAATCACATTTCACTGATCTGACTATTCATAATATCAGTTTAAATTACAAGGGAAAATTGTGAGATGGACTTTTAAAATGAAATGCAACAGTAATCCAAGATCATAGTCCTAATACTCAAATTATGCATAACACAGTTTGAGTACAGTGTACCTCTTTAAGTTCTTCTCTCTGGCCATATTTACATGTAAATTTAACATACCAGACAGTAGCACCCTCAAGTACACTATGTTGGTCAGGGAGGCAGTCTATTAAACCAGAAGCAGTATATCCATATCCACATGGTGCCATGGGTGGGCTAGATATACTTGATACCTGCTAATTTCTCTTCACTCCACGAGTGTTAATGACCCTTTTTCCTTTCTAACCGTCTTGATGTCACATAAATCAAGCTATCTTTCTTGTGCAATTTTGCTATCTGTTAGCCATTCCTTGTCATGTCTCTCTTCTATTTCACAGCTCTTCA
The DNA here is from genome assembly GCF_001723895.1 of Crocodylus porosus. Taxonomy (NCBI): domain Eukaryota; kingdom Metazoa; phylum Chordata; order Crocodylia; family Crocodylidae; genus Crocodylus; species Crocodylus porosus. The sequence goes on along the minus strand of NW_017728931.1, from coordinate 68,929,263 downwards.
GACTGTTTTTATCTCTAGGTAAAAACCTTCATTCAGGCTTTTACCTAATTAACCCCAGTAAACATTAACTCAAACTGACTGACAGTAAAGTGTTGTATGTGCTGTCAAAATGCTCAAAAAGGTGAGATTTTGTTTTACAAATTTGCAGGAGAAATACACATTTAGCTATAATGACTACAGGACTAACACAACACATTTTGACTATTTTTTCTCATTTACTATATTATTTAAATGTTATATATAATATATTGAATTAGTTGGCATTCCTATAAAGTTGTATTTGTTTTTGCTTTGATCTTAAACTAAATAATATATCATGAGGCCATCTACGATACTAGTAAAGCTTCTAGTTTCCTTTTAACTGGAGAAAAATCTGTTGTGTTTATCTGTGAGGATGTACAATATGATCTGCACCACCCCCCTTTCAAAATCCTAGATCTGCCCATGAACTTGGCCCATGTAATTTTGTAGAGGGCAATATAATATTGGACACATCTACATATGTAATTAAGAGTGATGAAATGTAATGTGCATTAAACAATTTTTGGCAAGGGTCGCCATGTGTAGCGTCTTGGCACTAAAGTTAGTGTCAAGTCCCTTCAGCCCTGACATTTGCCCTAGTGGCTGGGCAGACCCGGCACTAAATTTACAGGCCATGTTTACACATGTGTTAATGCACTTTAACCTAATTTCACCATTTTTAATGTGTATTAAGGGTGCACATGTGTAGATGCATAAGGGTAATGCACATTAAATTAAGCTAATGTATATTAATGCATCTCATGTAGATATGCCCATTTTGTCATAAACGTATTTGGAAAGAAAATGGTGTTCTGCAAACAAATGCAAGCAAAGCTATCACCAGACCAGACACATTTTTCTTCTATTGTATTCAGATCTATCTGATGTCAAATCAGTTCAAACAGCCAAAGGATAATTTTTAAATTTGATTTCTATTCTATTTAAGTGTAAACTTGTTGAAATGCACATTGTTAAGCTTCTAGCACAGCTACTTTTCAGTTGTCAGTGAAAGTTGGAAAAAGTTGGGTAGTTTAATGTATCACCACTTAAGTAAATAGTGATACACTCAAGAGACTTAGTTGTCTTTATGCTATTTGTGCCCCACCTTCACTTTTGGCATACAGACAAAAAAAGAAAGAAACAGGAAAAAGAAAAAAGTAGGGTAAAAACATATACAATGTCTTAAGACTCAGAGAAATACCCATTAGCTGTTAGAGGAAGGACATTTTATTAAGCCTTTTCATCAGTGGTTATTTTCTTTTCTTTGCCTTGCAACAAATTAGATACTGTAGGACACATTCTGATCTTAACTAAGTGGGTCTAAAACTGAAGTAGAAGCTACCATGAGTTCAGTGGAGTGGCTTGAGCTTTACAGGAGATCACAGTCTGTCCTAGATGGCAGACATTTGGTTTGCCCCTTTCTGGATCAACTGATTCAAAAAAATGTAGTGAATTTTTTGCAGCGTCTGTGCTGAACTGTAGAGAGAATAATAATAAACAACAAAAAGAGAAATTCATGAATTGCAGCAACCTGAAATCTTTAACTACAAGCTGAAGCAGAAATTTTGCAAAGTAACACAAGCTATACCTGAAAGGTCAAGTCCATTTCTGCCCTGCTTTGTGCAAATCTGCTGAAGTAAAATAAGAGCCTGACTTTTAACTAAGTAGTACAACAAGCCACAGTTTATGGGAGTGCATTTTTCAGATGAAGAAAAACTTCCTATTGTTTTATGAATTTGTTAAATAGATACTTGTTCTCGTAGTCTTTCATAGAAAATCTTGAAGCTTCTAGTTAGCTGGAACTACAATGAAACAGAACATATGTAACCAGTCATGAAATGTCAGCAATGAGAATTTTAAAGGAATTTTTCTTGAATATTTATTTATGACTTTAGTAAATTACATACAGACAAAAATGTCTGAAATGAAGATCAAAAAGTTAAAAACAAAAGAACAAATAATATCATTAACACAGTCTAGCACTGCACACAATTTCTGTTGTCCACAGTTTCTCTAACATGTGTTTCTTCTTAAGTAGAGCTGGGTAAAATTCGGAGGCCCCAATACCTTAATTCCAGATTCCAGTCACTCTTAATTTCCCCACTTGCCTCCTGGAAACCAACAAATTCTTCACTGAGGAAAGCCATGGGGAACAAACCTTCCAAAACAACAGCAAAATATGCCTGCTATGGGAAGCCATCTGGACCAAAGCCTCCCGAGCATTCAAAGTGTATGGGCCTCCTCTAAAAGCTGGACTTCAGAAGACGGCCTTTCCGAAAGGTCTTCCCTGTCTCCATGAAGATATGCATTTATTGCATAGAGAAACTTCCTTCACTTTATGTACAATTTCTCTTTCCTCTGAAGGACAACAAAGACCTGGTGGTTGAACAAAGTGTAAGATGCCCTTGATCACTAGGTAGGTTATTACTGAGACTCTAAAGTTGCTAAAGGGTACCTCAAGCCCAAGTGAGTTCCACCAAATAAACCTCTTTATATAGGTTTTGCAGAGGTTTTGAACATTAGTCTTATTTGGTGGTTGTAGTAAGCTTTACCTAATAGTCTAACAAAATGTATTGCACTGTTTTCACCTTTTATTTATATTATTTGCCTCTATCTTTCACTGAAGCAAAGTAACTATAGAAGTCCTAAAAAATGGTCTTTTACATTTTATTACAGACTTAGGATCAGCTGAGGGTTCATTCAATTGCCACTTATTCCTTTTCTGTAAAAACATCTGTATTGTGCAAAGCCACAAACGGGTTTTTTTTTAGTTATGAGTTATTTGGGGGGGTTGTTTTGTTTGTTTTTTAGTTATTAGTTTTTTAGTTATTCTACTCTGAGCAAATGCTTGGGGGAAAAGGGTGCAAAATGGGTTACTAAAAATAAACTAAAATTTAGACAGCAGAATTACTACCCCCTCCTGTAAAGTCATTTTATATGTTTGTGTTCACAAAATAGGCTCCCTAAAAGCCATATGTACCTACATTTTCATCAAGCATCCTGGGCACCTATGATTTTGCTTTTGGGCATGCTCAGAACTGCAACTCTGTGCAGAGCTGTGCAGTTCAGTGTTTACCCAATCCACAAAATAAGCAACCCTGTACCTAAATCCCCCTGAAACATATGTTACAGTAGTTATGCTCAGATTACATCTAACAGATGCTGATGACATTAATTCAACAGAAAACATAGTGTCCTGTTCCTTCTATTCTGAAAGACAGCTGAGGGAAAGGAGGTACCCATTTTTTACAAAATGCCTCAGAAATTCAGGCACTCATTTGAGACGTGGGAGATTGGGTTTAAAGCTCTTCCAGCCTGAAGAGGTTCAATCACACATCTCCCATCAATCAGGAGAGTGTCCTGACTACCAAACTATGGGCTAGGCTAGGATATGGGTGCACTCTACCTTCCCCATTGAAGCTCTGCCACTATGTAGAAAAAATACAAGATGTGGAATCAGAGTAACAGAGAAAATAAAGAAGGCCAATGATACCATAGACCAGTAACACAAGCACTGACTTAGTCATGCTCATTCTTTTCTTTCTGATCCAGACACAGCCACTAGCATCTTAAGAATGAGTTAGTTGTATGTATATAGTGGGAGAACTTAGGTGCCTAAATATTTTCCAGATATACATTTGAATTTCACTATGAAACATAAATCTGGGAAGGCCAGTGTATCAGACACACTGCTTTTTTCAGCATTTCCTATTGATGTCTTAGGTGTTTCCCTGCTCATTTTAATTGTTATTGGAACCTAATTCTCCCCATGTATCAGGTGCCTATTTCAGGGTTAAATGCAGCAACACTGGGGCAGAATCCTGTTTTACTCTATGTCTCCAAATAGCAGTTACCATAACTTCATAACTGCTATTTTGTGGTACAATTGATGATCCTGCTCCACTTGCAGTGAAGCCCATGTTCTGAACTCTTCTAAAATTGATAAGGTGTTTTCAAAATATATACCCTTAGCCTTAGGCTGTTCTGTACTAGGTCTGTTAGTATCTCCTATCTTTTCCAGAAATTTTAATTTTGAGTCTAGGAAATTTTCTTATATTGAATTTTAAAAGTGTCTTCCTAATATATTAAGATATGTTAGCATTATTCCTGTAGTTGGATCAATTTTTGGTAGCTCTGTGTGTTAGGAAGAGACACTGAAATCACTTGGAGTTTCCAACTTCAGCAAAACAATGTCACCATGTTTGGCCCCCACATCAACTACGAAAAAGATATTTAATATATGCAATAACATATTATAAGAGAGGCTCTCACTGATAATTGAGTAAACTGAAAGGAAACAAGTTCAGATGAGACTTACTCCACAGCTGCTGAAACCACAATGATTTTTATCCAGTAACAAGATCTCTAGTCCTTCTATTCCACATTTAAAAATATCCTACCCTGAAAACTGTGGTGTCTGAAGGAAATAATTACTGTAGACAAATCATTTACTGTCTAACGTCCTCATGTAATAGCAAGTGTTAGCATGGAAACAATCTGGTTAAGGACTAACAAGTAGACACCTTTACTCAAGCTTAGCCTTATCAATAGGCTGTCACACTCTTCTGTATCATGAATTCATATTTAAAAATGACAAATGAGGCATTTAGAGAATGAACTATTCCAATACAAATCAAGAAGAGTAACATGGATTGAAATGGAGTTTTTCCAGTTTCATACTTGGATAAAAAAGGATTGCTAAATTGGCCAAGGATATCTAAATACAATTTATTTAATTTATTCTCTGAAAAGATGAAATATTACCTGATATGTTGGTGATTCAACCAATTAAGACTCCCAGAATTCTTCATGTTGTCTCTTATTTACTACTTCCAGGCAGGCAGACATAATCCCTTGTCTTTAACTTGTTGCAAACATTTACCCTGAAATAAAACAGGGCAAATACAAGTTTATAGCAATTCTATTATTCTTTCATGAACACACACACACACACAGACACACACACACACACACACACACACACACACATACAAAAATTAAATCGCTATATGATGCATTGTTTAGGAGAAAAAAGTACTAAAGACTTCAGGAATTCCTGCAGGAAGAGTAAATTTTATAACAGCCTCCACATTTTTTCCTTTTGAAAGTTTTCTGTTTGTACTAAAATGAAATTGCAGACATAATGTTGCTATATTTATCAGGGGTGTAATAAGAAGGTTTACTGCCCTGGGCAACCCCTTGCAGGAAACAGGTGGAGGGGTGCAGGTACTGCAGAGGTATGGGGTAAGAGGGGCACAGGTGGGGAGAGTGTTGGGAGCGAACAGGTTGCAGGAGTGGAAGGGAGAGCTGGAGTCTTACCTATGCCAGGATTCAAAAACAATCCTCAGCTGCTACTGCTACTACACAAAGTTATCCATTTTCTATTACACTATCACTCTCAAAACTGTGAGGGCATACATACAATTCTTATAAAGAAACCTGATCTGGAATATGACCTTTCCTTTCTTATAGGTAGCTTAGAGGAGTTGGACCACTAGGAAATGGGAAAGGCTGATTCCTTGGGAATGGGGAAAGATGTAGCCTTCTCTTGATCATTCCTAGTCTCTTTGTGGCACTGCCCTTGCCTGTTCTCCCAAGAGGTATGGAATATTCCATTGTTGTTGAAAATTTATGCTAAAATGTATTGGGTGTGGTGTCATTTCCATAGAGTGATTTAGAATAAGGAATGATTTCTGGTGATTTCTTCCTTTAACTGTTTGAACAAGTTGGAAAGATAAACTGTATGTATTATAGCACAAGTAAAGTTTAGTATTAAATAAAACTAAACTGCACTTCTTAAAATAAATGAACAAATATCTTTTGCAGCATTATCAATGCAAAGCATTAAAAAAATCCTCAGGTGGGTCTTCCCTACACACAAACATACATTCAAACACACACAAAAATTAGGAAGCACTCAAAGACAATATTTTTATGATTCTTTTCACCTGTCATTTAGTTTTTGAACTTGATGAGGGTTTTATCCCCCCACAAAGAAATTCTAAAGCCATGAACTAGAAACTTACTTTTTTAAACAGAACCTGAGGGTCTCACATAATCCTAATGGTGGAATAAAACCACCAAAAATGTTGCAAGACAGAATAAAATTATGAGAGTTAACAATAATGGCATGTTATCATGGATATTGTGCTTGCTTATGAGAGAGCATTGTTGATCTGCAATGAGTCCCAGCATGAATATGCCACGGTTTATCATTTTACAAGAAAAATTAAAATCTGAAACATGGGGTGAAAATTAGAAGATTTATAACCAACAGAGCAGTAAGGGTCTGAACATCTTTCTAGTAAATACACTGGGGCAAATAACATAAGCTATAGATAGATGCTATTTTCCATCACTTGAAAAGGGGAGGAGAGAGTTGTAACTTCAGCACGTACACCTACTGTTATGATGCAACTTCTACATCTACTGCACATCTACATGAGATGCTTACTGAAGAGTTGCCTAATTAACTCCTCAGTAAAGCATCACTGTGCAGAGCTATTAGGGCCTACACATAGCAGAGTTATTAGACCAGAGTAAACTAATTAACTCTGTAGGTTAATATTGTTAGGTACAAGTACTTTTCTAGAGTGGAGTTATTTAGTCCATCACAACACATGTGTAGATGCTGATGGGGCTGGCTGGGGCATGAAGATGCTAATATGGGCTCGCTAGCCTCACACTGAAGTACCCTCATGCCCCAGCCAGCCCCTGTGCAACACATTGAGCCAGATCAGAGCAGCCCTGGGCAGGAAGGTTGACCCCCAGGGCCCTCTGACATCCAAGGCTGCACCACCCTGGCTCAATGAGCTACAGTCATTCATGCTCAATGAGCATACATGTAAATTCTGCACCCAGGAGCAATAAACTCTGGCATAAACTGTGCCAGAGTTTATTGCATGACACTAATATCTACATATAGACATGCCTCTATAGGCTCAGATCATGATACTCCCAGTAGTATTTTAAGAGAGTTAAATTGTTTTATCTTTAACCCTAAATAAAACAGGGTTAAAATTACAATGCATTTCACTTATAGCCACTATAATAGCATTAAAATGCAACAGTTACTACATAGGACCTTATAGCAGCATCAAATGATAATGGTCAAAATGTTATGTCTGTTCACACCTTCAACTACGTTTAAGATGGAGCTTCATAACAGTATATAATCACCTATAATAATAGTAGAGGAATGAAATGTATGACTCAGGAGATCCCATTTTGTTCTATGTCCCTAAAACTGTTTTAGCAGAAAGAAGTAAGTACTAGCATGCTGATGGCTCTAAGGAGATTTCTACCCCAATTTATATTCTCCTACATTCTGAAAAGCATCTGAATATCTGGCTGTGCCCATGGATGAGGTTCATCCAGCACTAGTGCCAATTTACACTGGTTGTGATGCGAATATCTCCATGCAAAGACCACAAACTTCCCCCTCGCAGGATTAAGAGCATCTTGCAGAGAATAACTCCCTGTCACTAATGACCTTGCCCAGATGTGAACTATTGACCTAAAGAAACATGCTTAAAAGTATTCCACTTGAGTCATCATATTCCCCTGTGCTTTATGGAAGCCTAAGAAGGGGGAGAGAAAAATTCCTAAAGCAATCAACAGAAAAAATGTTTATTTTCATCGATGCTACATGGTCATTACTATGGTATTTGACTTCCCTTGTCTTCCTTATAAATATAGCTTTCCCTAAAAGGTACAAATACAGGCATAATGCCAATGTGAGATCAAGGAGTGTGTCTGAACAAAAGTTTGATAGCAATCTGCAATACTGGCCCTGCTTCTGGCTTCTCTTGGGTGACAATTATATCTTGAAGTGTTCTGTGTACGTTACAAAAAGCTCCTACTACAACACAGCAAATGGAAAAGTTGAGAGGGAAAACAAGTTATTTCACACAAGATTAGCCACAGAAATGTTTCAGAATTGTATGGGTTTCATGTTTTCAATTATGAGAAAGTTTGGAATATCAAATCATTCTTCCTAACTTTGCTCAGCTGAGTTATAGGATGCGTCTTTGTTTTCAAATAGGCCGGTTGCTTCTCGTGGCTTCAGGAATGATTCCAGTGACTACTTCATCTGTGTAAATCCACTTGTCAGGTGAAGTTAATTTATTAACTGGAATTTATCATTTTACACAAATATAATATAAATCATTCTGTTTAGATGCTGCATTAAAATCTGAAGTATTAATGCAAAATAAGTTAATTTGTGGATAATTTTAAGCAATATCAATGTGTTACAAAATGTAGATCTAGCTGTGTTGCTAAGATATATCCACTCTCTGCAGTTTCATTAGGAATATTTCCATCTCTGACTATAACAAGGTTTTTATAGCAATGTTTCCTTTTGGAAAATATTTTTATTTGTGTGCCCATTATTTTCACTTTTATTAGATATATAGGAGTTCAGAACTATTTACATAATGTATTTTCTGCCAAGATTGATATCAATTCCTATAAGAAACATCAAGAAATATATACAAAACTTTGACTCTGTTCTGTGGAAATAAACTCCGCCAAATACTTGATTCACGGCTGGCTTTATATGAAATCAGGGCATCATAGTTTGCATTAATCACAAGTGTATATTCCCAGAGGTTATATTAAAGGTATATTATAACATGAAGCATGATTTCTATGAATCACAAAAATCTTCACAGCCTTTTAGCTATATTATTATATCATAATTTGAATAGAAATTGTCAAGCCCATTCTCTTTAGACATATAATAAAACACAAGTGCTATAACCACTCAGAAAGTAGAACTTATTGATTATATTTATCTCCTTTTCACAAACATGAAAATAGCATGATTATTTATTTCACAAAAAAATGGAAAGTGATGCCATAATGAAATCTAATTACATTGAAGTTAAATATTTAATTGATTAAAAATCTTGAAACAAAGCTAAAACTAGAACTGTAGCAGGGTTAATCAAGTAAAGAGAGGAATGCCTGAAGTCAGAGTCAAATTCAACTAGGCTGAAGAACTTTGAAAAAGTAATGTCTTAAATAGCAACATGTCTTCTCTTTCCCTTGAGTCCTATAGGAAACATGTAATAAAACCAATGATCCTTTACTGATTGGTTATTTTATGTTATATTTGTTCTTAAGTTCCTAATATTTTGCTCTAAAGTGTTTTAAATCAATTCAGTTATGCAATATAAATAATACCATCCATGGAGCACATATTAACAAAATATATGTTAAACTTCCCATAAAGTACAAGAATGATTGCCTACGATACCAATGGCAGCCATTATAAAAAAAGGGAACCAAAAAGCTGCATATTCAACCATCCATTTCCATTTCCTAAGTTTTTCAAACCTATACAGAAAAGAGCTTTGCATCATGACCATAGTTTTAGCAATGCACATTTCTGCCTAAGAACACATTTTTGCTAGCACTCTGAGGCCCCATCTACACATGACACTTAAGGTGCAATTAACCAGTTAATCAGATCATAAGTGGATACCCGGCCAATCCTGAAACAATTAATGGTGTGATAAAAAGAAGAAGAAGCTACACAATTATTCCACAAAATATGTGTAATAACTATGTAGCTTCCTCCTATGACACCGTTAATTGAACTTGTGGCCAGGGGCTCCTGTGCCTGGGAGCCCCATCAGAATCATAGAAATTAAGGGCTGGAAGGGACCTGCAAAGATTGAGTCCAACCCTCCTGCTCTGGATAGGAATACTGCTGAGATCAAATCAGCTTATTGGAACTATGGTCTCCCAGCTGTAGGAGTGCCTGGAGTTCCTTCAAGGCTGGAGACTGCATCAGCTGCAGTCTCACTGTTGTGGAGACCCCTGAGGCTCTCCTATGACTGTGAGCCCTGCCAACTGAGGGGGCTCCCAGCCATAGGAGCTTGGTTCTTGCCACTGCAGGGATCAGGTTCCTCCTTCACCAGCAATAAGCACAATGGGATCTGATTCACAGTCCCACAATCACCATGCATGTGTGGTGTGGCAGGAAATACAGCTGTGTGGATCGTGCATGTCTAGAAGGGCCCTTCTAGTCATGTGAGTAGTAGCAATGAAAATTTCAAGAGGTAAAAAGAAAAATCCATTCTGGTTCTAAAAACCTCAAACATAAAGTTTAGTAAATGGTCTTCTTACTTCTGATGCAGAAATGTACTATGAACAAATACATAAATTAGAATAATATCTTTATATCATATGTGCAGTACAGTGCTGGATGAAAGTGAAACAGCCACATAAAGGAGACAAGAATTGGAAAAGAAGACACTGGGCATGTCTACACATGTGCTTTACTGCAGAGCTGACTAATTATCTCTGTAATAAAGCATCACAGTTAGATGTGTGTCCCTATTAGGGCACAGTAAATTAATTTACTTTGCCATAGGATAGTACTGTCCAAGAAAAGTTCTGTCCAATAGAGTACTTACATGTGATCAAACACATGTAGACTGACCGTGATGGCTGGGACTTGAGGGTGCTATGGTGTGGGGACTGCCTGCCAGCTAGCCCTGCACTCTTTCAGCCTCATGCCTCAACCAGCCCCTGCACCACCTGATGCTGCCACCCATAGCCTGAGGCTGACTCCTTCCCTCCCTCTGCCCCTCCCCCCAGCTACCTGATCTGGGTCAGCTACTCCTGGGTACAGTACATTCATGAGTGCCCAGGACTGTCCTGGGTGCCTATGAACATGCTGTGCCTGGGAGCAGCTGACTCTGGCATAAAATGTGCTGGAGTTTATTCCAGAGCATTAATATTACATCTAGGCTCACTCACTGTGTCTGCAATCATATTGCCTTGCTCCTAAGAAGCAAGAGAAAAGTACTTCATTTGAAGATCTTTTTCTGAACATGTAAATCCAATACACAAGGGATCTCACAGCAAAGCTTATTAGTTTGTACACCATGCCACACCAGTGCAGCTATATTGCTTTAGCTTGGAGGCTAGCTTGCAGTGGGCATGTCTACATGTGTGCTTTACTGCACAGTAGACTAATTTATTGTGCAGTAAAACATCACCCTCTACACATGACATGCATTAGGGCATAGCAGTTTAATTAACTCTGGCGTAGGATAGCCCTGTGAGAAACAGGTACTATCCAACTGTGGAGTAAATTACTGCATTTAAATGCATGTGCAGATAGTGACATCAGAATTAGATTACTCTGGCTTATTCAGTTTATTCAGCTGCATTAATTGCATATGTATATACACCCATCATGTCTATAAATTTACCAGGGAGGATCAGAGGGGAATGGGTGAGACCCTGTTCCCCCGAGCACCTCCCAGAGTATCAAGGAATAATGGCCACAAGTTGATTGAGAGTAGGTTCAGGCTAGACATCAGGAGGCACTACTTCACAGTCAGGGCAGACAGGATCTTGAACCAGCTTCCAAGGGAGATGGTGCTGGCTCCTACTTTGGGGGTCTTTAAAAGGAGGCTTGATAATTACCTAGTAGGGGTCATATGAGCCTAAACTCACCAGGGGTCATATGAGCCCAGTATTCATTCCTGCCCAGGGCAGGGGGTTGGACTTGATGATCTGCTCAGGTCCCTTCCTACCCTACATCTATGAACATGTGAACCTATGTCTCAGTGTGGAACTGCTTTGCATCTTATTGGCATGCTATGAGAATACATACTGTTTAGCCTCATACAGTGAGAAGCAAACAGCTGCAGGGGCTATCCTACTCTGTGGGCATGTCTACACAAGACTCTACATTGCTGTAGTGATGAGCTACTGTGATGTAGTTTGTCACTGCAGCGACGTAGCATCGGTCAGTATGAACCATGATGTCGATGCTACCACGTGGTAGCATCGGAAATGACCCATGTGCCACCAGAATACTCAGTAGCAGCACTTACTGTGCAGTCATTTAGTACTTGCTTTAGCTGTAGTAACTGCGCAGTCAGGCACCTGTGTAGGTGCACCCTGTATCATCTTGCGTCTCTTGTAACGTATGTTTTCCCTGTAACCCTTGGGTAGCTCTAGCATACATCAGCCATATTGTATAACATATAAGGACCACCAAGCACATATGATAGTACTGAAGTAACAGATTTTACCAAGAGTATCAATTTAGCTCCCCTGGTAAGCAGGGATATGAAATAAATCATTAAATATTTGCTTTCCTGTTTGTGGTTTGGACGTAGAAGAATACAAACAGAGATTTCACCTCTTTTCTCCCTTTTGTACCAATGTTAGAATGCACTGCAGGTCATTATTAAAGCCCTATCCAAACAGGTGTCAGCATTCTGAGCAATGCGCACAACTTTTTAAGCTCTGCTTTGAGTAACATCAATCATTTTCAGCTGAGAGGCTTTGAGCTTCAGTAACAAAAGCCAACATAAAAACATGCAACTAAATTATAGTATTATACTAAAATTGTATAATGTCCTGTAACCAGCAGTGAAAACAGTTGCCATGTGGTATTTAAGCACTCCAAGAGTGTAAATGAAAGATTTTGTGAGGTGGAACCCCTGTTGGGGGAGCTCCATTAAGGCATCCATTTATAAACCTAAACAGCTTATTTGAAAGGTTTGTTTACGCAGTACAAATGCATTAACAAACTAATTTAGCATAATATCAAAATGTAATGAACAGCTTGACCCCTTTCAAGATCAATTATTTTCACAAAATAGGTTTCTATCTTCAGCAAGTTGGCAGAATGTCAGCATCTAAACAAAACAATTGGCACCACACAGATATGCTTCATATTTTGCCGCATTTCACCACAGTAAGTGGAGGAGCACTGAATTGAATTGTATTAATATTATATTGCGGAGGGCAGGCTAGGGGTCCAAAATAACTTCCTCCTACATGAAAAGATAAGAAGCACAGGTTGCAGGACTTTCAGAATCAAATTGTGGATGAAAAGCTAGCTATTAAATAGCTCCACCACTGAAAGCTCTGTTTAAACATTGTGGATGGGCACTTTATCTTGCATTGAGGAAAATAAGCTGGGTAAAATAGATAGATAAATCTATGCCAAAAATTAAACACATAATGGTGCCATGTTGCAGAAAGATGCTTTTGCTTTTGTACCATGGTCAATTAGCCTCTTGCATAGCTATCAGTACAGCAGGGCCAGAGAAAAACTATTGCTCATTTTAGAGTTGATAACTGATTTTGCTCTATTTAGTAGTAATAGTAGTTCATTTACAGTTTTCACTAAAACAGTAGAATTATACTATATAATAAAATAATATAATGCATAGCTATTGGTAAAAGCATACAATAAAATTATTTGTTCTATCAATATAAACAAACTTAAAATACACATAATATGTGAAAGTACCAGAAAAAAAGCTAGCGTGAAACAATATGCCCTGGTAAAAGAATAAGAACAGGGATATTTGATTTGATTTTTGGCTCTTATTCTGTGCAAGTAAAGCAAATACACCCAAGGAATATAGAAGAGGCTGTAAGTTATTAGGAACGAGCCAATTATTTCTCCCTCATTAGCCCAGTGTTTAAACTTTTCAAGTAATGGAGAGATCCATTTTCTTCTTCTTTTGTTGGAGAACGAGCAAGACCACAATAATGGTTCTAATCATCTATTTAATTCTTCCTCCAAGACCAAAGCCTGTCTGTTTATGGAGTCAGACAACACCTGGACATAACTGCACATCTTATTAAAGTAAATGGCAGTCTAATAATGGCCTTTCATTGTTTGTAGTTTTGTACTTCAGATAAACAGGCTCCTAGGCCAAAAGAGTGCTTTATTAATGTTAAAAAAGGAGAAGGTTTTACTGCCCACATATTGTCTGCCTGATGTAATTTTTATATTTATCTCTTGTTTTAAATATAGCAGGAATATTGGATCAGTGACTGTCAGGACATTCCCCAGGCCTTTGTCTGGAGAAGAATATGAATGCTATTTAACTATCCAAATAATTGTTTATTTGGAAGAGGAGAGGGTTCTAAAATACACTTCTTAGGGTATCTGATGGGGGGAGGAGGGATAATTTTTATCCTGTAATTTAGAGTTCTTAATTGAGCTACAGTGCTCACAATAAGCAGCACCATTTCAGATAGCATGAGTTCCCCCATTGTAGAATTTGGTAACGATAAAACATACCTTAGAAAGTAATTAAATTTTTTCTCAATTTTTCTTCTTCATACAATAAAACAGACTCTACCTTAGATTTATAAACCTTTCATGTTAACAGGATTGCCCTCATACCGGTCTTATTGTAAAAGAATAAAATGCCACTCAAATCTTGTTTTGCTTAGTCCTCACATTTTTAGTGTTTATTCTAGCTCAGCTCTTTTATTAAAAGGTACTTAAATGAGGATGCCACCTCCAGTTTTCTTTTCTGTTAAAAAAATACACATTTTCAGATTTCATTTCCAAAAACCACTACTTTGGATTTAGCTGTGTTAAACCAGAGTTGCAGCAGAGTTTGTGGATCCCAAATCAGCCTTGTCAGCCATCTTTGGACCCATAGATAAGACAATCATGGCAAATAATCAGCCTCAACTGTGATGGATTGCCAAAGACTGCTAAAAAACATCTTGTAACCTTTAAATATCTGTCTGGAATTGGGACTTTAATAACACATCCTCTGCATTTTGGAGTTGCTAGCTGAGTTCTATTTATGCTTATCATAAAATGTCTAGATTGGCATTCTCACTCTTATTCTTTGATGAAGGGGCCTGTGAAGCCAAAGGAATATAGCTGAAAAGTTGAGACTTTGTAACAGAAGCTAATAATCATTCACACTTTAATATAAACACAAATGATATCATTGCATGTCATTTCTGTGGTGGTTCATAAATTCTCCAGCAGTGCTGGAAAGTGATAATATGGTGGCATTGTGCTTGTTCGTGAGAACCAGCAAGAAAGAGAAACTGGGTGCAGCTACAGAAGCATTTGATCCAAGATCAGTTTACTTGCGAGTAAACTATTCATGAGTAAATGCTTCCAGGCAGGCATCTCCACATGCAGGGACATGACAGCAGATTTGCTGCTCCCACTTCCTGCAGCCCTGCAATGAGCCCCTGCCACCAATATGGGGAGCTTGAGGCTTTGGCTGCACCTCCAAGGTGTTTTAATTTAAAAGCATTTTCACCATTTTCTCATCACTGACACTCATTTGCTGCTTATACAACTACATGCATCAAAGGGCCAGGTGCTTTTCAAAGTGCCCAGCATTGTGATGTATACATGTGTAAAAATACCTGCCCTACTATAGCTGGAGGGTCTTTCACTCCCTTGTGCTCCAAGCTGTTGTTCACTATTGTGGTGCCCTCACAAATGTGAGTGCCAGTTCAGCAGGCAGTCCTCACAATGCTCACATGTTTTGCAACTCCACCCTGCCAGCCCTAGTGCAGAGTGGCTGCTTTGTAGAGGTATGTAAAGCTTTGGTCCGCGCTTTGTTTTGGAGAAGATTTGGCCCAATTTGTAGGCTGAAACACTGAATCCAAATTGAATTAGTAGAAGAAGAAAAAAATCTGAATGGATTCAGAGCCTCTGAATTGATTTGGAAAAGATTCAGATAAGATTTGGAGCTTCAGAAGGCAGTCTTTCAGGGGAACAGAAACTGAGAAGGGGGAGGGGGAGCAGGCGGGGGAAGACTGACATCTGTAGCTGGCCAGTGAGTGTGATCTTTCCCTAAGTCCCCTTCCAATCACAGTGCTCTTGGGGAGGGATGTAGAAATGGCACAAAAGCCTCTGTCTGCAGGCTTTCTATGCCTTTTATGAGCTGTTTCTGCCTGAGCAACAGTGTCTGAAAGGTACTTCACTGGCTTGGCTTGCTACCTAGGTAAGTCTCCTGCTACTTTCTGTTCTTGGAAAGGATTAGATTTATCTTACTAACTAGAATCCCTCTACTTATCCCTATCCAATCCACCATTTCTTTCAATTTATATTTGTTCTTGGGGGGGGGGGGTTCACACTTTTTAAAAAGAAAGCTGTGTTTTCCCTGGCAGTGAAACCCCTGCACCTATCTCCTTGAAACTTGGCAGGCCTCATGCCCTCAGAAGGGGCTACCATCCCTGCTGTTCTCATCCAACTCTGCCTTAACAGATACACAACACGAATTTAGTTTTCAGCAGTATGAAGTGCAGTTTCCCAGAAACTCCTATACCTATCTCCTTGAAACACAACAGGCTTCATGCCCTCAAAAGAGGCTACCATCCCTGCAATTTTTATCCAAATCATCCAAACAATGACAAAGTTATAGGTATTTCAGTGATTCCCCATTATAGTCTATGGCCAAATCTTCAAATCTCTCAGAATCAGCATCGAATCTTCTGAAGCCGATTTGGCCGAATTGATTCAGGACAGCAATTCAAATCTCTGAATCAAATCTCTGCCCTCTGAATTGGCTGAATCTGAATCCAAATAGAATATTTCCCTATTTGCACAGGCCTACTGCTTTGTGCTAGGGGTACCAGACCTGCAGCTGGGTGCCATGGTGGTCCTATCCCTCCTCATCACTCCTTCCCTGGCTCATGCAGCCATGCACTGACCAGCTAGATCCCTGCCAAGCCCATTTAACTGGTTCCTGGGCCAAACACACACCCTGGTGGAGTTCACTGTCAGCCACCACAAGAGACACTGAAGTAGCCTTGCTGCTCACCTCAAGTTCACCAAGGACAACATCCCCTGGGACACCATCACAGCCTGTGTGCTGCATAACATTTGTGAGGCCCAGGGGGTGCTGTTTCATGAGGCCTGGGTGGAGGAAGCATGGCAGGTGGAGGACACTTAGCAGCAGGAGTACAAGCAGCAGCAGCAGCAACAGTGGTGGGCCTCCCCTGCTAAGGACCTGGGTGAACTGCATACCCAGCAGTGTGGACCAGGGCACCAGTGTGAGAAGTTCTGGCTGACCACCTCCTCCTGCACTACGCACTGTAGGCCACCCACAGACCTCCCCACCTGAAGCACCACATTCACTTAAGACGCATCTAAGAAGAACAGTATTTATTCTCCTCCATCAAACAGACCCCCCTCTCCCCAACAAATAGAGACCCTCCCTTTCCCCCCACAACAGAACCCCTCCACCACCCACTCCACCCATCAACAAAATACCCCCTCTTCCCTTTGAAAACTACTTAAAAAGTTGTATGTGTGCCACCCTAGGGTGGGGGGCCATGGGGTGAGAGTGCCTATGGGGCGAGAGTGCCTATGGGGCAGAGACTGAAGACAGAGCCTGGATGTGCCTGATATGATGAGTCTGGCATGTGAGGGGTTTGCCCAGGGTGACGACAGTCAGTGGTCCCCCAGTGTGGGCATCTCCCCCTTTAACAGCCATTATCCAGGGCCAACAGGGTAACCTGTGGTCCTGCCCCTGCTGCAGGCAGCTCTGGCTCTGCACCTGCCTGGAGCCAAGGTCAGTGGTAAGCTTGGGCCTAGGTGGGGGACATGAGGCAAGGGCCTGGAAAGGGGCTCCTGGCTGCTGAAGGCAGCACTGGATCTCCACAGGCTGGCTCCCCAGGGGATGGATGGCTCCCCAGGGGCAGGTGGGCTGCTGAGTGCTAGCTGTAGGCAGTCTGCCTCCTCTACCCCATTCCCATGGCAGGGCAGGGCACGCTTCTGGCAGCACCTGCTTCCATAGCTCCAGACCCTGCTCCCCCACTTCTTCTGCAGGCCAGTGTTTTTCCTGTGCTGCTGCCAAGACTGTGATTCCTGGGCTTGAGGGTCATGGGACTTCTGGATGAGTTGGACAAGGAGCTGCCCATGCCCTCACTCACCCAACAGGGGCCTATCTGGGGCCAGCCCTCCCCATCCTGGGATTAGCCCTCCCCACCCTGGCACTGCACCCTGAGTGTGCCCCTGCTGTGCATGTGGTGGGAACTGTGCAAGGATCTGTTTGCATAGAACGAGGGATGCCCAACCTACTACGCCCTGATGCTTCTGATTGCCATGGTGCCCCAGGCACAGCTGAACACCTGGGATGGGACCCTGAGCTTTGATGGTGTGGAGGGCAAGCCTAAGCTGCCTCATAACCTCTGCTACCACCTGGAGGAATAGCTGTGGGGGCACAGGTTGCTCAATAAATTTTGTCACTGTGTCCCACCTCCCACCTCACTACGTGTTTTGCGGGGTGGAACCAGGGATCCAAGGGAGTGTGGCTGAGCTAGCAGGGAGGGAGGCGGGGCAGAGGCAAGGGGGAGGGTGGAGAGGGCCCTTCCCCCCTTTCAGGTCTTACCATGTACTCCCCCAGTAACACATCACCTTGGGTGCCAGGCCAGAGTGGGAGCTGGGGCAGGTTACCCATGCTTCTCTAGACAGCATGGCTGTGGCCTGGGTACCTAGGCACAAGGACCTCTGTCAGCTGCCGCATAAAGGTCTTGCAGGCATTCCCTGATCAATGGTCATGGTTGGAGACAGAAATCCTCTGTGCCTGCAAGACCTTGACCTTTATGCAGCACTGCCATGCTGACCAGTCATGCCTGTGCTCCCACATCCAGCCTGACAGCCCCTCATACACCTGGCTATTGAAGCCCCCGACCCACATGAACTGGTGCTGCCATTTCACCCCACAGTGCCACAAGGTCAGTAGTCTTCTCCATGCACCAGTTAGAGCCCCAGGTAGTGGGCACTGGCATGGGAGAGGATGAAGCCATCAGGGTTCCTGCACTGGCTCTCTGAGCCTTCCCATAGCTGTCCATGTGCTGATGGACCTGCTGTGCCTATCTGCCTTCAGCACCTAGTGCAGGTGGGACTGGCAGTCATGTGGTGACGCAATGCCCCACAGCACCTGCAGGCTCAGGGCAGGCTGCTGGGGGTGGTCTAGTCTTGGTGGCCAGGAACTGCGTGCGTCTTGTTGCTGGCCAGTGCCTGGGTGCTGGCAGGCCTGGCAGGAGCCTGGAGCAGCCTGGAGGCTTGGACCATGTAGCATGGCAGCTGTGCAGCACTGCAGTGCCAGACAGTGGTGCCAGAGTGCACGCAGGCTGGTGCAGCTATCCTGCAGCCTGAACAGGGGGACACAGGGGCATGGAGGAGCCTCATGGTGCCTGCATGTGTCCCAGGGATGAAAATGCCTGCAGGTTTTTAAGGGCCTGATGCTGGTCCAGGCATAGAGCTGGCCCAGTCCTGGGGCAGAAGAGGCTCCCAGCCCTGAACCCTGGGACTAGCCTCAGGCTGGCCCCCTAGTGGCAGGGCTGACTGGGAGCAAATTTGCTCCCGGATGGTGTCTACATATGCATTACTGCAGAGTAGTTGCAGGTAAATTTGCTACTTGCATTTGCAGGTAGCATATTTGCTCACAAGTAGCATCATTTACTGCACAGTAAGCATGCATACATGTAGACATGCATGCTTACTGCACAGTAAACTATGCTACTGTACAGTAAAGCATCTTGTGTAATTGTGGCCACCCAGTATGAAAAGAGACTAAATTGACTAATTTTGCAATCTAAGTGAAGGGCAGAAAGAAAATAACATGACAGAGCTGAGGGGTTGTTATTTGTGAATGGCCTTGCACATTGCAAACACACTGACTATGAATTAAAAAAGATGGTGGTATTATTGCTTCTTTTCCTGTTCACAGTTTTACTATACAGGTTTCCTTTGATTTATGTGGGCTTTTTATATGCAAATTCACTCTTACGCAATGAGCATATTGAGACCCATAATTTGTTATATCAGAGGTAAATTCACTCTTATGTGATTAGCATATATGCCCCCCCAGCCAAGCACGTAAGTCTGTGGGGGGAAGGGAAAGGGCCATGGCCCCACTCACCCCTGTCCCAGCTGCAGAGGCCCTGGGACCAGCCAACACCAGCTGCCTGCACTAGGCCGTGGCACAGCCCAGAAGAAGAGGTGAGTGGGGACAGGCGGAGCATGGTGCAGCCCAGTGGCTGCAGCTGGAGCTGGGGCGAGTGCCATTCTCATCCCTTTGTGATCCTACCTTGCGCAGCCCTGGGAACAGCACTCCTTCCCCAGCCCCTTCCCTAGTCCCAGCCTCATTTCCTCCCTCACTGCCATGGGAAACTATCCCTATTTATTCATGAACAATTAAATACAGGGGTGGGACTAAATCCAGTTCTTGTCTGCTAGAGGTTGATGAACAATTTTTGCTTTTCAGCACATCATGCAGTAAACAAGACTTGTCTGTTTATGCATGATTTCAAATTAATCCTGATTCCTACAAATGTTTTTGTTTTGTGTAAATGTTTTCTAAATGCAAACTGTTTTCAATCAGAAATTAATTTTCACTTTGACTATTGAATATTAATTGAACAGCTGATGTTGGTATTATTTGTTCAGTTATAAGATTGGTCTTATGCTGTGCACGCAGTAGTGAACATTAATACATAGTGAACAATACTAATTAAAAATTCTGTACATTTTCCATGAACAATTCCTAAAAGCTAAATTTGTCAAGAAAACTGTTCCTGCGCTTTGTTAAAGGTAAACCATTTGTTTACAATTCATTTTGCTTTAATATCCTAATGTACTGTTAGAAATAAACTGTTCTGATTTTTATTGGAAACTGTCCCTTAATATTTTATCTTGATTTCATTTATCTTCTGTGGAGAGAAACAGCCTGGGGACATACTGAAAGGCCGTCAGACTGAAAACATTACAAGACTTGAAGAGCGGTTTGGTCCTGCTTAGTGACTGTGTAAGAAAAGCACCAGGGGTTTTCATGTTCACTGTTTCTCAGAAATTTCCATATTACATCTTCTCAGTTTAAATATAAAAACAATGTCACCCGCTTCTTCTCTGCCTCCCCCTTCCTGCATCCCACTTCCACTGCCAAGTCCCACTCTTTCAAACTCATCCTGAAAGCAAAGCTGGATTTTCTTTGGCTTGAGCATCTCCAACAAAGATTTTATAGTCTGAATGCAGTTAACAATTCAGTTGATGTTCCAGCTGGAAGACTCCAGATAAGTCTCTGTTTCACTGATTCTGCGGCACAACAAAAGTTACAAATAGCGGGAGTGTGGCCTGGTAGAGTATTAGACCGGAACTCCAACAGAGTTTGATTTCCAACTCATCTACAATTCTGCTGAGTGACCTTGAGCAAATTATATTCCTTTTCTATGATACAGTTTTTACATGTATAAATAGCGAATATATCAGAAATGGTTTAACATTAATCTACAGGTTCCTAGAAATTCTGTAATTATACGCATC
The DNA here is from genome assembly GCF_001723895.1 of Crocodylus porosus. NCBI lineage: Eukaryota > Metazoa > Chordata > Crocodylia > Crocodylidae > Crocodylus > Crocodylus porosus. Next base: position 68,908,151 of record NW_017728931.1, on the reverse strand, counting down.
CCTATCTCATTCCAAAATTTTAAAAGTCTACATATAAGTAAAACAAGAATAAAATAATGCCGAATATTTTTCCTTCTTAATTACAATCTGAGCCTGACTGAAAAAGAAACATCCCCCAAATATTAATCCAGGCTTGAAGTCAATTAATGTAAATAACACAATCTTAAAACAACTAATGCATGCAGACATTAACAATTATCCACTCTTTTCAAAGACACTGGCAGAACTGTAACTAGAACAAACTGTTACCATTGTCATTTCAAATTTTATTGCAAGTTATTTAACGGTATCAAGAGGAATAGTAAAATCCTCTAATTAGATATGATTTAACACCAGATAGAAAATTGAGATTACAAGAAATGAGAAGACAGTGAGGAAGATAAAAGTGAGATACAGGAGTATTGATTGATATTCCATTCAGATCACAACAGCAATAATGGTATACACATATACTGTGATATATTGTTATATACCATTTTTCTCCAAATAGGAAGACAGGTCACAAAATTTCTGTAACACATTCTTTGCACTCCAATGTCTTGCTCAGTTCTTTATCAGGAGTCTAGAAGACATTGCTCACATTTTAAGCACTCTCCTACATGTAATAAAGAACACTAGTTACTGTTTTTCTCTATCTTTTGGGATTTATTGGCTGTCCCTACTATGGCCCCAGCAGATAAAGAGAGAGACAGAGATAGGAAGCAGAAGCAAAGAGCTAGCAATCAGTGTCCTTGACATATAATGTCCCTGTCTAATAAATGAGATCAAACACACAATACATGCCTTTCCAGTGACAGCAATCAAGTGGATGTTGGAATCAAGATCGGTAACAATAATTTGGCTATTTATTAAGGATGCTGGATTCTGACATGGAAAACTGTTTATCATAGTGAATGAAAATGTGCTCATTACCAAAGGTGCACATTTATCCATGAAAGATAGATATAATACTGTAATTGACAGTTGCTATCTCTGATTACCCTATGAAGAGAAGATTTCATAGGTGTTAGGGCTGGAAGAGACCTTGAAGATCATCAAGTCCAGCCCCCTGGCCCAGGGGCAGGAACTCAGCTAGGGTCAAAGGATCCCACCAAGATAAGCATCCAAGCATTTCTTGAATGAGTCCAGAGTAGGTGCCTGCACCACTTCTGGAGGGAGAGAGTCCAGAGGAGGGCCACTAGCATGACCAAGGGGCAGGCCCTACGAGGAGAGGCTACGGGACCTGAACTTGTTCAGCCTCCACAAGAGAAGGCTGAGGGGGGATCTAGTGGCCTGTTACAAACTAGTCAAGGGGGACCAGCAGGCACTGGGGGAGTCCCTGTTCCCCCGAGCGCTACCAGAAGTGACTAGAAATAACAGTCACAAGCTGGCAGAGGGTAAATTTAGATTAGACATCAGGAGGCGCTACTTCACTGTCAGGGCAGCTAGGATCTGGAACCAACTTCCATGCGAAGTGGTGCTGGCTCCTACCTTGGGGGGTCTTTAAAACAAGGCTAGACAATCACCTTGCTGGGTCATTTGACACCAATACTCTTTCCTGCTATGGCAGAGGGTCAGACTTGATGATCTGCTCAGGTCTCTTCCAGTCCTACTAACTATGAAACTATGAGTCTGTTCCAGGTCTTAGAGGCTCAGACAGTAAAGAATTTTTTTCTTATGTCTAGCCTAAAATAGTCTCGGAGGAGTTTATGACTGTTGGTCCTTATTTTTCCTTGGGATGTTCTCATGAACAGGTGTTCTCCCGGGTCCCGATGCACACACCTTATATACTTATAGGCTGCCACCTGGTCACTTCTGAGCCTGCGCTTTTCCAGGCTGGAGAGTCCCATGGCTCTCAGCCTCTCTTCATAAGACCTGTTCTCTTGCCCTCTGATCATGCATGTGGCTCTCCTTTGGACTCTGTCAAGCTTCTCCACATCCTTCTTGAATTGTGGAGCCCAGAATTAGATGCAGTACTCCAGATGTGGTCTCACCAAGGCCGAGTACAGCGAGAGGATGACATCCTGAGATTTACTTGAGAAGCATCTACGGGTACAAGCCAGAGTTTTGTTTGCTTTACCAGCTGTGACATCGTATTGGTGGCTCATGTTCATCTTGTGGTCAATCATGACCCCCAAGTCTCTTTCAGCAGTGATGCTAGCAAGCGTAGCACTGCTGAGCCTATAAGTGTGCTGCGGGTTTTTTCCCCTCCGAGGTGGAGTACCTTACATTTATTGGTACTGAACGTTACCAGGTCTGTATCCGCCCAGTTACTAAGTTTATCCAAGTCAGCCTGGATCACTAGCCTGTCCTCAGATCACACATTTCAGGAACAGCCATCCATTGGGAATGCTTTGGAGCTGGATCTGCTTTTGGGAGTTGTAGGTTGAGTTCAGAAATGAATTTTGCCTGAGGGAAATACAGTCCATCCTCCAATCCCCTGCTTCATACAAAGCCCCTCATACTTCAAATTGCCCAGGCATTCCCATTTCTTCTTTGAAACTAAGGACTGTAGTTATGGCTAGTTTGCCTCCAAACTGTGAAATACAAGTAGGCGACCTTTGGTAATCACCCTCCCTCTGTTACAACTCATTGTAGTGTACTTCCATGTTTCATAGCAGAGCCAGCTAGTAAGCACCCAGCAACAGAGTAGAGAAGGAGGGTACCTTGTATGCACACTCATATTTGTGAATGCAGCAAATCCAATTGTGTGTGGGTTATTGATGGATTTCCCAGCCTCACAGCTGAACTATTATCACTATTGCATTTGATTTTGGAAAGATGTGAATTTACCAATATGTGGAGTAAATTTATCATTTTTCTTCTTAAAAGAAAAGGCCTGTAATTTGGGACCTGGCAACTCTGATAATGTCCTTTTCAATAATTGTTAACAGTGCTTTTGGACTGCTTGCTGGTTTCTAGTATCAGCTTTCTGTTTTCTCTATTTCTTTACCATTCCAAGTTCATATACATTTCAAATAGTTCTAGCAGGGATTACATCGAAGCCCTACTTGCCAATTTGTTATTTTGTTGAAGGCTGTATCAGGAAAAAATGAAAACAAAATAAAAGGATAAGTGTGAAGAGTTCACTGACTTTAAAAATGAGTATCTAATGAAAATGACTGGATTGAATATAAAACCAAATCCTCAGAAGACTCCCCTTGCTATTATATTTTTCACCAACAGATACAGAAGGTGTTCTCACTACTGCCTAACATGAAAAATCTACCATATATGGAAATGTATCTATTACCTACTTCATTCATATGGTTTCAGCGTCTAATTTTTATATCACTTCATAGGAATTCAAAGTGGCTAGACAATGAAAGTGTATTTCAATAATCCCCATAAGGGCACTAGTCACTCTAGTTTACTCAGAGACTCGGTGCTATTATCTAATAAAATAGTAGGAGTTATTTAGATGTTACCTTTTACACACTAACTGGACTGTAGTTACATTCTTGCAACTCTCCAGGGATGCTACATCTAGGGATTGTTCTTGCTCTTTCAGGATTCCTCTTCTTATACATACACCTGAAGCTCCTGGGTCTGTGGAATAGCAAAATTCATAAACTGAGCTCTACTAGTGAAGCATAAATGGAAATGTCTGATGCACAAGGTGCAGTGTGCATATCTGTGTATGTTGGAAAATGATTTTCTATGGATGCTGCTACATTTATACCTTAAACTCAGTTTACAAGTAATATAAACCCATGGTTTTCTCCAAGCCTCTTAGAAAGCATTTTAGATAGCTCCTTGGAATCCATAGTTGTTCAAAAGACTTAGAAAGCAGCAATAGAAATATTGAACCCCATGATTTAGCATTGTGTTCTGCTATTAAAAAATAATATTGGCATCCCAACCAGAAACACAGCAACCAGGTTCTGTAGCCGGGTTAGCAGCAGTGGCAAGGGTTTATTCAGCAGCTGTAGCGGTCAGTCTTGCACCCCATCTTATGGCTGGTGTCCTCACTACCCACACTGAGTTCCACTAATGATCCAAACTTTGCATGGCATCCTGTTGGCAGACTGTGTCATGCACTGCTGGATGCTCAAACAGGAGGGTAACTTATTTTGCATTGAAAAAAACCCAACAACTATGTTTGCTACCCATCTTGATTTTTTTTAAATGTTTCACAGAATGACAAAGCAAATGTTTTTTCTGGCTGGCTCTTAAGGGGAAAGTTGTTTCAGTCATTCCTAACAAGGCTGTAACATGCACGCTCTCCCTGCATGCCAGGAATCTTGAAGTGGAATTGTGCTTCCTCCACAGTATGCCCCAGAGATGTTGCTGACAACTCCTTTGATGACAGAAATCTACCACTTGCTCCCACCGTAGTCTAGACAACATTCAAAGCATCCGTTGATTCAACTTTATGCAGCCAGTGCAAGTCAATCAAGAACCAATGAAGATTTTTTCCATGTACTTATTTCTACCACTAGTAGCCTAAAAGTCTCCTAGCTGAGTTAAAAGCCAGAAAAGACCACAGATGTGGCATGGATGATGTTGATTGGATGATCCATAGGCAGAGACTAAATATCCATACTCATGCTACTATATCAATCCATAGTAACTGCTACCTTTGATCACAGGATACTAATGCATCTAAATAGAAACATAACAACCCTACTTATTGGCCAACATCAAAAAGCATCATAAGAATGTTCCTAGACCACCAAACGCTTCATTCACCTAATTATACAAGGATAAATGTATGCATAGCACATATACTATATATGTCTAATTATATAGTAATACTTATAGTTGTGCATATGCACTATACATAATTATATAAGTACAATTCATGCAAATGCCCCTAACAGTGAACATAGAAAAAACATATAAAATATATTAGTAGATTTATCATGAAATAAAGGGATTTTTCTTTTAAAAATCCCTGTGTTGTAAATGTCAGAGGATTATTAAATTCTGTTTTACTCAGTTTTTGCCTCACAAAGTACAAGCTTTTATGCTTTCTTTTATTCCTTTCCTATTATATTAACAGACTTGCTATGAATGGCATGATTTACAGTAGTTTTCTACTAAGATTGTAAAAAATTATTAAACTAAAAATAGATATCCTATTTTTGAAAAAATCTAGATATTTCTTAATTATTTCCAGCTTTTTATCATTATTTCCAATATGTCAAAGACTCAGAAATGAAAATACCCTCTGAGGAGCAATCAGGCATAAAATGTCTTTTGTTCTCTAGCTAAATGCAATCTTTATTTGGCAGCCTCCTTCTTCTGGATATCATTACCTTTGAGATATAAATCCTCCTGGGGCCTCAGTCAAATGAAGTAATGTTCTAATAAGTCAATCTAGTAGGATGCCTGTTCTGATTATCTTGATTCATCTTCAGTGCACGCTTCTGTAATAATATAACAGAAATGTAAAACTCTGGTTCTTATATAATTAGACATTTTTTGTGAAGGGCTGTATAATTATATAACAGCTGAAGTAGACAAGGACCATGCCTTCCATGATGTGCTACTGAAGCACTGATAATTTGCTACTCATTTTAGTCACTGACTCATTCGTTTTACTGATTGTATATAAGGTCATTAATAATAATATAAAAAAATCTATGGAATTCAAGCAACTTGGACTTGCCTGTACTGGAAGAGATTTGCTAATATACCAGGACACTGTAAACCTTTCTAGTGTAGACACAGGCACATCTTATACTGGCAAAGAATGGTTACCCAAGGCAAAATGCTACCTGGGATAATTTCAACATATAACACTTGTACTTCCTTTTGATTTTTCCCAGGGAAATTCTGTACCATGTGCAGATTAGTTACACTACTGCAGAGCTGTATGCTTCTTGTTTGCCACGGTATAAAGGCTGATTATCCTAGTGTTAATGGGTGCATACAAATGTTCGTTGTCTATAATGGGCTTACTTTAAGCTGTGTGACTGTAGACTGGGAACAACATACAGCCGTTCACCGGTGCTGCACAGGAAGCCCAGTGTAAGTGAGTCAGGGTGGGGGAGGGAGGAAGAGGGATCGGGGGCCTAGCAGATCTGCAAGGGGGGTTGATGTGTCTGAGGGGTTGTCCATCCAGGGGTGGGGAGTCTGGGGGTACAGTCAGGGGGTAGGGTAGGAAGAGCATAGCCCCAAGGCTGGGGAAAGCAGTTGGACTTTCCCAGCCCCAGAGCTATGTTCCAAATGCATATAGCTATTCACTGGATCAGGCTGACCTATTTCCAATGTAATTTAATTCACCTACTCAGGTGAACTGCTTATATTAAGGCAGCCATTTTGGCCTGATTTAAACCCCATGAATTCTAGCTAGGTCAAGCTAAATGTAATATTTAAACATAGACATTTAATGGATAGCTATCCACTACCTATCTCAGCCTATACAACTGATTCTCTCCAAATATGTACCCTGGTTCAGGAAAGCCCAGAAAGTGCATAGCTATCCCATTCTCTCAAGCTAGGTGCAGATATTCAAAAAACCCAAGGTAGAATCATTCTAAATTATGCAGTTTTTGTAAGTGGCATGGTTTAGATCATAGCACACATTTGGCCTTTTCTGGGGGGAGAATATTAGACCAAGTCCTGCCAGTCTATGTCTGCTGAATTTCTGTTCTGTTACAGGTATCAACTGTTTCTTTCTATTATGGGTATAGACTGGTTTCTGATCACTTATACCGGTAAAAATGTAATGTTGATACCTGGTCTCAGAAAGCAACTTTATGTAGTGCATGTGAGCACTGAGCAGTAAGCATTAGTCATCTATAGGTAACCAATAGGAGTCGTTAGGTTACATGGTGTGTCCATCCCTCAGGAGTCTTAACGCAAGGGTAGCAGTCTGCATGAAGCAGTATGTATAATTGAGAAGAAGTTAACCCATCCACCTTTTGTCCAATAGCAGAATGGTTCTGATAGTTTCTCAGGAAATGGGAGACTTAAATCTCAAGACTTAATTCTTGGTCAAAGTCTGCCTGAGAAGTTTGACCCCCATCCTCCTCTTCCCAGGAAAATTCTCTTGGGAGTCTTCCCTATTCCAGCCTTCCATACATTATTTTAGCTCACTGGGTGTATCTGTATGTGCAATTAATGCAATGCAATGATCTCTAGAGCAGTTTGTGCTGAAATAAATTGCTCTTGAGCACAGCATCTACACATGTGCCCAGGACAACAGCAATTTAAGCCAGGGTGGAGCAGGCACCTGGCTGGTTGGCCTTACTGTGGACAATGTATGCTCACAGTCAGCATCTACACACATATTTCAGCACAGTAAATTACTCCACTGTAAGATAGTACTGTCCCTATTAGTACTTATGGCAGAGTTAACCTCATGGACACTCCCAGGGCTCATACTGAAGCCTGGGCCAGAATTGGGGGCTTGGAGTGGCATGCCAAAACTTCAAAAACATTTTCTGCATGCCATGTCAAGCCCTACATCTTTGTACTCTTGAGCCCTGCCACTACTCAGGTGGGCTCAGGTGCCCATTTGAGCTAGGCATGGATTAGGCAGGGGGATACCTAAGGCAGTCCAAGAGGTCCCTTATGCCTGAAAGGGGGGAAGAGGTCAGGGGGCATAGTCAATCTCGGAGTCACACCCTTCTGCCCACCAGTGCAACTGTCAGGCTGTGCCAAGGTTGGGCCCTCTGGCCACAGAGCTTAGGGAGGATTGAGATGCCTAGGTAGCCATTCTGGCTGCATTCTAAGTATGGTCAGTGGCCCAAGGCTAGTTACCTAGGGAACTTTTCAAGTCAGATTGGAGTCACATAACAAACCTAGGCAACATAGCTGTTTTCAGCTGTTGAGGGGGGTGAAACAGAATTGCATTTAGCAACATTGAGACCTACAAACTGTGTAAATGCCACAGGCTGCTTAGAGGTGGGAATAAAATTTGAATCTATTTTTCCACATATGGAAACATTTCCAAAGTTTATAGGCCATCACACCACTGCTCGAATCACTCTAATTAAAGCTAACCACCAGATGGTACTCCAGGATGCCAGGCTGTAATGATACAGTGCCAGTATGGATAGGATTTAACAACATAATAACCACAGCTACGTAAATTGTCCTCCCTGCTACCATTTCATAAATTACCAGTCATTGCTTAAATAGGTCCAGCCTATTTCTTCACACAGGGCAAGTATGCCACAAACTAATTATTGATAATACTTTACATTTTGCCAACATCAGCTTCTTCAGCAGCAATCTACTATTCATGTTCTACATATTTGTTGCACATTTCAAATGAGACCATCCTACTAATATGCAGCCAAGTGGGTACTGGTGACCAGCTAGGGTAATGAGGAAATCCAGGCACAGCTGAATTCAGTCATGCAGAATACTCTGTCCCATGCCATTTGTCCTACGCAGTTTAGCAGCTGTAAAAATGGAGGTCATTCTTTTGTTTCTTTTTGTTTAATTTTTGTTTTTATTCAGATTGTTTTCAATAAATTACATACTAATTGTTATGACCAAAGCCATTTACCCAACTATGCATCTATTGGCCTAAATACTAGACCAGGACTCCTAACTGCCATATAGCTTTTAACTATCTGCAGACATATTTCATAGTTTCATAGTTGGTAGGGTTGGAAGGGACCCGAGCAGATCATCAAGTCCGACACCCTGCCATGGCAGGAAAGAGTACTGGGATCATATGACCCCAGCAAGGAGTTCATCCAGCCTCGTCTTAAAGACCCCCAGGGTAGAAGCCAGCACCACTTCACTTGGAAGTTGGTTCCAGATCCTAGCCGCCCTGACAGTGAAGTAGTGCCTCCTAATGTCTAGCCTGAATCTACCTTCCACTAGCTTGTGTCCATTGTTTCTGGTCACTCCTGGGAGTGCTCAGGGAAACAGTGACTCCCCCAATGTCTGCTGATCCCCTCTGACTAGTTTGTAGCAGGCTACTAGATCCCCCTCAGCCTTCTCTTGTGGAGGCTGAACAGGTTCAAGTCCCATAGCCTCTCATCGTAGGGCCTGCACTGCTGCCCACTGATCATGTGAGTGGCCCTCCTCTGGACCCTCTCCATGCTGTCCACATCCCTCCTGAAGTGCGGTGCCCAGAACTGGGTGCAGTACTCCAGCTGCGGCCTGACCAATGTTGCATAGAGGGGGAGGATCACCTCCTTGGACCTGCTTGAGATGCATCTGTGGTTGCATGACAGGGTGTTGTTGGCCTTCCGCATCCCTACCCTGTCAGCCCATGTTAGTTTTGGCATCAATAATGACTCCAAGATCCTTTTCTGCCTCTGCACTGATGAGAAGGGAGTTCCCCAGCCTGTAGGTATGGTGCCGGTTCTTCCTCCCCAGGTGCAGCACCTTGCATTTGTCAGTGTTGAAACGCATCCTGTTCTCATCTGCCCACCCCGTAACCTTGTCTAGGTCTGATTACAGCCTATTCCTCCCTTCTAGCATGTCCACTTCAATCAAATGTCGACACCCACGCAGCCAAATGGGTTGCCAACTGGCATAACAAGGAATAACAGCCACAAGTTGTTGGACAGTAGGTTCAGATTAGACATCAGTAAGAACTACTTCACAGTTAGGGCCGCTAGGATCTGGAACCAACTTCCAAGGGAAGTGGTGCTGGCTCCCACCCTGGGGGTCCTTTAAGACGAGGCTTGATGCCTACCTAGCTGGGATCATTTGAGCCCAGTTTTTTTCCTGCCCAGGCAGGGGGTCGGACTTGAAGATCTACAAGGTCCCTTCCGACCCTACTTCTATGATTCTATGATACCCCCTCATCCAAGTCGCTGATGAAGATGTTAAACAGCACAGGTCCGAGGACTGAGCCCTGCAGTACCCCACTGCCCACATCCCTCCAGGCTGAAAATGACCCATCCACTACCACTCTGGATGCAGCCCTCCAGCCAGTTAGTGACCTATTTGACTGTGTAGGTGTCATCATCACAGTCCCCTAGTTTTTTAATGAGAATGGGGTGAGAGACAGTGTTGAATGCCTTCCTAAAGTCCAGAAAAACTATGTCCACTGCTACCCCTGTGTCTAAGGATTTTGTGACCTGGTCATAGAAGGTCACCAGGTTGGTCTGACAGGACCTGCCTCCAATGAACCTGTGTTGGTTGCCCCTGAGGGTAACCTCCCCTGCTGGCCCCTTATGGACATGCACCATGATAATTCTGTCAAAAAGCTTACCAGGACTGAGGCAAGACTAACTAGCCTATAGTTTCCTGGGTCCTCCTTCCTCCTTTTTTTGAAAATGGGAACCACACTGGCCCTTTTCTAGTCCTCTGGCTCTGCACAGTGCAGGACCCTAGGGGCGGCCATGATCTCCCCTAGCACCCCCTACCAAGTTCGCATTAAAGCACCCTCATTCTTACCCACCACGTCTTGATCTTTTATATGTTTAAGTGAGACTGCCTTTTTGTCCCCTTGGACACGGTGCTCTGATGTATCCTGGCCCCTGGTCTGTATTGTGTGACTCGGTGCACCCCAGCCTTATGGGCTATGCGTGGCTCCAACCACCCCTTTACTATGCCCCAAGCCTCACTGATATCCCAGATGTTGTTCGGTCTGCCTAACTTTCTGCACCGTCTCTGATGCCTGGGTTCTCCGCAGCCCTTTGTCCCGCAAACTTGCGCCCGCACAGGTGCTCTGGCTTGTCTCGCAACCTTGCGCCCCCACAGGCCCTCTGGCTTGTCTCGCAACCTTGCACCCCCACAGGTGCTCTTCAATCATTGCCCCCTTACTCTGGGGCTTCTCTCATTGCCCCCTGTGCCTCGGAGCTTCTTGTCACCTCCTTTGCTCTGGGGCACTTATCACGCTGCCCCCTGCTCTGGGGTTACCGTAGCCTTGGGGCTCAGGTAGCTGTAGCCATGCCTGGCCGCCAACTCTCCTCCTTGGATTCTCAAATCCCCTGCAGGGCTCAGGAGGTCTTGTCCTTACCTGGCCTCTGATCCTCTGCTCCCCATCTCAGGGATGAGGTCAGTGCACCCCCAAATGCTGCGACCTCTCTGGCACTGGGGTCCACACTCTACTGTGGAGCCCCTATGAGGCCTCCTCCAACCTCTAAATAGTCTCACCCGGTCCTCTGGTTGTAAATGGTAAACCGTCAACACAAACTGAAGCCCCTTGGCTACAACATAAATTCAAGCCATCCGGCTATAACCATAATCAAGTCCATGAAACAGTTTCTCCCTCTCTCACCCATAATAACTGCCCGAGTATCCTGGCCTCTTCCTTTTCCTTGCTCCAGCAGAGTTCCCACCCCTATGGCTGCTGGCAGGGAACTGCCTCTTTGGCCTCAGCCTGGGTTTATATATAGGTCAGACCCTGCCCCCTTCTGGTCAGCTGACCCACAGCAGTTGCCCCAGCAACCAGCATCTGTGCCTGTTTATTACTACTCTGGCTACCCTGGTAACTAGCAGCTGGGCTCCCCACTCACTGCTAGGGCTCTCTCTCCCTAGCTGTTTCTACCATAAGAAGTAGGGCACCTGGGTGCTCTGTGACACATCTCCCCTCTTATAGGAACAGAGCACTGAGGTGCTCCACACCACAGCACCACGAGTGCTCATAAAGCCATGCCAGGGGTCCCGCAATAACCTCTGCTAATTTCCTCAGCGCTCTGGGGCAGAGATCATCAGGACCAGCTGATTTAAATATGTCCAGTCCCTCCAGAAGTTCCCTGAGTAGAACCTCACTGAACCTTGGCCTGGGTGCACCTCCCCTGGGGCCGGAGGGGGTCCTGGTGGGGGGGGAGGTGACCTGGTCCTTGCTCAGGAAAATGGAGGCAAAGAAATTCTTAAATAGGTTAGCTTTGTCATCTGGTGTGACGACCAGATTTCTGAGCATGTCTTGCAGAGGCCCCACGTTATCTGGTACTTTCTTTTTACCCCCTATGTATTTAAAAAAGGACTTCTTGTTGTCCCTGATCTGGGTAACTAGTCCCAGTTCCATCTCCACCTTGGCCTTCCTGACCACCTCCCTGCAGCCCCAAGGATCTGAGGTATAGTCCTTCCTGGTGATAGCCCCTCCCTTCCATTGGGTATACGCCTCCCTTTTAGCTAGGAGACGTTCCCGTATGCTTTTGGTGAGCCATGGGGATTTTTGCGCCCTCTTGCCCCCTTTGATCCATGTTGGAATTACCTCTCTTTGGGCTTGGAGGATAGTCTTCTTAAGGAATGACCACTCTTCTTGGACACCCAACTCCTCTCCCCTCCAGGACCTCAGTGTCTCCCCGACTATTCTCCTTACCTCATTGAAGTCTACCCTCCTCAAGTCCAGGGCTGCTGCCTTGCTGCAGGCCTTTGCTACCTTGCTCTGGATGGTGAATTCCAGCAGGCAACGATTGCTATCACCCAGGTGATTGAGCACCCACAGACCCCTCACCAGGTCATCGTCCATGGCCAGGACCAGGTCCAACAAGACGTCTCCCCTGGTGGGGCTGTGCACCTCCTGGGTTAGATGGAGGTCCTGTATCTCAGCTATTTAATTCTGCTTTTTTGCTTAGTGCATCTAAAACAATCACTTTCAAATTTCTGATGGTAGAATGTTGTAAAATTATCACAGGCCATTGGGAGTAGGTATGACATGGAAATGCTGGGCAGTTTTCTTGACCATGCTCTACTTTCATTACAAAATAATTCATAGTGACAAAATAGTTTGCCCTTTAAATTTTAAGGAAACAAATCAAATGAAAATAAAGCATAGTGATTTCTGTCCAGTCACTTCCAATGCCAAACAGAGAGTAGAAGGCTGAACAAGGGATCATTTCAAAAGTGTAGAAGTTAAAGATGCCAGTTGTACTTGAGAATTTTACTACTTTTTGCACATGCATAAAAGCTATTGGCATGCTCCTAGAAGTACGTACTCTCAAATTCTGTATGCAGTGGGAGTGTGTTTATAACTGTATAGGAAAAAAGAGACAGAGAAAACATTTGCTCTGCTCCACGTTCTGAACTTGTATGATTAATACAAAGTGGGCACATCTACACAAGACCCCTTCATATCCCTTGCTAGCTGCAACTTTAGTTGTACTTTGACCGTCCCGATTTCATCCCCGCATGCCTGAGGAATGCTCTTATAATCCTCCCTAGTTGTTTGTCCAGAGTTCTACTTCTTGTAAGCTTCTTTTTTTGTGTTTTATACTTTATTAATATATGGATAAAACCTGTTGAAGTTTTTTTGCTTTGCAGAACTTGAATTATCCTTATCCTTTCTATTCACCCTTTCATTTTTCTGCTGAATATAGTTGTAGTAAAAGTCACAGTTATGGAGAGAGTATACATCTCTAAGGTAATTAGGGCCACTCCAAGAGAGGATTTTAATATTAGAATCAGTACTATAAGAAGCCAGATATACTTCAGATTCTTCACATGTGAGGTTTGAAAATGTTGGCCTTTTCTGTTTGCTTTCATGGCCTGTACACTTCTCTATTTCCAGGTTGATTTCTAGGCCAGATTCAATTTCATATTCTATTTTGACCTTTTGATACTTTCCTGAAAATAACCTTTAAATACTTTATCACTTTATTCGTTCTTGATAAATTTTGAATTTCTGACATTTGTTTTCTGTTAAGTCTTTCATATTATTGACTTATCTCTATGATCTTTCTATTCTCTCTCCAATTTTTCCACAAGATAAGATCTTTTCTTCTTTTCTACAATCATCTATTTTCTAATTATTTTCATCTCTCTCATTTCTCAAAAGGATCATAGTGGAATCACAGCATGGAGTATACTTGAAATTCCATTAGAAACAGCAATTTTTAGACAGTCCTTTTAGAAGAAAAATTGGTGATAAATGCTATTTAATTTCCTTTGGATTTTTCCACTCTTCATTTTACCCTGTTTTTGTTTTGTTTCCGGAAATATAAATCTAGGATCTTCACATCTGCACAAAATGCATAATTAATGGGACACATGATTCTTGCCACTGCAGCGCCTATACTTATTTAAGATTTTCAACATATGTCTGGCCAGTGAGATATTAGTTGGAAAAGCTTAGTATGTGTGATCTAATTTTCCATGTGTCCTACCCAAAACACTGCAGAGGTTTGACATTAAAATGTATGGTTACTGATGAAACAGTCTTCTTTTGAACTTTTCATGGGAAGGCTTTATGAGAATGAGAAATTGAAGGGTTTAATTAACTAGAACTTTTCAAATGTTCCTTTTCTTGTTCAGTAAATATGAAAGAATATGGACACTGAATACTAGATGCAAGAATCATCTGGTGTTTCAAAGGAAAGGATATTAAAAGCCCTAGCAGCATCTGCTCTCCCATATTCATCTCTAAATTTCCCTCCTATGATCTAAAAAGATCTGATCATGATTGAGAAGTAACGTGGCACTAATGGGAATTAAGTAATGGGTAGACAGCCTTTTTTGTTCTTTTTTATATGGTATTGCATAAAGATGCTTTGCAATGGAAAGACTTATAGTAAGACCCCATGGATATCCACAGGCTCCCACTGAAATAAAAAGAAGTTGTTTTTTTTTACTTATGTAACGCCACTATCTCAAACCCAGGCATCTTGGTTTAATGCAACATACTTGTTTACAGTACATGTCATTGTGTTCAAGGACTGTCTTTACAGACACATAAAATGCTCCAGGTTTACATTATGTCCATCAAAGTATTTTGCCTTTTTCAGGATGTTTCAGTGCTGTTTACAAGAACACAAGTTTTCAATGTTTGAAGTGAGAAAAAAAGGACAACGATGGGTTGATATTCTCACTGTTCTTCTTTTACCCAACCTGAGTGTTAATGACACCTATGTAGTGTTTCATGACAAACAAATTCAGGACATCAATTTAATGGATAAATTAGCTATATCTTGGGTGTTTCTACACATGCACTTTAATGTAGAGGTGACTAATTAGCTCTTCAGTAAAGCGTCACTGTCTACCCTTGTACCAGTATTACGGTGCAATAAATTAACTCTGCCATTAGACAGTATTGTTGGGGAAAGTACTAACTAATGGCAGTGTAATTAAGTATGATGAAACACACATGATGACCGTGACAGGGGCTGGCTGGGGCAAGGGTGCTAGAGGGCAAGGGCTGCCTGCCACATGGCTCCACACTTTAGCACTCTTGTGCCCCAGCTTGAACTGGAGTTTATTGCATTGCATTAATTTCACATGTAGATGCAACTTTTGAAAAGTAAATTTAAGTTGCTGTTGAGCAAGACACTGCTTACTGTTTTCTTTTGTATCAGTATTACACAACATAGTACAAAAATGCATTTAAAAGCCAGCAAAAACTAAAAGCAATCACAAACGTGGTTTTTAATTTTGAAAATAAGGTGACTTTTATAGTTCTCTATGATTATGTTATGCTTCTGTCTGAAAGAAGAAAAGGGAGCTTTATAAATTCTACAGTCCTCTGAAATATATTCTGCCAGACTCATGTAAGATTTTTGGCTTAGAAGTAATTTAAATCATTCTCTTTCAAAGTATGGTTATTTCCATGAACCTATGTAGTGTTTCCTTTGGTATTTTTTTTACACAGAGTAATTTTCCTTGAAGTCAGTGCAAAGTTGCTTTGTGAATATACAAGTGTCCATAGAATATTGAGGCAGATTTACACAAAGTATTTTGAGCTTTCACCCAAGTTGATTATTTGAAAGATTTCATGCTTTCTTCTCTTTTTCCTGTTTTCTTAGTAAGTTAGTGGGGAGAGGGAGATATCTTCATGATTTTTCAAATCTAATTGGAATCAGTGGAGTGCACAGAGTTGCTATTACAAGCAGCAAACTGGTGAGCTGCACCTTGGTGCTCAGAGTGGTTAGGGCATGCCAGTGTAGCAGCCCCCAAGGATGGGTGGGGGGTGTTGGTTTGTAGCCAGCATCACTCCCCTAGACAGTTCAGAAGGGCTGAAAGTTTGCCTGTATAGAGCAAAGGAGTTGGAAGGGATGGGAATGGTGCATCCTGGGATGCTGGAGAAATGAAAAATGAGTGTTTTATCTTCCCAGAGCAGGCTAACAATACCCTGGAACAACCTAGGTAAAACATATCAAAGATAACCCTCATGTGAAGTGCTACAACTTTAAAACATCTAGAGGGTATGTAGCATGTGTGCCAGGCCTGTGCGAGTAGGCAGGTATTTGATCTGGCTTCAGATCTGGCTGCTTCGTATGTCAGTCATCCGATCCAGAACTCCGGATCAGTTTGCCACTTCAATCTGGCTGAAACAGCTCCAAAGCTTCAGAGCCGCCTCAGAGATCTGGCCATAGGGTATAACAGGGGATCAATGAAATATCTATAAGTTCGTTGTTTTGTCTATGATTTGGGTGAACCTTGCAGGAATGGTAGTCTCTGCTGAGAGCATGAAGCCTGCCAAGTTTCAAGAAGATAGGTGCAGGGGTTTGAGGGAAGCTGCACGCCAAATTCTTAAAAGCAAACTCATGTCACATCTATGTGTTACACTACAGGGAGGTAAAAACTGCAGGGGTAGTGGCCCCTGCTCAGGCCACAAAGCGTGCCAGGTTTCAAGAAGATACATGCAGAGGTTTGCGGGGAACTGCACCTCAAGCTGCTGACAGGCAAAACTCATGACACAGATGACCCTGTGTGTGTTAAGATTCAGCAGGCTGAAAACTGCAGGGATGGTGGCCCCTGCTCAGGTCATGAAGCCTGCCAGCTGTGTGTGTGTGTCTTGCTGGGAGAGTCTGTCTTCTGGGGCCCTGCA
>NW_017728931.1:68850645-68891439 GCF_001723895.1 Crocodylus porosus | reverse complement strand
AGGTGCGCCCTTCCTGGTGCTGGGGCCTCTGCACAACACGGCAGTGTGTCCCAGCGACGCCTCCTCGGCCTCTACAGCCTCATGCCTGGTCCACCACTTTGTGACAACAGGTAAAATAACTTAGCTGGCTCAACACCAGTAGCAGTAGCAGCAGCAGCAAAGGTACCCACACAGAACTGTCACAGAGCCTGTTGTTTTATAAAGGAATCGATAGCAGGAAGTAAAGATGTTGTGTTGTGTTTGACATATGATGTTCCTCATGGTGTGTGATGGCTTATCTTGTGTTTTTCTGTCTATATGTGTATTATGAAGGGAAAAAAAAGGAGTACTTAAAAAAATGTATCTCTGGAAGCTTTAGGGCTGAAAACCCCTTTGTTAGGCTGAGGAAGTACCTGCGGTTGGTCCTGGAAGGAAGGAAGAGTAAAGAAGCCAGAGGCTGGCCTGGCCTGCGATGCAGGCAAGAAAGCCAGTCAGTGAAAATGGAAATGGAGGTATCAGGGGGTGAGGGACAGCCTGGGGTGTTAGATGTCTGGCTGGTTGCAGCATGCCAGAACTCTACTGTGTATATTCATAGTTTCAGAGCTGGTAGGGTCGGAAGGGACCTGAGCAGATCATCAAGTCCGACGCCCTGCCATGAAGGAAAGAGTACTGGTGTTAAACGACCCCAGCAAGGTGATTGCCTAGCCTTGTCTTAAAGACCCCCAGCGTATGAGCCAGCACCATTTCGCTTGGAAGTTGGTTCCAGATCCTAGCTGCCCTAACAGTGACGTAGCGCCTCCTGATGTCTAATCTGAATCTACCCCCTGCCAGCTTGTGACCATTATTTCTAGTCATTCCTGGCAGTGCTCAGGGGAACAGGGGCTCCCCAGTGCCTGCTGATCCCCCCTGACTAGTTTATAACAAGTCACTAGATCCCCTCTCAGCCTTCTCTTGTACAGGCTGAACATGTTCAGGCCCCACAGCCTCTCCTTGTAGGGCCTGCCCTGCTGCCCCCTGATCATGCAAGTGGCCCTCCTCTGGACCCTCTTCATGTTGTCCACATCTCTCCTGAAGTGCGGCGCCCAGAACTGGATGCAGTACTCTAGCTGCGGCCTGACCAAAGTCGCATAGAGGGGGAGGATCACCTCCTTGGACCTGCTTGAGATGCATCTGTGGATGCATGGCAAGGTGCGGTTGGCCTTCCTGACTGCATCCCTACACTGCCGGCCCATGTTCATCTTGGCATCAATGATGACTCCAAGTTCCTTTTCTGCCTCTGCACTGACGCGAAGGGAGTTCCCCAGCCTGTAGGTATGCTGCTGGTTCTTCCTCCCCAGGTGCAGTACCCTGCACTTGTCAGTGTTGAATCCCATCCTATTCTCATCTGCCCACCCCTGTAACCTGTGTAGGTCCGGTTGTAGCCTACTCCTTCCTTCTAGCATGCCCACATCCCCCCACATCTTAGTGTCATCAGCAAATTTGAACAGAGTGCTTTTTACCCCCTCGTCCAAGTCGCTTATAAAGATGTTGAACAGCGCAGATCCGAGGACTGAGCCCTAGGGGACCCCACTGACCACATCACTCTAGGTCGAAAATGACCCGTCCACCACGACTGTCTGGGTGTGGCCCTCCAGCCAGTTAGTGACTCATTTGACTGTGTAGGTGTCGATACCACAGTCCCCCAGTTTTTTAATGAGAATGGGGTGAGAGACAGTGTTGAAGGCCTTCCTAAAGTCCAGAAAGGCTATGTTCACTGCTACCCCTGCATCTAAGGATTTTGTGACCTGGTCGTAGAAGGCCACCAGGTTGGTCTGACAGGACCTGTCTCTAGTGAACCTGTGTTGGTTGCCCCTAAGCATAATCTCCCCTGCTGGTCCCTCGCGGGCCATGAGTTTCTGTACCTACTACCTAGGAGGCTGATGAAGTGCAGTTTATAGGCCCAGGTCTGAAAAGTAGTTTGTACATTCAAACAAGCACCTAACTTCATCACCAGAACTGAAGCCAACTTCCTACAGCTCAAAACACAAAACCTGCCAATTATCTCCAGTACCCACAAACTGCACACCAGAATCTATTAAAGACAACAAAACCCAACTACCTGTAGGGGCACTTTCCTCACCAAAAAAAGACTCTGCCTCCAGTTTCTCAGGCCTGATCCTGAGGGAACAAATTACAATGCCAACCACTTTTCAAAGTTTGGTTGGGAAGTCAAAAGGTAATCAAATGTGATGGAGGCTACATCACTCCTTTGTATGCCACTGGTTACAGAAACTGGAATGCCTTCAGCACACCAGGTCTGTGAGCAACTTTTGACCTTGTGTTGTGGTATATTCTCTCTGTGCTGTACAAATAAGAATAAAAGACATTAAATAAATTCATTTGCTTTCATATTTAAACATGATGCTTTCTCAGAACCAAATGTGAGATCACTTGACAAACGAACTTCTGCCAAACATAACTTTTGGAGGATATATATATGTAGTCTTTATTCCAACTCAGCAATAGTCAACCTGTAACATTTGAAATAGAAACAAAACTGTGGGTACTTTTAAGGAACCGGCTCATAGGTGGTATGGCCTAATGGTTAGACCACTGAGGAAAAGCAGGGACCGGGGCTGGGTCAGAGTTCAGGAGCCAAATTACAAGATCTGGAGGGAAATCCAGGGATAGAGTCCAGAACACAGACCAGAGTCAGGGTTTGGGAATCAGATGCCAAGTTATCAATTCCAAGGATGCCTGACAGCACAGTATGTAATTTCTGGTCAAAATGAGAGATCACCCAAGGATTACAAATAGGTAATGACAAACAGATTGATTGTTAAAGTTTAACTTTCTCTGTCTCTCTCGCTCACTTACACACACACACACACACACACACAGAGTTGGAACTCTTTCATTTTGTATAAACACCCACTCACCCAAAAAAGAGACTTAAAACTCAGAAGGCAGAGCACTCATCAAGACATGGGAGCTCCACAATCAAGTCTGCTTTTTGACTAAATATATTTTTATCCATAGGGGATACCAAGGGAGCTCTAACAAGGGAGACCCCCATCCACAGAACCACTACTAATATGGCAATTGTGCACACCCATCTCAACTATGAGAGAATGGAGGGCAGAAATTGGAAATTAGGTCCCTCTTAACCCACATGAATTGCCTGACCTGCAAGGCTCTTTGGAGTGGCTTTCTCACTCGTAATTTTTTTCAAGAAAAAGTTTGAAAGGTCTTGGTTTCATTCCCATGGAGAAAGCACTTTTTTTTTTTTTTTTTTTTTGAAATCTCAGAAAGGTTTGTGGGATGGGAAAGCCACTTTCCATCAAAATCTAAGTCTAACCTTGCCTTAATTTGGCAGCAAGAATACAATAAGGGCCATTGAAGAGCTAAACTGAACGCAGCAATGCCCTAGGCTGGATTTCTTTTAGTTACAGTATTGCTTAGGAAGTGAAGCATTTTAATAACTTTACAGCTTTCTATTTCTATTTCTGAGCCATACCCTATTATCACTTTTAAATATAATAGGGATATTCCCATGAGAAGGATCAGAGTTTTTTAAATGTTTGTAGTGAAGATGGTGCTTTCATTGAAAGTTCTCCCTGAAAAAGTGTTTGGAGTTGTATGTGAAATATATGCAAATAAAGGTGTTTTTCAAAATAAAGCTCCAGGTATGAAAATATACTGGCAATAGCTCTGGAACAATGACAACTAAATCACCATGTATTGACAAGTTATATACACTAAGTTAGGAACAGATCAAAAACCGTCCTATTGCTCTGCTAGTCATGTCCACCTCAGCATTTCATGATAGGAATTATTCATGTACCCTATAGCCCCAGGTCAACATGGCAGTGGTCAGAGTGTCCCTCAGAGGTTCCTGAGAGAAAGGACCCACAAACTGTCATAACCTTTTACAGAAAGCACCACTCCCATTTGTTGGCTACCATGAATAATTGCGGACCTATCATGTGCCCTGCCTCAGTCCTTGGGTGCTACCCTGAGAAATTATTAGGAAACAGTCTCTCTGTTCCTCTAGGTATAAGATTGCAATTATTCTGGGTCCATATGCAGCTCCTGCAAGGTGCAAGCTAAGTCCTTACTTCCTTTTCTTCTTCCTGAACTTCCTTTTACTTCTTGAATTTCACACATGCACACACAAAGGCTTAGGCAGAATCTAGCTTGTAACATGGAGTCTTAGTGCTAATCTACATTTAAGAGTTTTGCTGGTACTGATACTGCATGAGTGAGTATAAAGCTTATATTGGTTTGGCAAAAGCAAAAAGTTATACCAATATAAGCACTTTTATACCAGTATGACTGTTTGTACAGTAGGGCTAGGTACAAATATTCAAAAAAACCAAGGTGGAATCGATCTAAGCTGCACAGTTTACTGTAAGTGGCATAGTTTAGGTAAGTAGCAACAGAACATACATTTGCCCTTTGGTGCAGAGAGCAAATCTTAAACTGGATTCTGCCATTTTTAAACCAGCCTGCGTGCATCAAACTTCTGTTATGGGTATGGACTGGTTTTGCGTGCTGAACTTCTGTTCTGTTACAGGTATAACCTGGTTTCCAATCGCTTACACTAGCAAAAGTGTAATGTCTGTACCAGGCTGAGGGCTTTTGCCAGATGAGAATGCTGGAGAAATTAACCTAAATGAAATAGATATATCAGCAAAAGTTCCTAGTGTGAACATAAATAATATAAAGGCAAGGATAGAAAGGGTTTCTGATACCACTCATAAGAAAAGGCAATATTTCAAAAAGAGGGAATTTCTATTTCATCAAGTTATATTTATTGGGTCAATGCTGTAGAATAGTATGCATTTCCATGATATAATTTTAACATCTATATTAAAGGTAAGATGGTTAATGAGAAGTCTTCTTTAAGATTTCTTTAATTATCTTACTGCTCAGTGTCCACTTTTAAAAAAAAAACAGAAGAATTAAGAATTTGTCATGAATAAATATGTCCTTGTCTTATTAAATGTATGTTCATACATTTTAGAGAAATCAAGGAGTCTCAAGCTATTTTTTCCTCTTTTCCCCAAAATTGTACTTTTAAAAAGAAATTCCTACAAAGGACATGCCTAATGCTGTTCTGTCCATCTCAACCTTTACAGATGCCTTATCTCTGTTGGTGACCCCATTTAACCAGCTTTCTAACTAGTGTCGGCTTCAGCAACCTTCAGTGAGGTGAAAGCAAAAACCAGCTGGCAGGTTCATTTGCACAGTAATGAGTTCTGTCTCCTAGCCTGCAAGTGAATGATTGAGAGTAAGAGATTACCTCCCAACACTGCCTATTAACTGTGATTGACATATCCATATGATATGGGCTTATATGTGCAGTCGTGTTCATCCCCATTCCTACAATGCAGTAATGCTTTAGAAGTCCTGAGAATTACTGTCATAAATATTTCTATAAAGATTGCTCTGTGGATGCATGTGCCTCAACATTATAGGGCATTGCTTTTAACTTGCATGCTAGAAATCAGTATGTAATGGATAAGCATTTTATTTTTCATAAACTGAAAAACCTCCCCATCCAATAACAACAAAGACCCTCGATGTATTTCAAAACTACCGTGTTATTTATTTTAAACAAATCACATTTATGATCCATAAAATAATTCAATAATTTAAAGTGAACAGGAAAAAAACCCAAATGTATTGCATTTCACTATATGACTACTTACATAAATATACAAGTCAAATAGTCCAAGGATGAAGGACATGAGCCCAACGTGTTTCCAAGGTATAAAGTTCAAAGATACTTATTCTGATACTACAGTTACTAAATATGCCTCATCACTGTCATTGTACAATATAATAGCCTGTTGAACCCATGGCTTCAGAGAGTGCATAATTATCTTTGAGACTCCTATTTAAATGTACCAATTACATTTATCAACTGGCAACCACCATAGCAGTCATGGGGAATGGAATGAGTGCTCTTGGTGAAATATCCATGTTACACATACACTACCACTCGCAGAGCTGAAATGCTGGTTGCCAGTGTCAGCTAGAAAGCTGAAGTTGTGAAGCCTGAACTCTTGATGTTTGTCCTATGTCCTGTGGAGGCCCTCAATTTCTAGAAATGCCAATACAATAACTCCTAGCAGCAGCTTTTTGTTTTGTTTTGTTTTGGTTTGGGTTGGGCTTTTTTAAAGTTATAAATATAATACTGTGGGTTGGCATAAAAGGCTAAAAGCAGTTGAGGTATTTAAGCAGGGCCAAGTCCAGCCTATTTCCAGTTAAGGCACCCATATTCAAAACCCTTAATCAGCCACTTCCTAACTCTGGAGGCATGTAAAAACCTACTTTTCCACATTTTTTGTGAGGGAAATTCCCCTGGTACCTGCCAGTGTGCTTGTAGAGAGGCCTATAAGCACCTCAGTCTTGACAATGCTAAGCAGATATGAAGAATTATGAATGTGGTGTGTACCTAAAAAAATAAGCCCTAAAGAACCTCAATCCCTTTCTGAATCTAGTCTTAGGCATCTAATGCCAGGAAGTGGTTCAGGACCATGAATCTCAAATGAAGGGAGATAACTTTCCTACAGCTCACCAAGCACATAGGGTACTTAAGTCCCATAGACAGAGAGGATTAAAACTGCAATTGTGTGGATTAGACAGATCATCTTATGGCCAAAAACAGGAATATTTGGGCATCTGCTCTTTTGCTCTGAAGAGACTCTCAGAAGGTCAGCATCATCAAAGAAAATGTAAAAAAACCTGGACAATGAAAACACTTTACTCTGTGGGACAATTTTTGCCTGTGGACCAGAGAAGCTTATACAGCAGGTGGGTCTGATTTCAAAAGTCTTTCTGGCGTGGAGTGATAGGAGCACTTAGCTCACTTGTGAACTGTTCAGATTTTGACTGAATTATAAAAGCCTCATGTTGCCAGCTCAGAGGGTATAGAGCCGGAAGGAGGGACGGTGGAAGATTGTCAAGGGAGGAATTTGCTAAAAGCACTCTTCCTATGGGGTGTTTTATTTAGTTTATTTATTTATTTAGCCTAAGGTATTTCTTCAGAAGTAGTTTCCTTCGCATAGGTTTAGACAAAAATTCTCCTATATGCTTTATCTTCTCCTCACCTCCAGGTGAGAGAACTTGTGATACAATGTTTTCCTTGGGATTTCAAAGCTTACATTTTTTGGTGCACCTTATATCAAAATAAACACTGTGGGCACATCTACACAAGTCATTTACTATGCAGTTGACTAATTAACTGTTCAGTAAATGTCTCAGCATCTACACATGTGCTCCTATTACAGCATACAAAACTAATAAACCCTGCAGTAAACTCTGTAAATACAAGTACTACCCTGCTTCCGAGTTTTTTCATGTGCAGCAACGCCTGTGTAGACATCGACTGGCTGGCTGGGGCACAAGGGTGCTATAGTGCAGGGACTGCCTGCTGGCTACCCCTTCACTAAAGCACTCTTGTGCCCCAGCCAGCCCCTACACAGAAGAAGCTCCGTGCTGGCAGACTGGCCCCCTGACACCTAGGACTGCTCTGCCCAGCTCTATATGTGGTGCATGTATAAACTCTGGAGCTAATTGCTCCAGAGTTATTTCCTCCCAGGTATACATTCAAATAGCATGTCTGGGAGCAAAAAACTCCAGAGCAATAAGCTTATTCATGTGCATTAATTGCATGTGTAGATATGCCCCGTAGGTCCAAATGGCTATAACCATGGGATAAAATAATTTATCCATTTTTTTTTCTTGTAAAGCATTGCTATATCTTATTCAGTCCCTTGAGAAGCAATGACTAGAGAGGACATGACCATATGAAAAATATTTCCTGAGCTGCTTCAAATATAGAAGGAAAACTTTCTTGTCAAAAGTAATTTGAATTGGCCTCCACAAATAGAATGCAACTGAGTCTACTTAGAAATGATATTTTGCCCACAATATAAAAATAAAGGCATTATAGGCTTGTGGCTGATTACTCAGAATTCCTCATACCTGAGATCATAATACTTCCTTTGTTTGTTCATTCTGCACAACTGGTGTAGGAATTGTTAGAAAAGTAGTTTAAGTAGATGGGTATCTGCCTAAGTATGAGTATTTAGGAAACCTGCTTTCAAAGTCTGAACTGCATAGACTTCAGTGCCCCTATTAAAAAGAAGGCCTTGTTTATACAAGTCTTGAATTCCAGTCTCCTGGCCAGTCAGAATAGTGTAAATTAGGAGCATTCTGGAAGTTGCACCTTCAAGCCTGGGGGAAAAGGGTATGCTTTACATCATTCTCTAGCTGGTCCAGTACTATCCTGTAGGAGTAATATTCGACTGTGCAGGAAATCACATATAATTGGTGTGATGGGCTCGCCACTTTTGCTTGGCAAGCCAGGCTTGAGAAGGACACTTTGGATTGGTGGAACATTTCCACCAATTAGGTAACAGCTGGGAGGGGCTTGCCCCACCCCTGCTTGGAGGGGGTGGAGGGCGAAGAGCCCCTGGACCTGATTGAAGACTGTGCTTTGCAGGTATGGCAGACTTTGGGATGCGGCCTCCAGTGTAAATAAAAGCCCAGCATGCTTTGCATGCTGGACAAGCACAGCAATGGACAGGGAGGAAAGACGAGCTCTGGAGAAGACCATCACCGGGGCCTCACCTGAGTCTCGATGGGGCATAGATCAGCACATGGAGAGCCAGCTCTGGGAGCAGCTTGAGGCTGCTCAGGCCCCACACAGTGTGCAGATAGGCACACAGAGAGCTGGCCCTGGGAGCAGTTCGAAGCTGTTTGGGCTCCACACGGTGAGCAGGTCAGTGCACAGACAGTCAAACTCAAGAGCAGCTTGAGATTGCTCAAGTTAGCCCTGGCTCTAGGCCAGGTAGCTGAAGCCCCACAGTGTGGCTCAGCATTAAACTAAAAGAGCCCCGGTGCCCGCAAGCAGGGCCGGGGAAGGGGAAAGACCCCTGACATGAGACCGGGGAACCAGCAGAGCCAGTATGGGCTCAGCTCCCATAGGAGCTCCCTGGGTGCCCAGTGGGGGTCACAGGGCCATCGGGGAAGCCCCAAGGGGAGGCCGGGCAGGCCCACAGTGAGGCACCAAGCCATCAAGAGGAGCTAGAGGCATTGCCAGTCCCTTGTGGGACAGGCCACCAGGGTACAAGCCTTGTCTGCTTCAGAGCAGGAGTGGGAGTTGCTGGGGAAGTGGATCCCACACAGGAGGTGGGCTAGGGAGAGGAGGGTCTGCAGCCTCCACCCTCCTTCATTGTGGGGGGGGGGCATGTCCACATCCCATGGCCCTAAAGTGGAGGGGCCCCCAGGAAACACCCTGCAGGGTGCTGTGTGCACCTCATACTTTGTTATTAATGTTTGCTTTGTATTGTTGATGTTAATATAATTATGGGTACTCCTTAAGGGGGTTTATATTGATTTACCTGTTTTCATTACCTATATATGTTTACTGCCTATTATCTGAACTTACCTGTATTATTGCCTGTGTACATCTATTGCATTGCATTGTTACCTCAACTTACCTGGGTTTATCTGAGTTGATGCTTACATATGTTGATGCCTTGACTTATCTGTTTCAGGGTGTTAATGTTCATTTGTGCAGGGGGGGTAATTTTTCTCTGTACTGTGGATCACCTGTACTGAATTCCCAGTTATCTGATCTATGTTTTGCAGTCCCTCAAAGTGGTGCAATGTGTTAATTGCAGGCTATTGTATATGGTGTCACTAATTCTACTGTAAATATTTAATGTCTCTTATTCGTATTTAATTTTGTATAACAATAAATCTGTATATAATTAAGTGCTTTGTCCCGGCTTGGCTCTATAGAGAAAAGAGGGAACTTCTCCCTCAGTAGCAGGCCCCTCTCACAGCACTGTTGCCTAACCACCCCCTCCCTTCCCTCCCTTTGTGGACAGGGCACATGGGTGTACGTGGGCTACATTGGCTTTTGCCAAAGGACAGCTAATTTAGGTTGAGTTTGAATCAGGAGTAAAAAGGGAGGGCTCTTCCAGGCCATCCTCCTCTGGTAGAACCAAAAGCAAAATACAAGAAAATAAGTCTGAGTGAAGGTAGAAAGGCACAG
Source organism: Crocodylus porosus (assembly GCF_001723895.1). Classification (NCBI taxonomy): domain Eukaryota; kingdom Metazoa; phylum Chordata; order Crocodylia; family Crocodylidae; genus Crocodylus; species Crocodylus porosus. The sequence goes on along the minus strand of NW_017728931.1, from coordinate 68,881,406 downwards.
TTACCACAAGCAGAAGTGAAACATGCTGATGGAATTGTAACAAAACTTTTTAAAAATCCATGTACAACAGCTAAGCATTCTTCACAATAACTTTTTGAAGTAAACAAGGATTTTTTTTGTATCAATCCTGCAGGTGGGGAAGTTAAAGACAAAAATTATGGTAACTAGCCAAAATCTACACAGAACATATACAAGTCAGACAGAATTAGGTCTCCCAAGAACCTGGTTCCAAATTGTGGCTCGGCCTCTTTGACTGATATCTCTGAAATATCTTTTTTTCCTTCCTTTCTTCATACTTTACCCTGAGTTTTTCAAGAGTGACCCTTGAGCTATGAATTACCTAATGCAAATAAGAGATTTGCTTGTATTTTTCTGAAGTACTTCTGTGTAAAATTTTATTAAGATAAGCTAATAGCAGATTTGACATGCTCAAGAATTTTTTTCATGTAAAAGCAAACCGTTTTTATGCTGAACAAACAGCCAAAGCCTTTGTAGCCTGAAACAAATCACATTTCAAAATGTTACACCTTAACTTCAACCACAAGTGATGAATGTTCTTGTTCAAACTTAGCTTTATTTAACTTTAATGAACATAAATGATACCAAAGAGCCTAAAGAAATGTTTTGCTGTCAGAATAATATTATAATATTTCCCCACGGGATTTCATCCATGCTGTCAGCAAAATATCAAACCTTCTTAATTCATATAATAGATCTTTTCCAGTTTATGGAAAATGCAAATATTTTTAGAAATTAAACTTCATTCTACATTTTTCGTCTATAAAAGCACACATCATACTGTCTCTGGGAATTGAGTGATAATAATTAAATACCTGCAAGATTCATTTTTTCAGGCTACCCACAAATTCTAACCCATATCAAATATTCCTCTTCCATTTTAGAAATGATAGTGAGGAGGATTGTCAGATAAAAAGATATAGTAAAATAAGAACTAAATTAATGTCACACTCTGAAAATGCATCATTTTTTTCTCTGTTCCTGTATTCTAAGTTGTAAAATATTCTAAATGTATCTAATATGGGTTCAAGTACAATGTTTGGCACTTAATTAATATCAATGGTATCACAGACCAGAACAGGTAACAGAATTAATACATGTAAATCAGAGCCTTTAGGATGATAAAGTTTTCATAGAACAAACTGTAAGGCTACATACACATAAGCAGGGGCATATGTTTACAACAGAACAAATAGTAACGGCACAAATCTGTGCCACTATGTGCTGCAGTGCACACTCCTGCTTGTGTGGTTTGTGGTAGGACACATTGCCCCTCAGTTCCATATGCTGTGGGGCAGGGGGTGGGGGTGCTGGCTGGGTGACAGGGTGCCTCAGCATGGGGCTAGCTGGCAGGAAGCCCCACTAAGGCACCATGCGCCCCAACCCACTTGGGAGTGTCATATGGAGACAGGGGAGCAGGCAGCCCTGGGCTGGGCTGGGCTGGGCTGGGCTGCCTGGGGAGGCAGAGCAGGAGCAGATTTGCTGCTCATGACAGCAAACTGCTCCCCACTTCCTGGGGCTCTGCAGTGGGCCCCTGCTGCCACCAGAGGGAACTGGAGGCTCCAGCCACAGCTGCCCGTGGCCATTTGAAAAAGTATCACCAATCCCTGCTTCTTGGCCAGGTGCATTTCTGGCCAGGAGCAGCTTGCAGAGCATGGGGGCCGAACATGGCAGCTGTCTTGCTGCAGCCTCTGCCTCCACACACCATGGCTGCTCCGGCTTCTGCCTCTGGCAGCAATGGCCAGTGCCCTGGGCTCTTTGCTAGCCACCATGCTGACCCTGTATTCCTGGCCATGACTGCACCCTGCTCTCACGGGCCTTCCATGAGCTCATGCTTCAAGGCCAGGATCTCCACCTTGAACTCCCAGTCTGCCCAGTCCCCCACCTCCTCATGCCAGTCCCACACCTCCTCATGCCAGTCCTGTGTGTCCTCACAGGCCATGTCCTCTATCCACCACCTGTCTTTCCAGGCAACATCCTCCACCTGCCACATCCATGTATCCACTTATCAGTCCTCTGTGGCCATCACCAGCTGGTCCAGGAGGAGGGTCTGATTTTGGGACCTCCTACTATGCAAGTGATGCATCTGCATCCTGACTGCCAACTGTGGCCTCTCCCCTGCTGCCGGAATGCTGGGGCTGGGTAGGACAGCCATTGATGGGGCTGAGAGAACAGACTTGGGATGGGTGCTCATGGCAGAGCCCCCCACGCAATGCAGAATATTGGGGGGCAGCGGGGATTACCCCTCCCCTGGCTGGCAGGAGTGGGCCTTTTTTCTTTTTCTTTTTTTAAGAACCAGGATGCTAGGACCGGGTGGGACAACCATTGATGGCACTGGGAGAGTGAGTGGGGGAAGGGGTTTGTTTGATTTGGAGATTTGGCTGATTCGGTGGCAGCCAAAGCTCCAAATCAGATTTGGAGGTGCCAGGCAGCAGGACTGGGGTGTAGGCAGGCTGCTACAAGTATCCCATGCCCTGTGTGGGGTAGCAGAAGCTCCCTGCTGTTGTGCCCCAGGGCTCAAAATGCCTGCAGGCTTTTAAAGGGCCTGTGACTGGGGCTGCCATAGAGGTGACACATGACTGGGGAAGGAGTGGTTCCCAGCCCCAGGGCCCTGAGGCTGAACTCAGGCTGGTCCCCTAGTGGCAGGGCTGACTGGGAGCAAATCCATTCCCAGTTGGCATCTACACATGCATTACTGTGCAGTAACTACTCATGAGTAAATTTGCTACATCCATATAGGTAGGTAGCAAATTTACTCATGAGTAGTGAAGTTTACTGCATGGTAAGAGTGTACATGTATAGATGTGCACACCTAGTGCACAGTAAACTATGCTATGCTATATGCATCTCATATAGATGCATCCTGTGTTACACTAACCACTGATACCTATTGATATTGCCAACATGCCTGTGAATACTTTTTTCACAGAAATTTTCTAAGTATTGGCCTGTAACCTCTTCTGGGGCTCCCTCTACATGTTACCAAGTTAATTGCTCACTTAGTTTATTTGCATGTGCAGGTGATCTAAATTATCACACCATAAAAGAAGTCCAACAAAATACAGAGTTAGAACTGGAAAATGTACAATAACTTTATAACTAGTTTCTGTCCATGGAGCAGGATCTCCCCTGTGGCTGGAAGCCCTGCAGGTATGGGTACTCCCTAGCCCCTGCAGCACCCCACAGCTGCCAGGATGGAGGGTCTCAAAACTGACAGGACTCTTCTGGCCTTGCCCCATGGCTGCTGGAACTCTTCCTCTCAGCAGCACCCCGCAGCTGCTAGGACTGAGTCCCACGGTGGGGACTGTGAGCTCTGAGTCCCAGCAGTGCCCCATGACAGCCAGGACCAAGATTCCCACCAGCTGCACACTTTGGTTCCCAGCAGCAGTGGAGTGCTACCATGTCTGCAAGTCCCCTCAGTTAGATCAGGAGCAAACAGAGCACATGTTCAGCTCCCAGGCTGCTGGCAACATCATGATACCAGCTACCACTGATGCCAAAACTCCAAGGGGCCTGATCCCTCCTTCTATAGAGTGCCCCTGGCCCCACTGCCTGGCATGAGCCTCCCAAGTTTCCAGATGCATCCTACAACTGACAGAACAGACACCACCCTTCACCCTGACAGCTGGCCAGAGGCAGGAGGCAGGGCTGGTGGAGAGTCTGTGCTGGCTCAGCTCTGTGACAACTTGGAAGTGGAGCCCACTGGTTCCTCAGCCAGAGCAGCCAAGTGCCAGGCGAAAGCTAGCACATCTCCGTGTGAGAGAGGGATAGCAGGACAGCCACAAAGGTGCCTGGGATGCTGGTGGAAAATTACCTAATGTGAATCAATAGGGGATCAGGTAAAGAAGTTAAATGCAGCGGTCTAATCTAAATCAATTATGTTTGAGTGTACATCATTCCTCTTAGACTTGGTTCTGCCATTTTTAAACCAGTTTATGTAAGATGAACTTCTGTTCTAGTGGACTGTTTTCAGTCATTTGTACTTGTTCATGTGTAATGTCTGTACCTGGCCATAAAGCATTTAGGGACAGAAGAGACTGCTCTGATCACTTACTTTGGTGTCCTACATAACACAGAACTTGACCATTATGAAAAGTTTACTTGAAATGTTTAAAAAATAAACTTACATTTGAGTAAGATCTAATCTGTGTCAAGGATTTTTTTACAGGTGATATCTTTTTATCGGACCAACTTCATAGTAGAGATAGTGTTTAGACAAGCTTTCGAATGCAATGCATTAATCACTGCTACAAAATCACTGGAAAAATATCATAGCTGAGCTTATGTTATTTAGTTCAGTTTTCTCATAGCTATTGAGAATTTGTAAGTGTGGCTTCTCTAGTTTTGCCACAATTAAGACTAAAAGGTTCAGAAACTAGCCCAAATGGATTATTAGTACTGTTGTTTAAATATAGAACAGTAAAAGGCTTTTTAGTAGACTGTCTTCGGGATACTTCTCTTATTCTAACATGGTAATGTGATTAACATAGTACAAAAATAGTACAAAATTAATAAAAACAGAAGTCCATGTGTACAGTCAATGGAAAGACAGAGAAACATGTTCTATCAGTAATCAATCGTGCTCAAGGAGGAACGTTTTATGTTTGACAGTTTAAACTGAAAAAATGAAGTAGTTGAAAGAAAGGAGTACAAAACAAAAGGAATACAATTTGAAATCATAAAGGATACCTATCAATTTATTCTTGGTTTGGATCACTGCAATTTCATTCCAGTATGTTTCCTAGTAATCACTATATTATAAGGCCTCTGGTCTGCAATAACTCTTCATGACTGTATACTGTAATTAAATCTTGCATGCTCTGGGACTTCTCAAATCAGAAGCTTGATATATATGTAATATTCTACAGAGGAGAAACAAGAGAGTATTGAGAATCTTTTTCTAGAGAGGTAGAAGGTCATGGGTTCACTTTTTATGATGAAGGAGGGAAAAAGAGAGGCGGCATTAATCTTGTATGATCCAAATCTTTCAAGAAGTTTTAGTTTCACTTTCCTGAAGGTGAAGGTTATATGATTCTAGTTACAGTGTTTCTGTATCTTGAAACAATTTGTTTATATGTTTAGATAGAAAAGAGGGTGAGATTAAAATGCGTATTTCTTATATTGTACATTAAGTCATCCATCAATACGCAGACAGAGTCATGTTCAACTGGTTAAAACAAGGAGGTGAGATTTTTAGTCCCAAACCTGATAAAGAAAAGCATATCTTCAATGTTAACATCATGTCAATTTAATGATGATGTGAAAATCTATGCATTTTTTTACTTCTAATTCTTCACCTAGCTGTATAGTTGACCTTTATAATGTATAAAGACATGAAATTGTGTTATCATGTGCATATAATAGATATATGTAATTCTGCGTATCTAATTCCTAACTTTCTCTACACTCTTCATAGGCCAGGTCACACAAGCCCCACTACCTCAATTTCTAAATTATAAAATTGAGGCAAGTATATTTTTACTGTACCTCAAATGAATGCTGGAGACAAACATGAGGCTTACAAGGTTTAAAGTATTACATATAAGTTTCATAATAAATCCAATTTTCCCCTACAGCCACATAGCAAGAAAAAAGCTAGAGCATTCTTATTATCAATTCGGCTCAAGCTAAATTTATCTGGAAGCCTGCAAAATCATACTTTCTGATTGAATGTTTTCTTTTTCTAAGAGTGAAAAGTAGGAAAGCAGTGACTTGACTGACATTTGAAACAGGGTTAAATCCAACCCAATAAATAGTGTTAGCCATTTTTCTCTCCTCCTTCCCTATACCCTTCCAACCTCTGTCCAAATATCTGATATGTTTCACTTCAAAAAAGCTATGGATGTTTGTTTTTGTGAGTATGTTCAAGGCAAATAGTATGAAGAAAGGAATTGATCACTGGTATGGTATATGTTTTATGCTTATTTTGTTATGGTATATATCATTGGTGTGGCATATATTTTATTACTGTTATACATTTTGAGATACATTTTTCTCATTTCCACCCCCCACCCCTTTTCTGCTCAATTTGGAAATCTTATTCTTAGCTTTAAAATTTAGGGCCTGATCCTCTGAGATTCAAAATTCTCAGGAACCTGCAGATCATTGTTTTGTTAAGTGTATTGTAGTAGACCCCAGAAGTCCCAGTCAGCTATCGTAAGTTTATTTTGCAAGGCACTGCATATTCATATAGGCCCATGATTAAAGAGAAAAAAGTTAGAACGCTATAAAAAAAGAAAAAGCAGCAGCAGCTGCTTCTTGCTATTTGAATATTTGTTGCTGATTGCAGTTTCCTGCACCTTCTCCTGATTTTTCCCCATTTGTATTTGTGCCAAACTTAAGATAGAAAAGTAATATAATTATTATAAGCATTTTCGGTATAAATCTGTCAGTTGAATTCTTCTGATGACTCCACATTATCCAAATATATGGCTATAAAACATAATTTAAAAATAAAATGTCATATTGCAGTTTATATTCTGCAGTCAATATACAGAACAGTGTTTAATAGTGATCTGCATTACTTCAGGGTTATCTACTGTGTCTACATGGATACTGATATCAAGCAGAAAAATAAATGCCATATCTCAAAGTTGTCTATGAAGTCAAGCAAGTTTCATAGTGCTTTAGCCTTACATATAAAATGTAGATGTAAACCTACATCTTATGAATTATACTGTCTATTTCAATGGTATAACATCAGTCAAAAAATCTTTAGAATACAGCACATCTAAACAAAAAATGGTAGTCACAGAGACTTAAAGAAGAGATATATAGGTCCTTATAGCCATGCAATTTTAAAAATTAATTGAATAGAAAAGCCATGTAATACAGCTGACTATTGAAAAATCTAATTCAGAAATCCAAAACTATGTTTTTATTTCTGACTTTTTCATGGGCTATTAATTATTGAAATAATTTCCATAAATCAGAATTTGGATATTCAAATTTCAGGCTTTTGTGAATTCATCTGAAAGTGTGCACCAGAATTTCACTATTATTTTGTAAATTAAAAGGTATTCATTATTCATTTAGTTTATCTGTGGCATTCTTTTCCCAGAGAGATTATATAGGGAAGAACATGGGAACATGATTTATGATCTATCACAATTGTGACTTTGCAGCCTTATATATAATGAGGAATTTCCTAACCCCAGCAACAACTGCAAGAGCTTCCCTATCAATTTGAGCATTATTCCTCTCAGTCTTGTTCATCGTTCATGTATAATAGGCAATTGGAGCTTCGTGTCCATCATTCTGAGGGTGATTGAGGAGACAGAGCCCTACTCCATGCAGTGGAGCATTGCAAGTAAGCAGAAGTAGCTTCTCCATGTCATAATGGACTAGCATGTTGTCAGACAACAATTGGTGAAAGCCTTGTTGTGCAGTTTAGTCCATTTCCAGTTGACATCTTTATACAATAGACAATGCAAAGACTCAGCAAGTGCAGCCTTGTCTTTTAGGAAAGAATGGTAGAAACTAAACAGACCCAGGAATGCTTGCAGTTCCTGTTTATTCTTATGTGTTGGGACCTGATGAATAACTTTTACCTTTGTATTTGTGGGATGAATTCCAGTGGCATCATCTTGGAACCCCAGGAATTCTATGCTGGTCACTCCAAAAGCACATTCATGTTTCTTGAGTTTCAGGCCAGTATTGGAGATACAGCATAACAGACAGACAACTCATTTTGGCATGTACCCAGTTTTGACGAGGGCATCATCCAAATATGGCATGACTCCCTGAAGGCCTGCAAGTCATCCATAACCTTTCAAGAAACTCTGGGTGCAATGCTTTTGGAGACAGTTCAGCCTCTTGACACTTGATAAGACTGAAATGGTCCCTTAGGCCTACCAACTTTGACATAAGTGGGCTAGGCTGCATTTACAGAGTTAGCATATGCTGCAGACTATGTTATTGTGCAACCTGCTTTCTACAGTGAAAAGGGTCTGATGTAGCTTGTTTTTCTGAAAGAGTCTGATGATAAAGGCTTATTATGGATAAAAGGGTTTGTTATGATGTGTTCCACCTATATCCGAAGCACATGGCTCCTTGCACCAAAAAGAGGGGAAAAAACAACAATAAAGTGAAGACATAACCCAAGTTGTTGATGAAAAACAGAAAGTGGCTCAATTGGTAACTTTGTGACTAAAGGACTATAAATATGACTACCTGAACAAAGGAAGTTCCCCTTCCCTTCCCCTCCCATCCCCTTCCTCCTGCCTACCTCTACCCATCCCAACTATGCCTGAGAGCTGAAGACATCTTATCTCCCTTCAAGGAACCAGCCTGCTCTGAGATGCCTGGTCATCTCTTAAGATGTGTATTATTAGGACTGGTAATATACAATTACTTGCTTGTTAAGATTATATCCATATGCATGCTTGGAGTTAATACTTTATAATTCTCAGTAAAACTGATTTATTCAAGAAAAAATTAGTTCTCATTTGGAGAAATAATTAGGTCTTCATTTGGAGAAAACTGAAGCATACTTTAGAGCAATACTGACCTTACTGTTTGCTCTCTCTCCATTTGGGAGGAATACCAGAGACCCCCTGGTTCTTAGGGCAACATCCTAACTCCAAATTGCAGATGCTTGGACCCCTCAGTTCCGCCTGTATTGGACATTGACATAACACACACCCCTTCACCCCTCATTGACATAACACACACCCCTTCACCCCTATTAGTTGTGAAGTCAAGCCTGTAGTTTGTAACACACATTGAATAATAAGTTGATCCTTTCCTGGCCACATCTCTTCCCTGTACACCTCTTCTGAGATTAAGGTAAACTCAGATCCTGAGTCTACCTGCAAAGTTCAATGGGACACCTGGGAGAAACACTGTTGTGTAAGTTGTCTTCTTCTGTGGGGTTGATGTTTCCACATTACTAACAAGTGGAGTAGGGTAGGCATCAGGGGACAATTCACATGCTGGAATTTCATCTGAATCAGCAACAGTGTAAGTGGTAACTGGAAGTGCACTCCAGTTGGTGGCCTTTTTCCTGGATACCTTGGACTTATGACCCTTGTGCTGGCAATAGCAGCAGTCTGCCTCACAGAAATGGCACGTATTCTCTATATGATTTCCCACACAGCTATAGCTGGTTCTTTGGGAAGAAGAAATTGTATTTTTATGCATGGGTGGTAGTTCCTTGAAGTTTTATGCCTTGAATGCATTTGGTATGTGTAACAGAGAGTTGAAGGTTCCTGTTACTTCAAAGGTGAAGGAGCAGCAGAGAGCCTCGGGCATGGAAAGCTGCTTAGTATGAACGGCCAGGGAACAGGTACTCAGGGATTTACCTGATACAAGCACTTACTGCAGAACTAGATGTACTGCAGTAGCTTTATGGGCTAGAGACTTGCATGGGAGGCAAGATAGGAGGACAGAATAGACTGGCAGCAGTAAATCATTCTGGGGTTCAGCTGGCAAGCTGAATTAGGAAACGCCTATGGCAGCACAGGGAGGCATCTGACTGGAAGGGGGCAGGGCCACGGAGATACATAAACACAGACCCGGAGCCAGGAGGGGCAGTCTGGCTCTTGAGACTGCAAAGGCAAGACCTCCAGAGCAGGGGGAATGCAGGACAGCTAGATGGCACTGGGGCTATGTTGAGGAAGATGAATAGAGTGCTGATGCCCTACAGAGAAATGTTATCTGAGGTAAGGGAAAATCTTGTTATATGGCAGGTAGCCATTATTTATGTTTGGACTCAGAGCAGGCTTAGTTTGTGTTAGTCAGAAGGCTTACTCCTGGGTTCCAGTTCCAACCAGTGGTTTGGGCATGGATGAAAGGGGAATATGGGGGGACCACAGTGGGGTGCCTGGAGTTTATCCCACAGCAGGGTGTCAGGGGCATGCCAGTGTTTGAAGCCCTGCTATGGGCCTTGATTCAGGATTTAGACCCAACGGGAAGGTTGAAGCCTTGAGAGAAAGTGGAAAAGGCTGAAGTCTAGCTTGGGCAGGAGATGGACAAGAGCCAAGGGGTCCAGTGCCTAGGGAGGGCAGAGCCAGGGCCAGCGGGCCCTGTGCAAGACAGCAAAAGACACAGGGGCCAAGGGACCAGACAGAGCCAGAGCAGGCTCACTGCCTGAGGTAGGGTGGAGATAGCCCTAGAGGGGTGAGATCGGGGCTAGTGGCCCATAGCCCAAGCAGGGTGCAACCTGAGAGGGTGAGACTTGGGCTAGGACACAAAAGTTAGACCTGGCACAATTGGCCCAGGAATAGGGAACCAGCAAGTGAAATGGGTAGAGGCCAGGATTGCTGAGGTTCCAACAAGGTTGAAAAGGCCTGAGGTAGCCTGGTATCAGACTGGGGCTAAGTGCCCAATAAAGCAGGGGTGGGAAAAATGGTGGATCCAGACTAGACTAGGACTCCATTTCTCAGCAGCCCCCACCCATGTCACTGTGGCTGGGTTCCATGGAGGCCCCAGGAAGGGGCAGGGCCGTGACAGTGTGGGGCCAGGGTTTGGATGGAGACCAGCCTAAGCAGCACTGGCAGGACGCATGGCTGGGCAGGGAAATGCTCTGGTGCTGGGGACAGGATTTTGCGGCAGTGACTGTATGGAGTTGGGCAGGGGCATTGCAGACAGAAGATCACAGCTCTGCCCTAGCACCAAACCACACCGTCACTGCCGCAAAATCCTGGCCCAGCCCTGGAGCAGCTCTCCACCCAGCCACATAGCTTGGGTGGGTCTCCCTGAAAATCTTACCTTCTGTAAGCTTATCATATATAGACTCCTTGATGAACTTTTCTAGGATTTTCCCTAGGATGGAAGTTAGGCTGAGAGGCCTATAGTTACCTGGGTCCTCCCTCCTGCCCTTCTTGTGGATGGGCACAACACTGGCCCTTTTCCAGTCCTCAGGGACTTCTCCAGAGCACCATGAGGTATGGAAGAGTTTTGCCAGGGGTTTCGCAATGACTTTGGCCAGCTCCTTCAGTACTCTTGGATGAACATCTTCTGGTCCTGCTGACTTGACAGTTCTCAGACAATTGATGCAAGTCTGCTACATATGCAGCAGTTCCTTCCTCTGGTAGCTGATTTAGTTGGTTGAAATAGAACTAGAGAATGATTTCATATGGGATTGGTACGACTGATTTTATATAGGACTGGTGCAAAGTGATTTTTTTTTTAGCAATTATAGGATCTCATGGTAGGCCTTCTTATAGGGCTTGGTTGGGGATATTATAGAGTGAAAAATCTGAAAAGTCTTTGAGCCAATGATTATCAGTAACACTGCAAGTTTCTGATTAGCATCAGTAATCTTATTAGCTGTGTCATGGGACGGGGTCCCCAGGGATGGCCGTGATATCCTTGACCATGCCAGTTCAGCCCAATGAGCACGCTCTTTCTCACCTGCCACATCTTGTTGGTAATAATTATCAATAGGGAGGCTGCCCTCAAGTTTACGCTGGGCACGGTCCTGCGAGACCCTGCTGGACCCTGTGGGTTCTTGGATACCTTTGGGGTCCTGCACAAAAATAGTTGCCTCTCAGGGCACTTTCAGCTTTATGGGCTAGATGTGTGCCTACAAACCATACCTTTGCCATCTGCAAGGCTTGGGGCATGGTATTCACAGTGTCCCTCAGAGGCCTTAGTTTGACTTGGCCTCTGGGCTCTCCACAGCCCTGTCTCTCTCACTCTGCGCCCCTCGGCGCTGGGGTCCATGCACCCCAGATACTATGTCCACACCGGCTCTGGGGTCTGTGCACCCTAGATACTGTGCCCACACTGGCTCTGGGGTCCCCACACTCTAGTGGGGCCCCAATGAGGCCTCCTCTCTCCCCAATAGTCTCACTCTGATCCTCCAGTTTACAAACAGAAATCAAAATACAAGCCAAGCAGCTCAGAGTGTACCTTGTCCCTTTAAATGAAATGCCTTTCCCCCAGCACAACATGCCTTGTAGGCCAGGGTCTGGTGAGCTCCTGAAGTCCTTTAACCTTACCAGAAGCACGAGATGGGCCATCAAGCTTCTTCACTTAGTTTCCTCTAGGACAGCTCCTTCCCCCTTAGCTGCTGGCAGAGAACTGACCCTCTGGTCCCAGCCCTGGGGTTTATATATGCCCTAGGCCCTGCCTCTTCCAGTCAGCTGACCACCTGCAGGTGACGGCTAATACCCCCATTCCTCCTGCCCTGGTAACCAGCAGCTGAGGGGTTCCTGACTGACTTCTAGGGCTCTCTTCCTAGAAGTTTCAGCTCTTAAATGAGCAGGCACCTTAGTGCCCTGTGACAGCTTCCAAAAAGAAGTCTAGCCAGTCAGCACAAGAATCCCAGGTGGATGGACTGGACACATCAAATTCTTCAATGTGGTCCATAGTAGCCATGTTAGAGAGCAATTGCATAGGCCAACCCTGGCCCCTAATCACTGCAAGATTTTTTTCCTTTGGATTCTTGACTGAAGCTCTGGAAGCATCCCACTCACTGGAATCCTGTGCTTTCCACCAATGTCTTAGGTTCTTGTCTCAGAAATGATGATTCAGTGAGGAACAAGGGAACCATCTTTATTAACAACACCTACCTACTCTAAACACTAAGCAGAATAGCAGACAGCAACACAAGATAATGCAGTTTGGGCAGCACCCTCTTCAGATAGATAACATATATACAGACACTTGATTCACAACAATTCACCTGTTTCAATCCAGTCATGGAGCAAGAGGAGTGTTTTGTGACTTAATTAACCAGTCTGACAACTATTGGGACTGGTTCATAACCAATTTATGAGATTTCTGGGGTCTATCACAGTGCAAAAAATAAACTGGTCACCTTCAGAGTATATAGGTTGGTTATTTGACTGGTCAAATATCAGTCAAAAATTGTCAAAAATTGCCAATAGGTCCAAATAATACATAGAAAAAGCACAAATTTTCCAATAAATGTGTCAAGAAGAATAAGACATATTTCTGTTAAGAAAACGACAAAAATGTAGGGATTTTTTGGTAAAATTGCTGTAATCTTTCACCATTCAAAAAAACAGCAGTCAATTGACCAGTCATTTGACTGGTCCATTGATCCCCTTGCCAACCCTAGCTGAGAAGTCTGAAAAAGGAATACAATTCATAATACTCACAAAGTTTTCAAGCTATTCATATCTGATACCACAACAGGTTATCGGAACTATTTCTGTGTAGTTTGGTACCGTGCATGGAAAGTTCAACGAACCCTCCCTTGCATAGAAGAAGCACAAAAACTACTAGATAACCCCCTTCTTCCAGAGATGAAACCAGTTTATTAGGACTGGCATGCAAAAAGCAGAAGGCTGAATTCAATAAAGTGGTGTAGCAATGGGTGTGATCCCTGTGCATGTCAAGGAATTTCAACAGGTCTTATGCCTTCTAAAGCCAGTATGTCTTTTGTGTACACCTGGGGGTTGTTTTAACTAAACATATCTTACTACGGGCTGTATCTAACACTTCAGTAATATTTTGAGTTTCTTACTGGATTGTCTAGGCGTATCTGAGGCCTGAGATTCTGGGACTTCCATTATTCATCTTGGCTTAATTCACAGCATTGCTGCTTTCACCCCAAAAGAGATCGTTTGAGGAACTGTTTTTTTTTCCTGACTCATTACTTTTGGGATATGCAGGTTTCCATTTCAGTCAAGTATAAACAGTTTTAACTCAATACATAAAACTGATATACTTAAATTATGTATCATATCTATAGAATCTTTAGGTAACAAGGGAATTTTGAAACCCATATATCTGACAAGGACATTTCTGCAAGGAAGCAGACAAATACCCTTCTAAATCTGTTGCAATTTTCCAAGCATATATTTAAGTGTTACAAACAAAAGAAAACTAGCCTGAGAGACCCACTCCTGATTTAAAATGTTTCCCTATTTCATAATTATTCACATATCTAAATGTTCACAAAGTCCTGCAGCTTATGATAAAATGAATAGAAAGGATCTCATTATTATGTTAGTTTAGTCCCACAGTGGCCAGACTACGGTTTGTGAGCCGCATGCAGCTCACCAGCATGGTACTTGCAGCTCTCCAGGAACTGGCCAAAGCCCTGCCTACTTCTTCCTGAGGTGGCTCCATGGGACAGCACAGCCCAGCACCTCCCACCACTCCGGCTTTCCCCATGGGGAGTGTGTCCTGAGTCCACCCTCCTCCCTCCTTCTCTCCCTCTGGGACTGCTGGCTCAGGTGCTGGGCTGCAGCTGTGCCATTTACCCTGAGGTGTGCTCCCTGCAGGGAAAGTTGGAGTGGCTCAGTGGTGCAGGGGTGAGAGTGGTCACCTCCACTCGGGGTTGCTCAGCACATCCAGCCCCCTCCCTACTCTCCAGCTTTTGATCTTTGGTGGAAGATTGGATGTGACTCTGGCCACCATAGGTTGCTGACCATTAGCTAATAGAACATTAATAGGTTCCTGGAAAGGTAGAGAAAGAATGCTACTGATTCTCTTGGCTGGTCTCTAGTTCCAGTAGATGACTATTAGGCTTCTGTACATCCTTGGTTGGCATCCTTTTATCTGCAAGAGGAGGTGGATCTTGCAGCCTATGTCATAGATGGTTTGCAGTGTCTTATGTGACTGAATAGTCCATTCTGAGACTTGCAAGTGTATGTGTCATGGTTGGGTGCTTCAGGAACTGCTTGCTTCCTATGGGCTCTTTTCTCTTCAAGCTGTTGAAGCCAATTCCTGTTTTCAGTGTTGATGCCCTGGTGCCCTCCAATAGTTCTCTGTATGGTATGTCCTTGGGCATATGTCCATCTGTCAATCTGCTAATCTGTTCAGATGGCCTAGCCAGTGCAGTCATCTGTGTTTGAGTAGGGCTGTCACACTTGGTACATTTGTCCTTTGAAGAACCTCTGCATTAGTAACTTTATCTTGCCATTTCAGGTTGAGTATGTGGTGTAAACAGCACAGGTGGAAGCTATTTAACCTTTTCTCTTGATGTGCATGAGTTGCCCATGTTTTCACACCATACATGAGAGTTCTGAGTATGCAAGCCTTGTACACCAGCATTTTGGTCTTGCTGGTAAGCTTTGAGTTGTTCCATGCTCTATTAGTCAGTCTGCTGAAGGTGGTGACAGCCTTTCCATTATGAATATTAAGTTCATCCAGTGACAGATTGGTGGTCACTGTAGAACCTAGGTAGCTGAACTTTTGGACTACTTCTACCTGATTCTCATTTAGGATGATTGATGGATCTTTTGGAACTCCCTGTCCTAGTACAACTGTCTTCTTTATGCTAAGGGTGAGAGCAAATGCCTGGCAAGCTTTTAAAAGGTGATCCATGAGTTCTTGTAATACATCATTTTTTAATAGAAGCTCCCTGATAAGCACCTTTCTAACTTTAGTCTTTGCCTTAATTCATGACAGGTTGAAGAGCTTCCCATCTATCTTGTGTGGAGGTATACTTCACCTTCCATATCTTTAAACATGCAGTTCAGGATTACAAAGACGACAACTCCAAAGACTGTGCGGGCAAGAATGCATCCTTGCATCACTCTGCTTTTCATCTCAAAGCTGTCCAAAGTGAACCCATCAAACTGAACAGCTGCTTTCATGTTGTCATGGAAGGAATGTATAAGACTTAACATAATTGGTGGGCAGCCTAGCTTTTCTAGGAGTGCAAATAGGCCCGCTCTACTGACAAAATGCATTGGTTAGATCCATGAAAGCAATGGGCAATGGTTGGTTTTGATCTCTGCAATTTTCTTGAAGTTGACACAAGGAAAATACCATGTTGATCTTCCAGCCCTGAATCTGCACTGAGACTCAGGGTAGACGCAACTTGCCAGCTATTGTAGGTGCGCCAAGATGACCCTTGCAAAAGCTTTTCCTGCTATACTAGTAACAAGATGCCTCTGTACTTATTGCAGTCACCCTTATCTCCTTTATTTTTATACAAAGTGGTGATATTTGCATCACACATGTCTTTGGTACTTCACCCTCTTTCCAGCATTTGAGTAGCAGTTGATGAAGATATGGTAGTATGCTTTCTTTCCCACACTTGAGAATTTCTACTGGGGTGTAATCTTTTCCAGGAGTCTTGCCACTTGATAAAGAATCAATAGCCTTTCTTAGGTTTTCTATAGTGGGCTCCACATCTAACTCTGGCATGACCTGTAGAGTTCGTATTTGGTCCAGTGATTCACTGGTCATGTTTCTTTCTGGTGAGTACAGCTCTGAGTATTGTTCAACTCAACAAGACATTTGCTTGCTTCTATCTGTAATGGCTTCACTGCTGCATGACTTGAGAGGGGAAACTTGTTGACAGTAGGGGCTAGAGCTTTCTTCAGACCATCGTACATGACTTTTAGGTCTCCTGTGTCTGAGGCTGTCTGTATCTCATCATAACTTCATCCAGTACTGATTTGCACAGCATCTGGTTGCTCTCTGTACCTTATTTTTTGCCTGTTGATGTCTGAGATTGGTGCTCTGTGTTGGCTTCCTGTTGTATTCCAGATAGGCTGTTGATGTTGATGACAGGTAGTTCTTCTGCATTTTCTTCAAACCAGTCCTCACTGGATGGTCTATTTTGCCTAAACATAGCTTTTCATGACACTTTGGGGTGATCTTTTCCAGAAAAATATGAATTAGGAATGCATGGTTGGTTTTGGGCGCAGAATTCAAGAAGCCATTGGCCATTTTCATTCATCTTGCTGATGCCAAAATTTCCTAGGCAATCTGGTGATGAGTTGTTGTCTGCATCGACTTTTGCATTTTCTGAATAGGAATAGTCACTCAGCTGGTGGTATTCTTTTGACAACTTGGTACAGAGTGTCATAAATTTTATCCTTATCCTGAAGGCTGGACTTGAGTGTTGGTGCAATAAGAACTGATGTTCACAATGCTGATGGTCATCTGAAGTCTAAGTGAGATGACATGCTCTGACTTCCCAGTGGGTGCTTCTATAAGCGTTACCACCTTGTTGCTCACAGTGAAACTGACTCCATGCAGATGATATTCTTCAGCATTTTTACCTTGCCAAAAGAAGATACAGTTGGCCTCTTGGATAGAACCAGCATCTGTAAGTCTCGTTTCCTGGAGTGCTGCAGTGTCGAGGTTGAGCTTGTACAGATCACAGTCAATCAAGGCTGACTTCCATATACTGCTCATGTATTGTAGGTCATCATCATTTGTCAGGTCAGGACACATGGTCCTAACATACCAGACTCCAAAACAGAAAGTTCTTGGTTTCTCATTTTTGAAAGGTGTGATGCTTCTGGCCTAGCCTCATACACCAATGAGGCAGACAGACTGTGGTGAATCAGCACCTGACTGTCCAGGGGCTGCCCAGCATTATGGCAGACAGTGCCTGACCAATGGAATGCAATGATTCCTCCTACCATCGAAGGTGACCCATGGCGCCTTCCTCTATGCCAATCAAGTGAGGGATCATGACCCATATCTGCCACCTTCCATGTTGTGTCCATGCTGCCAGCAAGGATGAAGTGTCCTCTCCCTGTGGTATGTGATATGAGTGGCTAATATGGAGGTGCTGCTTTGTCCATGTATCAGCATCTCCCTCTCAGCTACATTGGTTTGATCCAAAGGAAGGCCAGAAGTCAATGTTTGGAAACAGCTACACTTTAGTAGTTGTCAGTTCAGAGAAGATCCATATGTCTGCCTTTCAGGGCTCCACTCCTAGATTAGTTGCCAGCCATGGCTGAAGAGCCTAATCTTGCTTTGTGTGTTGGCAAAATCACTAAGTGATTTGTTCATCCACCTTTTGATGGCATTTCTTCCTTCAAGGGTGCCACCCCTCCTGAGGTGCTCATCCACCCAAAGCCATTTGATCTTCCTAAGGTTGCCAGGTTAATTAACCACTGCCCAGCACTTGACATTGACTAGTACATGTTGTACCACTTATGGTCATAGCAGTAGCTGGTTTACAATCCTGACTTGTACATTCTTGCTCTGGTTAAATTTATTTATTTACAGTGATAACTATTCACCCAGAGTTTTTTCCAACCCTTGAATAGGTGTTAGAAAAAATCCAGATCCTGGTAAAATCTTAGTAGTGGAAATCTCATAAGGCAATCTACTCTCCTGAGGTTCCCATCCTAAATTCCAAGCCAAAGAAATTTAAATAAACGATTTGAATAAGATTCAAATATTTTTTGAGTCTCGTCTGAATTGTGCTTTGTTTGAAAAAAAAATTATTCCTGAGCATCTTTATTTTGTTTTAAGATGAGGAACAAAGCCTCCAAATAAAATTCACCCTTACTAATGAAGTATGCTCTGACCCCTATTGCTAACATCAGCAAAATTGATGCCTAGTATTTGAGGCTTTTATGGGAGAGTTATGAATCTTCCTCTCACCCAAGGCCATTTTAAAATACTTTTTAATTGATATTCTTCAGACTTCCAGAAGAATCAAGGAAACTCACTTTACTAAGAGCCATACCATGCAGTCATTTCTCATCAACTGCGTTGCCAGCACAATGGCTAAATGAGAACAGACAGCTAATTCCACAGCCTTTATATGATCACATAGACAGACCTCAGAAATGATCTGAAATCCAGGCCTTTGTGATTCTCAGAAGCATACAGAATCTTTGTGTTATACCATGAACTGGCTTTATTTGTTTTGGCTCTGGTAAAATGTAGACCTTGTTCGACCTAAATTTGTCATTTGAAAGACAGAACCTTAAAAAAGATCATATAGGAGCCTTAGGTGCTACTGTTGTAATTTATAGGTCTATTCCAGGTCTACACATTAAAGCAGCAGGTGATGTCTCCTATGCCACAAGAATGTAGTTGGCCACAATTAGTTATGGATGTTGTACTCTAACACTTTCATGCATTGCCAGTGTTCCCCATTACAAAATGCCTTAAATGTAACTTTAGAGGATAACTCCTCATTGATTCAGGGATTTTCCAGCAGCAAATAACTATTATAGATTACAATGAACTCTAAACTCTTAAAGCAGCTGGGATACTGGCCAGGGATTTGCCATAATATACAGGCATTTGCTAAACCTTATTGAATTAGAATAAAAGAAATAAGTGATTGTGGGAAGATTGATTTTAAACCCAGCCTGTCAGTACGGCTTGTTTATATGCTGTTAGAAAGAAATTGCAACACTAAGGAACATTGCTGATTTGGTTAACAATTATCCTCAAACAAACTTATCAACTTTCTGTCCTCATAACATGAATCTCTGCACTCATTAAATGGGATCTCATCTAACAATTATTCACACTGCCAGTTTATGGTGTTAAACTGCAGCAAGCAAGAGTGAATAATTAGCTCATTTTGGAGAAGAAATGGAAAATGGGTTCTTATTCTGTGGGCATGAATTATTCATAGCAAAGCAAGTGATAGAACAGAAATTGAACCAAATAAATTCCTGAGATAAAAGGGCTCTGCCTCCAGGATCTCAATATCCACTGGCATAGAGAAATCTTTTGCAGGGAAGGAGGAAAAGAGGTTAATTTATATAGCTAGATAGTACTTAAAGTATTTCTGAATTCTAAGCTTTAATTTGTGGACCAAGGTCCTGATCCAAAATCCATTAAAGGCGGTAAGAGTTTTAGCACTGGGTTCAAACGTCTTCGGATCAGCCCTTATGTTCATTATTTTTAACTTCCCATAGTGTCATAGGGTTTCCAGTTTGCTCTTTTGATGTCTCCATTACTGCTTGCTTAGTATTTAAATTCAGTCCCTTTTATTTGTCAATTTTGAAATGCTTAGTAATAAATTACTTCCATTTTATCTGCAGAATCTTGACTTTATGAAAAATTCATTCCTCCTCCTCTTCAGCATTGGTAATAACTCAGCTGCCGAAGATTCACCTTAGCTACCTATTATTTATTCAAACTCTACTTAATTTTCTTGGTGGGGAGGGAAGATATAAAAATTATTCAGTAAATGTCAAGCATATGTAGCTTTTGCAGTGCTTCAAAGCATGTGTTATCTGTACCCCACCTTTTGAGTTTATGATTGACAGTATCACTTTCAGGGTGACTGAGTTTATTTCCTGCAGTTCTTAAGATTGCTTGGAGCTCAATAAAGCACATTCATTGATAGCTAATATTGCTTTCCCTGATGGCAGTGTGAATAAAAACTGTCATACTAATTGTTGATGCTAAGTTGAAGGGAAAATGCCATACTTTGTAAGCTTAAGGTAATGACTGTAAAAAATACTTTTTGTATTGTGCTCTTATGAATGGAACTGGGATCTTTGAACATGATCAAGTATTCAATATCACCAAATTTTGAGGATTTCAAGTTTTTTTTTCTCTCTCATTAACAAAAAATCAAATCAGGATTCCAAATTTTCCACTTAAAAGAAGACATGGTTTAGCATTGTAGAGTTTTTATTCTGACCTGCTCAAATCATATTCCATAAAATATAATTCAGAACTCGACTGCCTCAGATAAAACTATCAGTTTATTGAAATAACCTCTGAGAATAGTGCATAGTAGGAATGATAAGAACTCCATAAATATACTGACACAGGCATGTGTCATGATATCTTGCATAAAACATATCAACTCAATATATATTGGGTTGCTAAATCTCATTTCAGTTAATTATTTCTTACAAAAGAGCAATCATAGGCAAAGGATTATCAAATTCAAGTCAAGTTGTCCCAATTCGAAATACAAACACTAGTATGTAGTCTCTTCATGGTACTACTAAAAATAAGCAGATATGACCCCAATTAGTGGTTCCAAATACTGCTTATTTTTACCCAAACAACCCTGACTTTGGCAAAGGAAAAATACTGACTTTTTAAATTAAGAGAAAATTACTTTGCATCTTAATTTAAATGTGAGCCTTAATCACTTTTGATATACTAACTGGTCTGAACTCAACACTGCATAATATGTATCTGCCATTGTTTCTTTCCATTGTCCAAATCTACCATGCAATCTCATGGATGGCCCACCAGTGGCAGAGTGCTGTAAGTTGCAAGTTTTCCTTGATTTCTAGTATACACTTTTGTAGGGCATTTCTTCACTTCTTCATATTTTGTGTTTGTTTACCAGTGTGACATACAACTTGTGTGGCAGTGCTGTTTGCAGAATTAAGGTAAAGTCCTCACTGGATTGTTCAGCATCATTCAGCACCATTTCTTTTTTGATCTGTGTCCAACCTTTTCCTCTGGCTTTTTGGTGTGTTTAGTTCCACACCAATCTGTTCTCATATCACTCTTCTAGAAGTGCTCAAGCTTTCTAAAATGCATGGTGGTGTATGGATCCCCATTTTCTTAATATTGCTTCAGGCATTCTTCACCTTCCCGAGTAGGTAGGGATTGTAGATTTCTGTAACCGACTCCTGGAATTTATTTTGTGGAAGTCTTGCAAATGCCTCTTGTGAACCACATGTTAATACAGATGTGTAGGATTTAAGTGATTAGTAAATTGTATGAAATTGGTCCAATTTTTTTCTGATGGTTTAAGCAAGTCTTTTTATTGGTAATTGCAGTAGGGATGGGTACTTCAATTTTGGCATGGATCAAACAAGGTTGAGTATGTGGGGAGTTTCTCAATGTGTAGTCCAGGTGCAGTCAGGGGATGGATTGTGCTTCCACTGACAGAAACACTTCATTGTTTCAGATCAGGGCTGAAGTAAAAATCAGTGGGCACAATCTGATTCTCAGTGGTCACTATTAAAATCTCCCAACATAGATGGTAGTGTATGAAGTAATCCAGGGTTGACTAGGGGGTTTATACACATTCATTACTCCGAAATGAACAACTCTTTCAGTATCACAGAGGTTTGAATTGATTGGAGTTGGCCTGTGTCTGCCAGATCTGCTGCAACACATGTAGCAAGTCCATATTTGCTATGAAGAGAGTAATTCAGTTTTTATGTTAAGGCAGCTGGTCTTAAAAGGAGCCAGTATGTGACTTCTGAAGGCAGTTTTTTACATTTATGTTATGCTTGGAGGCTAAAAAATGGAGAACAAAGCATTTGGTAGCTGAGAGACCTTCAGTGTTTAGCTGAAGCATTTTTAGTGATGGGCAAATGTCCAAGATGTTTGATCATGATTAAATTTGCTGAGATAGCATGGGCTTCCAAGCAAGCCAGGATCTGAAACGTTTGGCTTGCCAGTTGCAGCTTTAGTTTCCCCTTGTCAAAGAAAGGTACATAGAGGGTACATGATGGGAACACAGCTGCATTAAAACAATAAAAGCCTTATATGTCCTTACTTAAGCCTTACTTCATTTTCATAGATTCAATAAATGTGAGGTCAAAAGGGACCACGATGATCTCCTGTGTGCATGAACCATAGATTTTTTCCCAGAAATTGAATTAAAGCGTGTCTTTTAGAAAATTATGTAAGCTTGTGTTAAAGACTCCAAGCAATATTGAAACTACAACCTTCCTGGGAAGCTGCTCCAATGTTTATTACTCTTACAGATAGGAAATTGTGTTCTATTTCAAAGCTGAATTTATCTAACTTCAGTTTCATGTGTTAGACTCTTGCTGTGCCTCTGTTTGAAACACTGAAAGATCCTTCTCTCATATATTTTTCAAGTTACATAACCTATGCCCAGTTATCAGAGTGGGTAGACTGGCCTCTTTATATCTCACATGTTAAGGATAATTTCTAAGACCCAAGATCACTTTTCTGGCCCTCCTTTGAACACCAATATTTCCATGCATTTCATGGATACCAGAACTGAAAATAGGGTTATAGAAGCAGTTTTCTTAATGCAAAGGGAAGGATCAGATTAACTGCTATTCACACATCATTGCAGTGAGAGCTGATGAGGAAATTACCTATAATGACCCTTAAGCCTTTTTGGTTGTACACAGATGTTGCATTTGTCTGGGAGACAGCCTTTTGTCCCAGCATCCCACAGACATACAAATCAATTGTACGACTTCAAGTCTGCCTGAAACATGCAAGATAAAAAGTGATCATGCTTATATAAAGTGACATGGTCCTGTGAACTTCTAAGGTTATTGTGACTCATTCCAGGGACAAGCTAGCCAGGTTGTATGCTCTTGTTCTCCATCTAATGGAAGAGGAATAGCAATGCAAATTGGAAGGTCAGTATATTTAAAGGACTGACCTGTCCCTGTTTTTGTCTCAGGGTTTGACATGGATTATCAGGCCCACCTCAAATAGGCTTCTGCTTATAAACTCTGAGCAACTGCTTTCCAGGGGTGTGGACACATGCATACATTTGGAAACCTTTAAAAAAGGGAAGGGCAGCAGCTGTTATATTCTAATTGCTATGCTGAGAATGATTCACATGTAACTCTAACTTTAACACTGCTTCATCCATATTTAAAGTTAGAGTGGTTTTGTAAAATTTGAATTGTTGTAAGCAAAACAATTAAACTGTAACAATTGCTGTCCTTTTGAAACATTCCTTTGATAAAAGGGCTCCAAATGTATGTGTCCACACCCAAAAAGAGAATTTCTCATCCTGCAGATGTTGTTTGCATTATTTGTTCCCAGATATATTTACCTTGTATTTATTTGGCTGTATTAAAACATTGTAATTAAAATATTTTTGAATTGAAGTAATTCAACCAGGTAATTAGATCACTTTCTAACAGTTAACTCTTCATAATTTACTACCTCACTAATCTTGGTGTAAACTGAAGAAGAAAATTACAGGTTTAATGTACTGAACTACTAAACATGGCCCCAGGCTTCTTGAATCCAGATTTTACAATGATAACCAGATTTTATCTCCACCTGTGGTATTAGGAGTCTTTCTCCATTGTCAGTCATATGTGTACACATTGTAGACTTATTTTGCCAACTTGACATGTTATTTTAGTTTAATGTAAATGTTATGAAGGCATGTTGATGTCATGAAGGGTGTTTTACAAGGCTTGAGGCTCCACAGATATGAGAAAACTTTAGCAAAGCAATATGAAATTATGTATGAAAACATAACAGGCATACCATTGGCTCTGGTGGATGTACATGTGCCTCAGTTCAAACCTTGAAAATGAGATTCAGTTGATCAACACTACTGGATGGCAAACTGAATACTGAAAATATGACTTGAAATTGCCATGCTATGTCATCTGCAGTGGGGATTTTCAAGAGCAAAATGAAATGCAAAATTTTTGTGAAATGTCTATTTGCAACTAGAACTAACTGTTACCCTTTAACTTTGACAAATCAATAATGAAATCAATGTACATAAGATCTAATGTATAAATATGTAATGGCATCTTTGACCACCAAAGGCACTAATGTGAAGATTTTGAAAAGGGCGAAGTGACCTAAAAATGGTCCTTTATGAATTACAAACTTGCTTTTCGTACATCAATCATGGTTGCCCTTCAAGGATATAGCAACTCAGGAAAAGTAAAATATCACCTTGATTTGTAACTTTGAATCAAGACTTGAATTTTTATGGCAGACACATTTAAGTGGTAAATGAATCTGATAGTGGAATATCATAAACATAGTTCTTTTGGGAACCCATGACACTGCAAAATAACAGTTCCAATCACATAATCAGATATGTCTGTCTGACAACAAAATTTATAGTACAAGGACTATAAAATGTATAGTAAAATTTTACTATAAAATGTATAGTAAAATTTCATGTACAAGGACAGATGCTGACTGTAAATAACTTCGTTAGTTAGTTCAGAGCAGACTGGGTTTCTTGTGACCAGACAAATTCCATGTTCTTAACATGATCAGGAACTCCACTTTTAAAAAGTCACTGATATAGATATCGTACCTATACAAAACTGGTAAAATGAAGGACATGCTAGACCTTGCAAAGCTTTTTCTTTGAGCTGTCTGTTCGATGATGTCAGATACCTCTTTGCTTGTCCATGCTTATTTCATCTGAAGCTTGAATAATAGCCAAGGTATTCCAGTGTTATTACAACCTTGTTATGAGTCTGTCTTCCCCAAGGGAGAGAATTTGATCAAAAGAAACTCTAGAAGGAGGTAGGGTAGAACTATTTTTATTGAGAACATACAATATGAGGGAGAGAGAGTTTGAAACAAGCCAAAAAGCACTGGAACTGAAGAACAGAATGGTTAACTGAAAACATTGAAAAGATGTCCTTTGAAATCTGCTGAGGGTATATACTCTGCAAAACAAATGAGTAAATAAATGGGATGACCAAATACAGAGTCAGGTGGCTAAAAAAGATTATATGGAAAAGATAAGATCAAAATTGATAAACAGGAACAGACCTGAAACTATTGAGTGTCCTCACAACTAAAAGGTAAGCATTTAGGTTCAGAATCCACAAATTCTTTATATGTACCCAAGTTCCATAAACTTTAAATAGGGAGACCTAGGCACCCAAGATCAGGCTTCAAAGTAATCAGCATGCACAAGAGAGGACACATCTAACCCACCTTTGAAGTGGTGAGACAGGACTTACAGCCTGGAGGGCCAGCAGGGCTGCAGCTGCAGCCCAGAAAAGAAGGAAAATACCCACCCAATTTCCAGAGCAGTGTCTTGCTCAGGATTGGTGAAGGGAGGCTGCTAAAAGGTATTTCTGGTCCTAAAGAGGGGCGGGGGGTGGTCAGTTCCCTGCAGGAGTGGCTGAGTGTCTCAGCAGGCAGAAATTTCAGAATGGGCCTGAGGAATGCTGCAGGAGTGACCCTGAGGCAGGTGGAGCCTGCAAACAAGTGGTTGGTGGGAATCTCCAGAGCAGAGCTGTAGCTGAGGATCTGGAGTAAGGGAGCCCACAAGGCCAGAGAGAATCTACAGACTGGAGTTTTCCCAGCAGAAGATTTGGAGGAGGACCGGAAGATCTACAGTTACAGGTAGAGCCTTCCTACA
Source organism: Crocodylus porosus (assembly GCF_001723895.1). NCBI lineage: Eukaryota > Metazoa > Chordata > Crocodylia > Crocodylidae > Crocodylus > Crocodylus porosus. Next base: position 68,855,686 of record NW_017728931.1, on the reverse strand, counting down.
CAAGGGGGAGACCCCAAAAAGACAATGTACATTCATAGGAGTGCAGGGCAGGTTAGCACACAACAGAGACTGGACTAAGGGATTTGGGGGATTTTTGGGAGACATTGCTACAGCCTGACAAGAAGGCTGAGAAGCAGCCGGGGTTTCTTTTTTTTCTGATTTCTATTGCTGTCTATTTTTTTTTATTTTGTTTGAGCACAGACCAAGACTGGCCCCTAGAAGGGTGTACCCAAAAGAGGTACTAGGACATCCTGGGGTGCACAGAAGGTTACAATGGGCAGCACTGCAACCTGGCTGCAGAAGAACATCATAAAACACTATCGGGAGTGGCTATGCTGGGGTAAAGGGGAGGTTTGGAGCCCCACCAAAGACACAGAGATCAAGACCAGGTAAGAGCACCGTGGGCATTACCTCCCGGGAAAAAGATAGGTCATCAAAGTCATGGCAGGCAAGAAAAAGTAAGATCCACTTCCTGGCAGACCTGTGATCCAGGGTCAAGGCCTACCCTGTTGCCACCTGTAGGCAGATCAGCACAGGGCAGCTTGAGCAAGTCCTATAAGACCTACAGACATCACATTGGTGCACTGGCCAGGAAAGCAGAACCCACCCCACAGGTAGAGATGGAATTTGACCCACCAGTAGGAGGCACTGCAGGCACAGAGGTCAACAGACTTTGGGCCTAGTTGTACAATTGTTGCAGCAGCAACAGGCAGTCAGACAGATGGCAATGGATGAGCAGCTGATAAGACAGCAGGAGTTAATGCAACATCATGTGATAGATTTCTGAGTACCTAAAATGACAACAGAAGATGACCCTGAAGCATTTTTGGAGAGTTTTGACAGGGGTGCCATGGCAGCAGGATTAGACCTATCAAAATGGGTGGCCAAATTAGGGATGCTGTTGGTAGGGCAGGCACAGGCAGCTTAAAGTAACATGTCAAGAATAGACACCCAGAATTATGAGAAGGTTAAGGAGGAAACCCTACACCATTTGGACATTACCCCTGAAAGATATAGGCAGAAGTTCAGGGCATGGAAGAAGGAGGAGGAGAAGACACCTAGGGCCCTGCTACAGGGATAGACAGATATTTCATGCTAACCTGTTGAAGTTGTGGCATGGTTGAAGTTGGTGCAGAGAAGGTTACAATGAGCAGCACTGCAACCTGGCTGTGGAAGAACATCGTAAAACACCGTCCGGAGAGGCTAGGCTGGGGTAAAGGGGAGGTTTGGAGCCCCACTGAAGACACAAGGATCAAGACCAAGTAGGATCACCATGGGTATTGCCTCCCAGGAAAAATATAGGTCATCAAAGTCGTGGCAGGTGAGAAAAACATAAGATCCACTTCCTGGCAGACCTGGTGATCCAGGGCAAGGTCTACCCTGTCACCACTTGTAGGCAGATGAGCACAGGGCAGCATGAGCTACCTACAGACGTCACACCATCCAATATAAAGTGAGGACAAGGGATATATAGATGAGATCCTTCCTTTCTTCCACACTTATGCAGAAGTTAGGTGCATCCCTGCAGTGCTGAGATATGAGTAGATATGAGACTGGAGTGTACAGCTTGAAGTCCCTGCCCAGACTTGCATACATAAGTATTTTTTCAGTTAAAACAGGCATGTGCACCTGGTATATTGTCATGGCATCATCATTTTACCATTTATATGCTAGATCATCCAGTCATTACTACTTTTTATCCCACACCCTTTTCATCTGATCTCAAGCATAAATAGCTGCTGCCAGTCCCCACATAGCCTCTGTCCTAAAAACCATTTTGTACTTATTTTGGGCCCAGTACCATTCCTTTTACTTTGTCACCCAATCTGTGTTTCTTGGGGAAACCACACTTGCTCTACAATCACTATGATACGTTCTCAGTACATCCTTGCAAAGCACCAACTTAGATTTTTTTTCCAATATTGTCTATGGAAAGATTCATTCTGTGAGCCAGAGCAATTCTGGATGGCTTCCAGATTCAAGTGGTATTACTGAACATGCTTTCTATCAACAAGGCCTAGGAAGTTGCCATATAGCTTATAGACATCTGGCTCAACATGTAACACAGAACCCAGTGAGTGTTCTACAAGCCTGCCAGACTTTAAGGCTGAATCTCCCTGAGCATAAGCTATGTTACTGGACTGCAGGTGCTATATCTATTGTTTTAATCCATTACCAACAATGAATATAAAATGACTGAGTTATTGGGGAATCAACATTTCTGGATACATACTCCTTACTTATAGGCATCCTCTTTCCACAGACAACATACCCTTTGCTGTATCTTTCTTCTTCTTAAGTTCCTCTTTTAAGATATAGAGAAAATAATACCAAAACACTTTGTACTAAGAAAACTGCCCCTTTATAGCCAATCACTATATTTGCTGCCTATACAATAAATGCCATATCCATAAAGGGAGTTAAATATAATTCCCATGCCTATGCTATTGCCTAATTGTAGTATGAATTTTTGCATTAGTTATTATGTTTAAATGATAATAGTATTGAATTCATCAACCTCCATGATTGTATGAACAACTAAAACTCTATTTTGTGCTTGTTCCCTGCTTCACATAAGATGAACTTCAGATGCCCTGTGTGTATGTAAGTGTCTGTGTGAGAGGGTGAATGCTGAGAGAATGGTAACTATTTGCATGAAAACAGAAGAAGATTTAACTGATTGTGTAAGCAACAAGGTGCCAATATATAAGTTACTAGGCAGTAAACTAATTAAGCTGATGGCTGAATAACTCATCTGTGATCAGGTACAAAGAAGAAGGAATTTTGCATATCCTGCCACTTGCACTATGCAGTACTTCAAGACAAAGACACCAACTACAATACTTCAATGACACAATGCTTCAAGGCAAAGATCAAGACTAAAATACCAACTCTGAGATAAAGGGTGTAGGTTATAGCTGTGCTGGTCTAAGGACAAGGTTCTTTGGGTGAATATGATATCTTTTATTAGACCAACTTAAAAAGTTGGAAAATAATTATTAAGCAAGCTTTCGGGTTCAAAAACTCTTCATCAAGCTAAGGAAGTTTCAACAATTGGTCTGTGCTCTTCCTGGATGGAATGAAAAGTAAAAAAGCCAGAGGCTGGGCTGGTATGCATGCAAGACAGGTAGTCAGTGAAAATGTAGATTGAGGAGTCAATGGGTGAGAGACAGGCTGGGGGCAAGGAGGGAAGGGGAAGAGAGAAGGGGAATGAATAGTGGAGAGAGACCTGGGGAGTCGGATGTCAGGCAGGTTATAATGAGTCATAAATCCAATGTCTATATTTAGTCCATGATTTTTAGTATCCCGGAGGTTGATGAAATGGAGTTCATAGGCTTGTCACTGGGAAGTGTTTTGTAAGTTTCCTTTGAGGATCAGGACTGAGAGATTGGAGAGAGAGTGGTTTTCTTGTGAGAAATGTGCCTCCACAGGTAACTGGGTATTCCTGTCTTTGATAGATTTCCGGTGTGCGTTCATTCGGGTGCACAGTTGTTGTTTGGTCTCTCCCATGTATTTTCCATCTGGGCATTTGGTGCATTGGATGAGATATTTTACATTTCTGGAGGTGCAGCTGTAAGATCCAGGAATGCTGATGGCTCTGTTGTGTGGTGTAGTAATTGTGGGGGTGGTGGAGATGTGTTGTCAGTTTTGCATTTCTTGTCATGGCATGATCTGGATCCTTTTGGTGTGTTCTGGGCTTGAGGAATTTTGCATCTGCTGATGAGGTTAGCAAGTTTTGGTGCTTGTTTGAAGGCTAGGATGGGTGGCTCTGGGAAGATCTTTTTAAGAGTAGGGTCTCCTTCTAGTATAGGTTGCAATTGTTTGAGGATTTTCTATACAGGTTTGAGGGAGGGGTGCAATTTGTGGGGATTTTCTTCTGTACTGCAGCAGTTCTTCCTGTGGCTCTTTCAAATGTCCAATCTATCTCTCTGGAGGAGTGTCCTTGTTGGGTGAAAGCCTTTTGAAGATTGGTAAAGTGGTAATCCTGGGTGTTCTCTTCAGTGCAAATTTGGTGGTATCTGAGGGTTTGGCTGTATTTCACAACTTTCTTGGTGTGTTTAGGGTGATTGCTGGTTCTGTCCAGATATGTCTGTGGTTTTCTTGTATAACATGGTCTGTATTTTATGATTCTGGATACTGATCATCATGTCTAAAAAGGAGATGTTGGTGCTGGAGTATTCTAGAGAAAGTCAGATGGAGGGATGGTGATTGTTGAATTTCTGATGGAAATCAATCAGAGATTGTAGGTTTTCAGTCCAAATGATGATGATGTCATCGATATATCTTAATATATAAGGGTTTGATGGAAGTCTTCTTCCAGGTGGCTCATAAAAAGGTTGGCATACTGTGGGGCCATTTTGGTCCCCATCATCTGGAGGAAGTATTGATTATTAAAAGTAAAATTGTTGTGTACAAGGTCAGTAATATCTTTGGATCTGTATTCTGAGTTGTCATCTTGTTCCTGTAGATATGTAAGGCAGGTTTGGATGCTATTCTGGTGTGGGATGTTGGTAGATAGGATGGTAACGTCCATGGTGGCTAGGAGGGTGTTGCTGGGAAGGTGGTCTAAGTTTTTAAGTTTCCGTAAAGAGTTTGTAGTGTCTTGTACAAAACTTGATCTGTGGGTGATGAGCAGTTTTAGGATTGATTCAACGAAACCTAATATTTCCTCAGTTAGCATCCCATGGTTGGATATGATAGGTCTGCCAGGGTTTCCTTGTTTGTGGATTTTGGAGAGCATGTAAAAAGTCCCTGGGTTAGGTAGTGGAGGGATCAAGGTCTGCAGTTTTTCTTGTAGTCCTGATGGAAATGATTTGATGGTATTGTTCAGCGTCTAGGTGAAAAGGGGAGTAGGATATTCTTGTAGTTCTTTGTAATAAGTGGTATCAGAGAGCTGTCTGTTGGCTTCCTTTATGTAGTCTTCACGGTTTAGGATGACTATGGCTCCTCCTTTATCTGCTGGTTTTATTACTATTTGGTGGTTAAATCTTAGAGATGCTATGGCCTTTTTCTCTGGTAGAAAGAGGTTGTTATGGTGGCG